>NW_012102499.1:1615290-1649716 GCF_000951045.1 Mandrillus leucophaeus
TGATACTATGGGGTTTTCTAAATATACAATCATGTCATCTGCAAATAGAGATAATTTCACTTCCTCTCTTCCAATTCAAACATGCTTTATTTCTTTCTCTTGCCTGATTGCCCTGGCTAGAACTTCCAATACTATGTTGAATAGGAGTGGTGAGAGAGGGCATCCTTGTATTGTGCAGGTTTTCAAAGGGAATGCTTCCAGCTTTTGCCCATTCAGTATGATACTGGCTCTGTGTTTGTCATAAATAATAGCTCTTATTATTTTGAGATATGTTCCAACAATACCTGGTTTATTGAGTGTTTTTAGCATGGAGGGGTGTTCAATTTTATTGAAGACCTTTTCTGCATCTATTGAGAAAATCGTGTGGTTTTTGTCATTGGTTCTGTTTATGTGATGGATTATGTTTATTGATTTGCATATGTTGAATCAGCCTTGCATCCCAGGGATGAAGCCGACTTGATCGTGGTGGATAAGCTTTTTGATGTGCTGCTGGATTTGGTTTGCCAGTATTTTATTGAGGATTTCCACATCAATGTTCATCAGGGATACAGGCCTGAAATTTTCTTTCTGTGTTGTGTCTCTGCCAGGTTTTAGTGTCAGGATGATGCTGGCCTAATATATTGAGTTAGGGATGAGTCTCTCTTTTTCTATTGCTTGGAATAGTTTTAGGAGGAATGGTACTGGGTGCTCTTTGTACCTCTGGTGGAATTCGACTGTGAATCCATCGGTCCTGGGCCTTTTTTTTTTTTTTTTTTTTTGATTGGTAGGCTATTAGTTACTGCCTCAATTTCAGAACTTGTTATTGGTCTATTCAGGGATTCGACTTCTTCCTGATTTAGCCTTGGGAGGGTGTATGTGTTCAGGAATTTCTCCATTTCTTCTAGATTTTCTAGTTTATTTGCATAGAGGTGTTTATAGTATTCTCTGATGGTAGTTTGTATTTCTGTGAGATCAGTGGTGATCTCCCCTATATCATTTTTTATCGTGTCTATTTCACTCTTCTCTCTTTTGTTCTTTATTAGCCTGGCTAGTGGTCTATCTATTTTGTTAATCTTTCCAAAAAACCAGCTCCTGGATTCACTGATTTTTTTGAAGGGTTTTTCACGTCTCTATCTCCTTCAGTTCTGCTCTGATTTTAGTTATTTCTTGTCTTCTGTGAGTTTTTGAATTTGTTTGTCCTTGCTTCTCTAGTTCTTTTAATTGTGATGTTAGGGTGTCGATTTTAGATCTTTCCCACTTTCTCCTGTGGGCATTTAGTGCTCTAAATTTCTCTCTAAACAGTGCTTTAGCTGTATCCCAGAGATTCTGGTACATTGTGTCTGTTCTCATTGGTTTCAAAGAACTTACTTATATATGGCTTAATTTCATTATTTACCCAGTAGTAATTCAGTAGCAGGTTGTTCAGTTTCCATGTAGTTGTGCAGTTTTGATTGAGTTTCTTAATCCTGAGTTCTAATTTGATTGCACTGTGGTCTGAGAGAGTGTTTGTTATGATTTCTGTTCTTTTGCATTTGCTGAGGAGTGTTTTACTTCCAATTATGTGGTTGATTTTAGAATAAGTGCTATGTGGTGCTGAGAAGAATGCATATTCTGTTGTTTCGGGGTGGAGAGTTCTGTAGATGTCTATTATGTTCGCTTGGTCCAAAGCTGAGTTCAAGTCCTGGATATCCTTGTTAATTTTCTGCTCATTGATCTGTTGAATATTGACAGTGTGGTGTTACAGTTTCCCACTATTATTGTGTGGGAGTCTAAGTCTCTTTGTAGGTCTCTAAGAACTTGCTTTATGAATCTGGGTGCTTCTGTATTGGGTGCATGTGTATTTAGGATAGTTAACTCTTCTTGTTGCATTGATCCCTTTACCATTATGTAATGTGCTTCTTTGTCTTTTTTGATCTTTGTTGGTTTAAAGTGTTTTATCAGAGACGAGGATTGCAACCCCTGCTTTTTGTTTCCTTTCCATTTGCTTGATAAATCTTCCTCCATCCCTTTATTTTGAGCCTATGTGTGTCTTTGCCAATGAGATGGGTCTCCTGAATACAACACACCGATGGGTCTTGACTCTATCCAAATTTGCCAGTCTGTGTCTTTTAAATGGGGCATTTAGCTCATTTACATTTAAGGTTTATATTGTTATGTGTGAATTGATCCTGTCATTATGATACCAGCTGGTTATTTTGCCCATTAGTTGATGCAGTTTCTTCAAAGTATCAATGGTCTTTACATTTTAGTTTGTTTTTGTAGTGGCTGGTATTTTTATTTCCTTCCCATATTTAGTGCTTCCTTCAGGAGCTCTTGTAAGGCAGGCCTGGTGGTGACAAAATCCCTCATCATTTGCTTGTCTGTAAAGGATTTTATTTCTCCTTCACTTATGAAGCTTACTTGGCTGGGTATGAAATTCTGGGTTGAAAATTCTTTCCTTTAAGCTTGTTGAATATTGGTCCCCACTCTCTTCTGGCTGTTGGGGTTTCTGCTGAGAGAGCCACTGTTAGTCTGATGGACTTCCCTTTGTGGGTAACCCGACTTTCCTCTCTAGCTGCCCTTAATATTTTTTCCTTCATTTCAATCTTGGTAAATCTAAAAATTATGTGTCCTGGGGTTGCTCTTCTTGAGGAGTATCTTTGTAGTGTTCTCTGTATTTCGTGAGTTTGAATGTTGGCCTGTCTTGCTAGGTTGGAGAAATTATCCTGTATAATATCCTACAGGGTGTTTTCTAATTTGGTTCCATTCTCCTGTCACTTTCAGGTATATCAATCAAACGTAGATTTGGTCTTTTCACATAGTCCCATATTTCTTGGAGGCTTTGTTCATTCCTTTGCATTCTTTTTTCTCTAATCTTGTCTTCATGCTTTATTTCATTAAATTGATCTTCAATCTCTGATATCCTTTCTTCTGCTTGATTGATTCACCTATTGATTCTTGTGTATGCTTCATGAAGTTTTCGTGCTGTCTTCTCTAAACTGGTTATTCTAGTTAGCAATTCCTCTAACATTTTATTAAGGTTCTTAGCTTCCTTGCATTGGGTTAGAACATGCTCTTTTAGCTCCGAGGAGTTTGTTATTACTCACCTTCTGAAGCCTATTTCTGTCAATTCGTCAAACTCATTCTCTGTCCAGTTTTTTGCCCTTGCTCGTGAGGAGCTGTGATCCTTTTTGAGGAAAAGAGGCATTCTGGTTTTTGGAACTTTCAGCCTTTTTGCACTGTTTTTTCCTCTTCTTTGTGGATTTATCTACTGTTGGTCTTGCTTTTGGTGACCTTCGGATGGAGTTTTTGCATGGTCGGCCTTTTTGTTGATGTTTATGCTATTGCTTTCTGTTTGTTAGTTTTCCCTCTAACAGGCCTCTCTTCTGCAGGTCTGCTGGAGTTTGTTGGGGGTCCACCCCAGACCCTGTTTGCCTGGGTATCACCAGTGGTGGCTGCAGAACAGCAAAGATTGCTTCTTGCTCCTTCCTCTGGAAGCTTCATCTTAGAGGGGCATCTGCCAGATGCCAGGTGGAGCTCTCCAGTATGGAGTGTCTGTCAACCATTGCTGGGAGGTGTCTCCCCATCAGTAGGCATGGGGGTCAGGGACCCACTTGAGGAGGCAGTCTGTCCCTTAGCAGAGCTTGAGCATTGTGCTGGGAGATCCACTGCTCTCTTCAGAGCTGGCAGGCTGGAACATTTAAGTCTGCTGAAGCTGTGCCCTCAACCGCCCCTTCTCCAAGGTGCTCTGTCCAAGGGAGATGGGAATTTTAGATATAAACCTCTGACTGGAGCTGCTACCTTTTTTT
Organism: Mandrillus leucophaeus; assembly: GCF_000951045.1. Lineage (NCBI taxonomy): Eukaryota > Metazoa > Chordata > Mammalia > Primates > Cercopithecidae > Mandrillus > Mandrillus leucophaeus. The sequence goes on from NW_012102499.1 coordinate 1,619,058, forward strand.
TTCAGAGATGCCCTGCCCAGAGAGGAGGAATCTAGAGAGGCAGTCGGGCTACAGCAGCTTTGCTGAGCTTTGGTGGGCTCTGCCTAGTTCGAACTTCCCAGCGGCTTTGTTTACACTGTGAAGGGAAAACCGCTTAATCAAGCCTCAGTAATGGTGGACGCCCCTCCCCCCACCAAGCTCAAGCATTCCAGGTCAACTTCAGACTGCTGTGCTGGCAGTGAGAAATTTCAAGCCAGTGGATCTTAGCTTGCTGGGCTCCGTGGGGGTGGGATCTGCTGAGCAAGACCAGTTGGTTCCCTGGCTTCAGCCCCCTTTCCAGGGGAGTGAATGGTTCTGTCTTGCTGGTGTTCCAGGCACCACAGGAGTATGAAAAAAAAACTGCAGCTAGCTCGGTGTCTGCCCAAATGGCTGCCCAGTTTTGTGCTTAAAACCCAGGGCCTTTGTAATGTAGGCACCTGAGGGTATTTCCTGGTCTGCGGGTTGTGAAGACCATGGGAAAAGCGTAGCATCTGGGCTGGAATGCACCATTCCTCAAGGCACAGTCCCTCAGGGCCTCCCTTGGCTAGGGGAGGGAGTTCCCTGACCCCTTGTGCTTCCTGGGTGAGGCGACGCCCCACCCTGCTTCTGCTCACCTTCCGCAGGCTGTACCCCCTGTCTAACCAGTTCCAATGAGATGAACTGGGTACCTCAGTTGGAAATGCAGAAATCACCCACCTTCTGTGTTGGTCTCGCTGGGAGCTGCAAACTGGAGCTGTTCCTATTTGGCCATCTTGCCTGGGAATCTCATTTTCATATTTCTTTCTACTTCATGATAAGGCATTATTATATGACTTTGATTAATGTTGTGATGTTTTCTCTTTGTATCAAGAAATAAAGGATGTATAATGATTAAGCAAAAGGAAGTTAACTCTTCAAACTTGTAATTATTGATAAGTTAGCCATACCTCTCAATCAGCAGTTTCTCTCTTTCATTTATTTTGAAGATAAAATCTCTTCTCTTTGATAATAATTATAAAAGCCATAATAAAAACCAAATAATAGAAAAGATTACCCAGTGAAAAGTAAATCATCTTCCTACATCTGATCCTGGTACTAACCTCAGAGGTTAGTACTCTCTGCAGATATTTTGGGTGCAACCTTCCAGAATTTCCTTTTTCTTTCCAGAAAACAATATTCGCCATCAGTTAGTAGCAAGTAATACTAACTCCATTGAGGTGTAGTTTTGTGTGGCCAGATGACCCGGAGAAATGCTTTGTAGGGCTAGGTTGGCTCACACTTCCAGATCTAGAGGTAAGATCTGTTGGGTTTTTGTCTCAGGTTCTGAATGCCTCTATGAATGTGGGAGCCACTTGATATTTATGTTTCTCTATGTTTCTCTAAGCACCCTTATTCTCTCTGGAGGGCTTGCATTTGCGACAGATGGTTGATAGTCACTCCTGGTTTTGGGGGCGTGTCTTCACTGCTTCTTTCATTGTGTCACTTTATTTCCCTGCTTCACAGTGTGATGGGAATCCATGAAGAACCTTCTATGTGCTCCCCTTTCTCTGCTCACTTCCAGGTCTTGCAGACTTAGGATGTCTTCAAAGAGGACCTTTCCTCCCAAGGGGCCTGTTTAAAATTCCACTGTCTCAGTGATGTGTGAGGAACAGTCCAAGATTCTGAAAGACACCTGAAGTGTGAGATTCCTCCCAAGAAATAGTGACTTTCTCAGATCCCAGGGGACTCCAGAGAGTAGGGATAAGGGGAAGGGAGTGCTGGCCTTCAAGAAGAGGTGAGCAGAAGGGAAGGGCTGGAGATTTGTTTGCTCAGGTAGTACGTGAGCATGACATGCAGCTGAGGATGTTGGGGGTATATGCTACCACAGTAGTCCCTACCGTCATTTCTGCAGATGGGTTTAGAAAGGTTCTGTGATCAGTGAATGGATCAGCCAGTAACCAATTGCTAAACCAACAAAGTTTTAATGCCCCAAGACACACACTGTGTGAGTCTTCTCTCTAAAGTGATAATCCCAGTCACTCTCCATCACATTACCGTCTGTCACTTTTTTTTTTTTAATTTTTTTTTTTTTTTTTTGAGATGGAGTCTCGCTCTGTTGCCCAGGCTGGAGTGCAGTGGCATGATCTCGGCTCACTACCTCCTGGGTTCACACCATTCTCCTGCCTCAGCCACCTGCATAACTGGGACTACAGGCGCCCGCCACCATGCCCGGCTAATTTTTTGTATTTTTAGTAGAGACGGGGTTTCACCATGTTAGCCAGGATGGTCTCGATCTCCTGACCTCGTGATCCACCTGCCTCGGCCTCCCAAAGTGCTGGGATTACAGGTGTGAGCCACCGCCCCGGCCCCGTCTGCTGCTTTTTATGGTTGTTTATTAACTTGTTCATTCCTTGTGTGCCTGTTTGTTTTCTGTCATCCCTATAGACTGGCAGCTCCATGAAGGCAGGGATGTTCCTGCACCCCAGTGTCTAGAACATCCCCAGTGCCTGGAACACTATGGGGGCTTAATAAAAATATTGGTTAGCTGAAAGAATAAATAAATGAGCACACTTTACCAAATAATAATAATGGCAGCAATCTGTTGAGCACTTAGTATGTGCCAACCCCTGTGCTAAACACCTTTCATCTCATTTAATCCTCAAAAGCAGTCCTAGGAAGTGGGAATCGATGTCCCTATTTTACAGGTGTGGAAAATGAGCCCCACAGCTGTTGGGTACCCTGTTTCCAGTCACACAGCCGGTAAGCGGTAGACTGAGATTTGAACCTGGGTCCGTCCAAGATCTTGAAGTTTAACATATTAAGGTGTAATTTCTAGAGATGTCAATCTAAGCAGTCACTTCAGAAAGGGGCCCTGCAAAAGAAGCAGGTTTCTGCCTTCCAAGTGAGTGCTGGGCCGTTGGGAGCAGACTAGGCACCACCTGTTCCTCAGGATTTTAGCTGGAGACACCCCCACAACCCCGTCAACATGGTCCTGACATGGGTCCCTGGTATTTTGAGCAGTTGTGAATTATTTAGGTGTTGTGGTAGATGTGCTTCCTTGCGTCAAATTCTAACAGAAAACTGTGCTGAAATGCAAGCCAAGAGGTACAGCAGCTACTTCTTTATTTATTTATTTTCTGTTAATGAACCGGGGAGAAAAAAATCCCTGAAGCCATCAGCCAGATATTTCACCTTCTTGGTGCTCTTTCCTGGCTCTCCAAATGGTACCTTGGTGCTTTTGAGTATTTTTATTTTTATGGTATCATATTTTGCAAAATACCTGAGAGCCATTTTCAACACTCTGGCTACCCAGAGAGCACTCCGTTTGATCCATTTTCCTACCAGGAGGGCTTAAGTGGAAAGAAAGGAGAGGCCTAACAAGCATCCTGGGCTCAGCTAACTCCCTCCTCAGCCTCCCTCCTTCTCTGGGCCCTCTCTGAGCTTCATCGCTGTCTCTCTGGCTGTTAGGCTACTGGAGAAATCAACAGAACCTATGATTATGAGTGTATACAGCACATTATATTTTGTAAAATGACCCAGGTTCTGTTTATTCGTCATTTCCTAAGTAAGTCACTAAATAGGGAAGGAGAACCTGGTAACATTCACCAGGCATAGATGAATGAGTTAGCCCTGGCCAGGGAAAAACTTCTAAAAGGGACCAAGTGCCTGTTGTTAAGGAAGGTTGGTGCTGTTGGGAGTCTGTGAGTGGGATCCTCCCACATCTCTTTTTTGAACAGCTTTGTTGGGATCTAATACATGTAACGTACAATTCACCTGAAGTGTATAATTCCACGGTGGTTAGTATATTCACAGAATTGTGTATCCATCAACACAGTCAATTGTAGGACATTTCATCCTTCCAGAAGGAAACCCATATGGGTCTTAAGTGTCACTCCCCCAACCCTCTGCATTTCCCCCAGTCTTTGGGGAAATTTACCTTATGTTACTGTAGATTTCATGGAAATGGAATCATACAGTATGTGGTCTTTGTGACTGGCTTCTTCCATTTAGCACAGGGTTTTCAAGGTTCACTCACGTTTATTGTTTATCAGTACTTCCTTTCTTTTTATCGCCAAATACTGTTTCATTGTATGGACGTACCACAGTTTATTGGTTGATGGACATTTGAGTTGTTTCTACTTTTTGACTGCTAGGAATAGTGCTGTTATGGGTATTTATGTATGGGTTTTATTTTTGTGTGTGGACATATGCTTTCATTTACCTGAAGTGGAATTGCTGGGGCATGTGGTAACTCTATGTTTAACCTCTCAAGGAACTGCCAGACTGCTTTCCAAAGCAGCTGCACTGTGTTACCTTACCTGCCGGCCATGCATAGGAATCCTGACGTCTCCACATCCCCATCAGTAACACTGGTTATTATCTGACTTTTTGAGTGTAGTCATTCTAATGGGTTTGAAATGTTAAAATGGATTGGCATTGTGGTTTGGATTTGGTTTTCCCTGATAACTTCCATCTGCATCTTGACTATACATTTTTTCCTTAAGTAGCTGGGAGTCTTTTGGGGGTTAACATTTGAACTGGTGATAAGACTGTCTCTGGAGCGCTCCTCTTCCCAGGTTGCCTCGAGACTATGGGGCATCCTTATGCTCGAACCTCTTTCATCTGCGGGGCTGGGGGACACTGTGACCCAACCACTGCCCTGAACTTCACACCTTCAAGGTTGCCTTCCTGCTTTCCAGCAGCCATTTTTAATTATTACACAATCTGTACAAAAAATGAAGATTTAAAGCAAATTGCTTTCAAAAGTAAGTTACAGATGTCATCCTCTGTTGTATTTGCAACCTAAGTCACGAAAGTTTCTAAGGTCACGAGTTTTTGTTTAAGACACTGTACACCAAGCCCATCGCACAGACAATGTGTGTTTTCCGCCTTTTCTAGGCTCTCAAAGAATGAGTAGAGCCCAATCTTTGGATCTCTCTCTCTGGCTTTCTCTCTCTCTCTCTTTGTGTTTTAATTAAATTATATATCGAGATAATTGTAGATTCACATGCAGTAGTAAGAAGCAATGCCAAGGGATCCCATCCTTGGAACTGTTTTGTTGTGGGAGAAAGTGAAGACTTACTGAGGACTGGAAAATAACTCTGGAAGTATTCCAGGAATCCAAATTATTTCTGTTGCCGTCAGCTCCCTGCTTTTTCCCAAGATAAGGACCACAGGACCAAACAATCAAACGAGCTGCTCCTGGGGAGTGGTTTCTTATTGACAGCAGCTATTCAGCTTTGCGATTTATTTCAGTTTAAAGTAGACAAATCTAATAATGATACCCCTTCTCTTTCCTCCCCTTTTTGCTAATATTGCATCTTTTTGGCTATGGCTACTGCTGCTTTTGAACTTTTGAAAGAAATTGAGCCTGCCAAAGATCTCGTTTGAATTTAAACCTAACCCGTATTGAAAAAGTCTTCTAGATGAGGCGAAGAATGTAAATGGGCTAAAGATTGTAAAATAGGTCAGTGTAGCACCTGGTATAACATCTGAGTTTGGTGTGCTCATCAATTCAACACATAAGTGACTGAGTATCTTATTAGGCTCTGCTTGAGGTGCTAGGGATACAGCTAGGGAACAAAACACACAGAAATTCTGGTCCTCATGGAGCTTACATTCTCCTGAAGGGAGGCAAAAAAAATAAGTAAAATATTAAGTATATCTGTTGTTAGTAAATACTTTGAATAAAAGTTGGGGAGGAGGCATGGAGGGGAGGGGGAAAGGAAAAGCAGTGGGGATGATTCCAGTTTTAAATGAGGTGGTCTAGGAAGACGTCCCTGGGAACAGGACATTACAGCAGGGGTTGGCAAGCTTTTTCTGTAACAGACCAGATAGTACACATTTTAGACTTGGCCAGCCAGCTACTCAACAACTCATGTAGTGCAAAAGCAGCTGTAGACAGTGCATAAAGGAACAAGTGTGGCTGTATGCCTGTAAAACTTGATTTACAGAAATAGGTGAAGGCTGGGATTGGACACGTGCTGCAGTTTGTCATTCCCTGCATTAGAATAAAATTGCAAGGGAGGTGAGAAACCAGGCACTGTGGTGTCTGCTGGGGTCGGGGCAGGGAGAGCTTTCCAAGCCGAAGAGACAGCCAGTGCAAAGGCCCTGAGCTGGCTTTGTGGCTGGCTTAAGAACGGGAAGAAAGTCAAGCATTAAACAAGCAGCATAGAAGGAGACAAGGTTGGAGAGATGATTGGGGCCAATTCTATGGGAGCTTGTAGACCAGTGTGCACTCACAAACCGTTTGTTAACAATAGTCGAGAATAATCCATGAACTACTTTTTTTCTGAACAGTTGAAGTAGGATGTGCATACAGTAAAGTATGCAAAGTTGTAAGTGTGCGTGTGGCATGATGTTTTCATAAAGTGCATATTCTTGATGACAGCAGCTAGATCCAGAAACACAGCATGGCTAGCACCCCAGCAGCCCCTGTTTGACCTCCTCACAGACACCACTTCCTGAGAATAACCACTGTCTTGGCTTCTGACATCATAGGTTTGTGCTTCCTGTTGTTGAACTTCATGTAATTTTACATAAAAGGCATTGGGCAGTACATACCCTTTTGTCTTCTTACATTTGGCTTCTTGTGCTCAGCATTATATTGGTGAGATTCATCCTTGTTGCTTATAGTTGTAACTCTTTAATTCTCACTGATGTATGGGAGTAGATTCTATAAATGCAGTCAGGCACCAGACTGCATATAGGATGCTGTAACATTGTAGCTCAATGTTTTACATAGTGTTAAATCTATTGCACTGCCAGTCATACAAAATATAGCACATACAATTATGTACAGTACATAATACTTGATAATAGATGACTATGTTACTGGTTTATGTATTTAATATAAATACATATACTATAATATATTATACTTTTTATTGTTATTTTGGAGTGTACTCCTTCTACTTATATACAAAATGTTAACTGTAAAACAGCCCCTGGGATGTCCTTCGGGACATATTCCAGAAGATACATATATGTATATATATTTTTTTTTTTTTTTTTGAGACGGAGTCTTGCTGTGTTGCTCAGGCTGGAGTGCAGTGTGATCTTGGCTCACTGAAACCTCCGTCTCCCAGGTTCAAACGATTCTCCTGTCTCAGCCTCCTGAGTAGCTGGGATTACAGGCATGCGCCACCACACCCAGCTAATTTTTGTATTTTTTAGTAGAGATGGGATTTCACCACGTTGGCCAGGCTGATCTCGAACTCCTAACATCAAGAGATCCACCTGCCTCAGCCTCCCAAAGTGCTGGGATTACAGGCGTGAGCCACCGCACCTAGTTAATATATTGTTATCATAGGAGACGACAGCTTCATGCATGTTATTGCCTCTGAAAGCCTTTCAGTGGGATAAAATATGGGGGTGGAAGACTAGTGATATTGACAATCTTGACCCTGTGTAGGCCCAGGCTAATGTGTCTGTGTCTTAGATTTTAATAAAAAAGTTTAAAAAATTAAAAAAGTTAAAAAATATAAAAATAGAACAAAGCTTATAGAATAAGGATATTAAGGAAATATTTTGTGCAGCTGTACAATGTGTTTTTGTTTTAACCTGAGTATTATTACAAAGGTCAAAAAGTTAAAAAATTAAAAAGCTTATAAAGTAAAAATGTTACAGTAAGCTAAGGTTAATTTACTGTTGAAGAAAGAAAATTAAAAAAATTAGTTGAGTGTAGCCTAAGTGTAAAGTGTTTATAAAGTCTATAGTGGTGTATAGTAATGTCCTAGGCTTCACACCCAGTCACCACGCACTCACCCAGAGCAACTTCCAGTCCTGCAAGCTACATTCATGGTAAGTGCCCTAGATAGGGGAGCCATTTTAAGTCCATTTTTACTGTACCTTTTCAATGTTTAGATACACAAATGCTTCCCATTGTGTTACAATTGCCTATGGTATTCAGTGTAGTCACATGCTATACAGATCTGTAGCCTAGGAGCAATAGGCTCTCCCACATAGCCTAGGTGAGTAGTAGGCTGTACCAGCTAGGTTTGTACAACGAAATTGCCTAACAACATATTTCTCAGAATGTAACCCCCTTGATAAATGACACATTACCGTATTCCATTATTTAGTTTCTTTAAAACATTATTGATAGACATTTAGGTTGCTTCTAATTTTGGCTATTACAAACTACTTTGCTAGCTTTAACTTTTTAAAAAAGTTAATAAACTCTTAAATGTACAGTGCCAGCCATATTTAGAGGCTTTGGGAATTTTTGAAAAATAACTGCAAATGTGTGAGAACAACTGACTCATCCAGGGATGAAGTTATCGACTCTTCCTACTGCAGTTGAAGAGTTCAGAGCTGACCAGTGTGGCTAATCAGCTGTGGAGTGGGTGTTCATGGGGAGTTGGTGCAGTTTGCACAAGTCCTTGTTGGGGGACTCCATCTTCCCTTTTGCATTCCTCTAGCAGATGCTTGTCTGTCTGTTTCAGAATGAAGCTCCTAGGTGGAGCGGCCTCTGGATTCTCAAGAGCTCTGCTGCAGCCATAATCTCCGGGATCATGGAGGACCTTCATTCTCCAAATCTGTAAACATGCAATGCAGGACAGTTGTGCTAAGGCCACAACACTTTCTTCCCTCATCCTAGGAGGGAACTTAATTATTTAGGCAGCTCAGGATGGAATCTGCCTATTGAAGGGAAAATTGTGTTTGTGAATGTTTTTCATGAAGTGCTCAGGCAGCACCATGAGCAGGTCACTTTTTGATGATTTTGAAGCTGACCTTTATGGAAACACAGTTCTTGTGCTGAACCTGCAGGCCAGGTGCACTTTGCAGCTGTAGAGTCAGGAGGTGGAAATCTGATCACCTTGTTAGGAGGACCTTGGTGGCTCTCCCGTTCCTCCAGGCTCTCTCAGGCCACCTGTCCTATCGCCTCTCTACCCAGCACCCCCATCTGTAAGTACTCCTCTTAGTAAACAAAACAGCCCCAGCTGCCAATCTGGTGGCCTCGGCACTTGGCTGATCTTAGAGGACTTGCCAACCGGGGCTTATATAGCCTTCAGTGTCCTTCTCGAGCACTTTCAAGTAGATAAATACAGAAAATTAGTAGGCTGGAAAAAATAAGAGAGAGAGAAAAGTCAGCCTTTTGAGTAGCAGTTCTGAGCTCTCTCACCTGTTTACAGATTTATATTGTATTTTACGAGATTTCACAGTAAAGTGGATATTTCTAGACTGTTCCATTGCTTCTATGTGAATCATTGTAAAACATCCCTTGGTGTTTTACCTGGTGCATTGTTATAGGAGGGGGACTCTCCCGCTATGGGGAAGAAAATCTCATGACAGGCATAGACACATGGCACAGAGTAAATGCATGAAAATTTTTTTGCCATAAGAATGAATCAAGAAAGTAGCAACTCTGACACCTCACTATTTTGGGACCTCGAACCCAATATTGCATGTTGTTTGATGTTAGCTGACCCAATCTGAGGACCCAACATCTCCCAGAAGATTTCCTGTAATTAATTCATTCATTTATCATATTTACTGTGCAAGGTACCGTGAGAGGATGTTGAAATACAGATGTAAACAACAGACATGCATGGAGCTTATATTCTAGTAGGGAGAGGCTGACAATAAGCAGACGCTCATACCAATACAATTATGACAGATGGTGTGACGAGTTCTACGTATAAAAATAAAGTTGAGTAAGGGGGATTAGAGGATGAAGAGGTAGGGAAGAAGTACTGTTCTTTATAGAGTGGTCAGGGAACGTGTCTCTGATAAGGTGATATTTGAGGAGAGGCCTGAAAGAAGTGGTAGGGTGGGGGGGAAGTCAAATGAATACCTGGGAGAAGAACATTTCAAAAAGAGAACAGATGTAAAGGTCTTAAGGTGGTAGGGAGCTTGGCGAGTGTGAAGGACGTGAGGGAGGAAGAGAGGACCGGGAAAGAAGCCAAGAGAGGGGGTGGCAGACAACGTGAGGGTCTTATAGGTCACTTGAGCTTTGGAAGCCATTGGAAGGTTTTGGTGGAGAATGGCATGGTCTGTTGTGTGCTTTTAAAGAGGATCACTCACTTGCCGTGTTGAGGATAGGCCCTAGGGAGAGAAGAGCAAACACAGGGAGACCCATTAGGAGGTGAAAACTGTGCCCTTGGGTAGTGAGAAGTTTTAGGGAGCCCAAGACCGCTTGAATGTCTATAGTCATTGGTGGTGCTTTCCGTTTGTGTGAAAGTCAAGCTCAGGAGATGATAAGCACTGGCCTGGCCTTGAAGGGGAAGCTGGCAAGGGCTGGCCCCTCTTCCTTTCCAAGGGCCATCACCACAGAGCAGCACAAACCCCAAGGCCATGTAGCATCTGGCGTCAGCAGCACTCAGTGCACACCCCAAACTCCAGCAGGATGTGGAGTGTATTCTCTTCTCTTACCACCTCCCCACTCCCACCCTTGTCACCAGTTACAGAGCAGCTGGTTCCCCTGAGTTGCAGGAGAGTTCCAGCTAGCGTTAATCACACAGGACCTCCTCAAGCTGTAGCTTCCCTTTTCCTTCTTGCCCGAATGGGCTGAGCCTTTTCTGTCCACAATTTCAACTGTGGCGTTGCTTTCCTCAGGCTTCTCTGAATCTGAACTCATCTGGTCCACTTGGCTGGTGGAGATGTGGCCCTGGAGTGTTGGCCCTTCTGATCCTGTGTCTAATTTACAGTGCTTCATGATCACCCTTTGGATTTTGCCTTGGTTATCTATTGCTGTGTGAGAAATGACCACACACTCAGTGGCTTAAACCAACACCCATTTAGATAGCTCTGTAGACCAGGAGTCTGGGCAGGCTGGGTTCTATACTCAGGGTATCACAAAGCTACTCTCAAGGTGTCAGCAGAGCTGGGCTTTTCACTGAAAGCTGGGAGGCAGAATCTATTTCCAAGGTTGGTGGTAGAATTCAGTTCTTTGCAGTTGTAGAACTGATGTCTCTGTTTTCTTACTGGTTGTCAGCTTCTAGAGGTCACCACAGTCCTTATCACATGCCCCTCTCTAACATCAAGCCAGCAGTGACGCATGAAATCCTTGTGCTTTGAATCTCTGTAAATTCTCTTCTGTCATCAGTTGGAGAAAGCTCTCTGCTTTTAAGGGCTATAGGGTGTATGATCCACCAGGATAATGCAGATAATTTCCCTATCTGATGGCCAATTGTGCCATATAACATAGCATAGTAACTGTGCTATGCAACACAGCACAATCATAGGATAGGTTCTTTCGTCATGTTGATAGGTTTTGGGGGTTAGGGCAGGACGTCATTCAGGGGCCATTTTAGAAATTCTGCCCTTTCCGATAGCCTTTTGCAGCCAATATCAGTAGTATTAGCAGTACTACTGCGAATGACACTGTAGTAATTACCAAAGTAAATCACTCATGAGGGCCTATCTTTGTCCTCATAGTAATTACTACAGTGTGCTTTTGTTTCCAGAACCCCAGTTTCTCCTTTTCCAGAGAGGCAAATGGCATTTTGAAGCCACATGGTGCACTGGAACCCAGCATAGCCATCAGGAATCAGTGTTTAGTGTTTCTGTCTGACTCTGAATGGCAGAGGACAAAGGAAATGATGGCCTTTTATATCATTATATGATCATTAAAGCTTCCCATTAAAGCTAAAATTGTGAGGGCTGAGATTTTCAAGACATTTCTGTGGTTCGATTTGGAGTCCCCTGAGTCATGAAGTTGGAGGTAACCTCTGCTGCCCTTTGCCTCTGCTTCTCCCCCTCACAGCCAGCTTCCTGGTACCATCCTGATGTGTCTGCCCACCTCTTCTGGAACACCTCATGTGACCTCTTCCATTCTTTAACAGGCCTATTTATTAAAACATTCTTTCTTCTATTGGGCCCATGTTGGTTTCCTTCTGCCTTTCACCCAGTGTACCCATTTATGGCCTATAGCTGTACCAAATAACTCTTTTCTTTTTATAAAATACGGTGATTCAGATATTTAGAGGCAGATATCAAGTCTCAGAACATCACTTCTACAAACCAAATTATAGATTTAGCAGGCACCTGGCATGTCACCTCCACTTCTGGTGCTGGGAGCATGCCTTTAGGATGTACCCTCCATCAAAAAGGCAGGGACCTTCTCTATTGTACTCACCACTGTGTCCCTAGCTCCTAGTACGGTGCCCAGTACACAGCGGGGACCAGTGCATATTTAATAACTAGGATGCAATTGCCCTTTGGAACTGAATTCGAAGTGGCCCATACATAGGTATTTGCGTGTTCTCCCTAATTGGCACTGCCCAGTCTTGTGATCCACCCCAGGTCCCTACCTAAACACAGTTAATGTTTTCTGTCTTACATTTGTTCCAGAACAAGACACATAAATAGATAAATAAAACAAGTTAATGATTCATGCACTTGAAAGGAGTTGCTTCCATAAGTAACAAATTTTGGTGCTTGACTTACATTGTACTTCATTTAGAGTTGCAGTGGAAAGGAGGAGGTAAATGCATTACAGAGAAAAAAGGATATTAAACGTAGAGATGGCTTTCCTTTTCCCTCGCTACTCAAATGCATGGAGTCACTTCATCAGATGCATCTCTTCATGTGAGCACTGGCTGCAGGGATGAAAATGAAGCACTGGTAGCAATAAGAAATTCCTCTCAAGAACAAACAGGAGATGTGGTTGCCTTGCGGCTTGTTACATACCAATCATCTTGTTACCTAGAGGCAGCAAATATGGGTTTTCGTGGTGTGTATTCACTGTAATATTCTAATGTTCTGGCTCAGTTTAAAATGCACAGTTTTGTATAATGTAATTATCAACACATTTGTATCATTTTTTCTGTGGGAAAAATGTAGGTAATTATATCTGTAAGAAATTGCAAGTTATATCCCCCGGCTTTGTCGCTCAGCTCTATAGCCTGAACGTATTATAGTGCTAGCTCTCGTGAAAGAACACTCCATGTTTATAAAAATTTCAGGATGTAGTCTGCTCTCTGAAAAATTAATGGGGTACCTTGTGTGTATATAAGCAGTCTTGCCCTGTCTTCTTGACATTTATCTTTCCTCCTTTCAACAGATACTTACTGATTCCTGCCATGTGCAAAGAAGTGTAGTTTTTTTGTTTTTGTTTTTGTTTTTTCTTTTCCTTTTTTGAGACAGAGTCTCACTCTGTCGCCCAGGCTGGAGTGCAGTGGTGCGGTCTCGGCTCACTGCCAGCTCCGCCTCCCGGGTTCACGCCTTTCTCCTGCCTCAGCCTCCCGAATAGAGTAGCTGGGACCACAGAAAGAAGTGTAGTTTTTAAGTAGGATTTTTCAAAGAAAAATCTCTAGTTGTAACATATAGGATCTATAGAAAAGCAATTACAGGAAGCAATTGTTTATTGACTTTAAACGTTGATAAACATCAGAATAACTAAATTTCTTTGTTTTTGGCAACTTTGATTTGGACATAATGTATTTCACATATATTATGCAAATTAATTTTTAAAGTAGAGCCAGTCCTTCTAGGCAGGGAATTTCAGTTAATTCTTTCTTTCTTTGTTATGTCTCCCAAGAGTGTGCCTAATAATTAACTGGCAGATGATTATATAAAGCATTAAACTGTAAGTTAGAAAGTGCTGCAGAGAAGCTAACCCCTATTCTCCACTCCTTTCCTCTCCTCCAAACTCATATTTTGCTGTCTCTAGGTATTTGCAGCTTGTTAGAGTCCACAGGTTGTATTAATTCGGCAACATTTTTTAGCCAGCTGCATGGACTAATTAATTGAATCTGTCATTCAACAGATATGCATTGGGCCTCCCTGGTGTCTAGACTGGAGTGCTAGAGATGAAGAGAAGATAAAGTTCTATAAGAGATAGAGGAGCTTTACCTTTAATGAGCCTATAGACTGATGGTTCTCAAAGTGTGGCCACCCCTCAATATTGACATTGTGTGTGTGTGTGTGTGTGTGTGTGTGTGTGTATACATGCCTATGCACTCTATGCAGGCTTATAGCCCTGAAATATTTTAGAGTAGGAAATGGACATTCAAGATGATTAAAAAAAATTAATACCATGTTTTTAAGAGCAGTTTTAGGTATATAGAAAAATTAGGTACATGGGTACACGGAGAGTACAGAGGGTTCCCATCTACCCTCTCTCCTATTACTACCATCTTGCATTGGTGTGATACGTTTGTTATAGTTGATAAACTATTATAAATATATGATTATTGACTAAAGTTCATAGCTTACATGAGGGTTCACTCTTGGCGATGCACATTTCTGTGGGCTTTGACAAATGCATAAGGTCTTGTGTCCACAATTACAGGATTACAGCATAGTTTCTCTGCCCTAAAAATTCTTTGTGCTCTACCTATTCATCCCTCTCTTCTTCTCCACTGACCCCTGGAAGCCACTGATCTCTTTACTGTCACCATATTTTTCTGTAATATATTGCTAGAATCAAAACCTAGTCTTTTCAGACTAGCTTCTTTTATTTAGCAACATGCATTCAAGGTTCCTCCAGGTCTTCTTGTGGCTTGATAACTCATTTCTTTTTATTGCTGAACAATATTCCATTGTCTGGATGTACCACACTTTGTGTAGCTATTCACCTTTTAAAGGACAGCTTCATTGCTTCCAAGTTTTGACAATTATGAATAAAGTTTCTATAAACATTCATGTGTAGGTTTAAAAACCTTATGTGGACATACATTTTAATTCATCGCTGGATCATATGGTAAGACAATTTTTAGCTTGTAAGAAACTGCCAAACCATTTTACATTCCCACCAACAGTGAATGAAGCTCCTGCTGCTCCAGATCCTCACCAGAATTTGGTGGCGTCAGCATGCTGGGTTTTAGACAAAATGGTGCAAACTGGTATCTCATTGTAGGATGATTTTTTTTTTTTTGTATTGTAGGATAATTTTACAAGTCAACTGAGGCGCTTGAGCATCATAAATGCACTGCACAGGTAGGCAGGAACGGAAAGTGATGGCATACTAATGCATTTCGTTTCTGGGTCCCGCACGTTTCAGAAAATACTTTTCATCATCATTTTTACTCATTAAGTTAGATGTTTTCAGTCAAGAGTCAGACAGCTGATGAGGCCCCCTCATCAGCTGTCCTGTTCATATGGAGCTCTTTTTTCTACAGCCTCTGCTTCACAGCTCCTCCGTTTGAAAGCACTGGCCCAGTTGGAATTTTCATCTTCTTGTCAGTGTGGTGAGATTGCAGCTGATCTGCCCTCAGGGGGAAAACATCTCACTGTCAGGTGTATTCTAGTGTCATTTTGGACGGTACTGCACCCAGAATGTTTGTTTACATGGACACTCCCATGCCGTTTTCTCAGTTGGGTTTGACTGGGTGCCCTGGTCAGTCAGTGTCAGCAGCAGTTATGATCATCAGCTTCACCAGCTTTTCCTGTTTCAGGAAGATTTTTGCATGTTGGTGACAAAACCCAAAGACCCAATACAAGGATATCGCCACGTTAGAGGTAACATACTCATTTTGCAATCATGCCTCATCTCGAAAGCCTGAAGAGCTATTATCATATGGTAGATCTTACGGTAAAGCCTTTCTTTATCTAGTAGATATTTCTCTCAAGTGTTGCTTTACTCAGTTTTATCTCATTAATATTAATGATAATATTAGTTGGGAAAGAGGTTGGAAGGTCTTGTCTAAGAGTTCTTTTGAGTGGAAAATACACTGTTTTTTCTTTGATTATATGTTTCTTTTTTTTTAAAAGGGGGTGGTGGCTTTGAGGGTAGATATTGAAAGGGTATTCTAAGCTAGAGCTGTTCAGCAGAAATTTTCATGATGATAGAAATATTTTGCCCTGTTCCAGATGGTAGTCACCAGTCACACTTGTCTCTTGAACCCTCCTGGGTTCAAGCGATTCTCCTGTCTCAGCCTCCCAAGTAGCTGGGATTACAGGTGCCCACCACCACACCAGTCACACTTGTCTCTTGAATACAGCCAGTGTGACTGAGGAAGTATATTTTTCATTTTATTTAGTTTAAATTAATTTCAATAGCCCCAGGTAGCCAGTGGCTGAGAAGTGTAGGGGAGCACATGAACTACTTGTTGACTGTGCACTCTTTCCTTTGGCAGAATGATAGAGATTTTATGGAAGGTGCTAAATTAAACTGGATAAATCTTTGGCCTATTATCTTCTATCATGGAATTTGAAATGGTTCGTTTCTTGATTTGATTTTCTGTGTCAAGTTTGGTCTCTACATGGGTGGATATTGTCTGGGTAGCGCCATTAAAGTAATTCCCTCTGCTCTGGAAAGACTTCTGAGTTGGAAACCAGCGAAGTCAAGTGATTGACAAGTGTATTAGTCAGGATTGCTTAGGTTATGCTGTGACAACAAATTCTTTTTTTTTTTTTTTTTCTGGAGATGGAGTTTTGCTCTATCTTCCAGGCGAGAGTGCAGTGGCACACTCTCAGCTCACTGCAGCCTCTGCCTCTGCTCACTGCAACCTCTGCCTCCTGGGTTCAAGCAATTCTCCTGTCTTAGCCTCCCAAGTAGCTGGGATTACAGATGCCCACTACCATGCCCGGCTAATTTTTATATTTTTAGTAGAGATGAGGTTTCACCATATTGACCAGGCTGGTCTCAAACTCCTGACCTCAGGTGATCCACCAGCCTTGGTCTCCCAAAGTGCTAGGATTACAGGCATGAGCTATTGCTCCCGGCCAACAAATTCATCCTAAAATATCAGCGTCTTAACACCCCAAAGGCTCATCTGATGCAATCGGGCAACTGTGAAGAGCAGTCATCCTCCAGGCAGTCACTCAGCTATCCTGGCTGTTTCCATCTTGTGTCTTCATCATGGAAGCCACCAAAATCCCTGCAAAAGAGAAACAGAGAGTGGAAGGTTGCACACCAGCTCATAAATGTTTAGATCCAGAAATGACACAGTCCCTTCTGCTCACACCCCATTGGTTGTACGTGACAGATGGCCCTGCCAACTGCGAGAAGGCTGGGGAATGTGGAGGAGCCCATGGGTATTTGGTAAGTAGTAAATGTCTTTTCCGTACCCAATCCTTAGCACTCAAAAAATTTAAATACATTGGAATAATTTTGAAATTTTAAGCTATTTCCATTCTGCCACTTAGAAGTAATTTGGGAAGTGTGCAAAATATTTTATTTCTAGGTTTTAGTCTCACTTTGAAATGCAATCAGATACCCTATTTCTCAGTAATTTTCACTTCCATTTCATTTTGAACATTTGGTGGTACAATGCTAATTTACCTTGAGATCTTTTGGGCACAGGTGCTCATAAATAAAAAAGTTACGGTAATAATTTCATTATCTAGATGAACAACTTTTAGTTCACATCTTTTGGGATGTGAACTGAAATACAAATGGAAAGAGTATTGTGCACAATTCTCTTCAGCATGTACTGAATTTGAGTATTACTCTGACATTTTTATTTATTTATTTATTTATTTATTTACTTTTGAGACAGAGTTTCACTCTTGTTGCCCAGGCTGGAGTGCAATGGTATAATCTTGGCTCACTGCAACCTCCACCTCCCGGTTCAAGTGAGTCTCCTGCCTCAGCCTCCTGAGTAGCTGGGATTACAGGTGCCTGCCACCACATCCAGCTAATTTTTGTATTTTTA
Organism: Mandrillus leucophaeus; assembly: GCF_000951045.1. Taxonomy (NCBI): domain Eukaryota; kingdom Metazoa; phylum Chordata; class Mammalia; order Primates; family Cercopithecidae; genus Mandrillus; species Mandrillus leucophaeus. Next base: position 1,636,580 of record NW_012102499.1, read on the forward strand.
GTAGAGATGGGGTTTCACCATGTTGGTCAGGCTGGTCTCGAACTTCTGACCTCAGGTAATGCGCAAGCCTCGGCCTCCCAAAGTGCTAGGATTACAGGTGTGAGCCACTGCGCCTGGCCTACACTGACATTTTATGAGCACACTCATTTGTTTTGTTTATTTTTAGTTTTGTAAAACCCTTGTACTACAGACCCTGGGGAAACAACAGTGTTCGTTCATAATGACCAGATTTAAAGTGGCGAACGTGGAGAAACCACCTATGTTTTCCTAAATCTCCTCTCTCCTCAGCTATCATTTTTTAAATCTGCTTTCAAGGGAAACTTACAAGGACGTACTTTCTGTCATTATATCCCAGATTTCTTTAGTCCTGGAAATCACCAGGGAATTTGTCAAATGTGCAGATTTCTTGTTGCCAGTGAATCTGAGATAGGGTCTAAGGATGTGTATTTTAACAAATGTTCCTTGATGATTTTTAAAAACATCCGCATAGTTTGGGGACTTCATCTTATTTTAAGGTAATCAAGTTGGTTGAGTGGTGGGGAGTAGGATTCTTGTCACATAAGTAGGTTAATGATGAAACACCAGCTAGTATCCTTGATGAAGAACAGTTGATGAACGAGGTTGTATTTCATCAGCTTCCCAAACTTTAGTTTTTACTCTGCCATTTTCACAATTTTTGCAACGGTCTCATACTATTTATACAGTTATTTATTTAGTATTTTTTCATTCATATAAATCAACTTATTTGAATTTGAAATATCATGTGAAATCATGACTTTACCATCAAAAAAGTCTGTGTGTCACTTATAATAATTTAAAAACTTCTTGTGGAGCAGGCACCAGATTTGAGGCACATGGTGTAAAATAATTCATTATGCTACTGTAAGAAGCTCTCATGCTTCTAAAGTACTAGCTTATGGATTTGTTGACTGAACTGTGTGTGCCATGTGAGCTTGAGACAGGCAAACATGCTCGCCCAGATTCAAGAATTTACGTTCAATTTTCAGCCATTGGTAGTCTTAAATCAGAATGTTTTTGGTAATGGTAATAAATACTCAGACTTGATAATAAATGGTCATTCCAACCATAATTTGTGAATTTACTCATGTGTTAGTCCTGCCTTGAGCTGCATGCATCCACCTCTGTGTTTATGGTGAACACATACAAAAAACACTGTTTCAAATAGCCATTTTTTTTGGTCCTTTTTCATAAGTACTATTTCCATTCACCATGACTTTTGTCACAGACAAGATGCTTACTTTACCTATCATTAAGTACATGTGTGTAATGTGTCCAGACAGGGAACATTTTCTGTGTTTCGTGGAAGCTTCAGTGAGGTAAATTTAAATGTATGCACTGTTGACATTTTTGTTAATTTGAAATAATACGTAATAATTCCAGCTTAGCTGACAGCTACCCCCTTTCTATTTTCTCATATTTACCATTATTCTAACACCCTCCCTAACCTCCTCACTTTCCCCTCAGTTACCTCCGATTGTAACAAAATTCCTTGAAAGATGATTTGTCCTCTCCTACATTTTGTTAACCTGCTGCGGTCTTGCTCTGTACCCTTACCAAGGGCACCAGCGACTTCCACTTTCTTCAATGCAGTGGTCAGTTCTTGGATCTTGTCTTACTGACCCATGGCAGTTTTGGACACAGAGGGCCACTCGCTCCTCCTGGAAACTTGTCCTCTTCTTGCTTCCAGGACCCTCCCCATTGCCTGAATTTCTTCCTCCCCTCTTGGTCCCCCAATTCTGCTTCCCAGTTTCTTTACCTCCTCAGCTCCTTTTTCAGCTGGACTCAGAAAAAGAGAGGGCAATCATGACAAAGACAAATGTAGAGGGAGGTTCGTAGCCTAATTTATATAAATAAACAATTGGAAACAGTAGGAGAATGGTTAAATAAATCATAAAAATGTTCATATAGTAGAATATTGTGCAACTGGTGAAATATATTTTCTAAGAAACATCGATGACATTGGAAATATTTATGATCTTTTGTTTTATTAAAGTAGGGTATACAACTGTGTATACAATAATATGATGTAAAAGATCATATATATATATACACACACACACACACACACACATAAATGCATAGACAAAATACCAGTATAAATGTAGCTGGGACTACAGGCACATGCCACTATGCCCAGCTAATTAAAACATTTTTTTTGGTGTTGTTGAGACGGGTCTCACTATGTTGTCCAGGCTTGTCTTGAACTCCTGGGCTCAAGCAATCCTCCCCACCTTGGGTTCCCAAAGTATTGGGATTACCAGCGTGAGCCATTGTGTCCAGCCAGTGTTGGGATTACCAGTGTGAGCCATTATGTCCAGCCAGATGTTAACTATTTTAAAACATTCTAAAGGGAACATGTGTTACTACTGTAAAGAAAACAATTTTTAAAAAGAATAAAGCGAAACCTGCAAAAATCTGAGAAAGACCTCATTTGGGGTGGATTTCTAGGGAAGAGTACGGCAGGGAGCCAGTTGGGGAAACATCCCAGATTTTTCTGAATCACATCTTTTAATTAAAAAAAAAAAAATCAAATTGGCATGAACTTCAAGTATATTGTGCACATTTTCATTCTAATGTGAGAAGCAAAATCCGTGTGGAAAAACTACATTTTTCTGAGTATTCACTATCTTAGAATATTTTGCTCCATTTCATTAATGCAAGTAACTGAAAAGTTCTCTACCGCCTCCACACACTGTGGAGAACAGAGCACGATGAAATGCATTCATCTCATCCGTTCTCCCACGTTTCTGTGTTACTAGTGAGGCAGGAAGAACGGGGGTTGGCTTAGCCTTTCCCAGTTGCCCCCAGCTGACTTTCACGTCCATTCCGTTGTCGGCACTGCTACCCCCGTGGACTCTTCTACGGAGGAGGCTAGGATAGCCGCTATTTGGTTTTTCTAGCCTCCGTAGTGGAAATGACAAGGGAGAAGGAGGTAGAAGTGGCTTTTGGGTCAGCGGGCGAGAAGTGAAGCACTTGAGAAGATCTGTGCAGCTGTACCTGTGAGTTTACTAAGGCTGGTGGGAGGCACCATCACAGCACGTGCCTCACAAAGGAGAGCATGACTGTGGCCTGGCCCGGAGGGGATGGGGAGGCTGGGTGCAAGGGTTCCTGAAGATTCCCCGAGGGGAGGGACTTAAGCTGGGTGTGAAGGGATTAATGGGATTGGGTAAGAGCTGCCTTTCCCAAGTCTGATCCTTGCGATCTGATCCTTGAGATGTTTGTGGGGGTTCTGTGAACAATAAGCTTGAGAACTGCTGTCTGTCATATCCCTGTCTTGGAAACTCACAAGCCACATTTACATCTTAAAGGCTCTGAGAAGTCCTGAAGTTAAAACAAACAAACAAAACCACCTACTTAGTGATCAACTACTTAATTATGTTTGTAACTCAGAACTTCCCAAAAGTATCTGGCCACTGGGGCCCTCTTCGTAGGTCTCAACGGTAAGGTTTCAGTGGAGCCAGTGTTTCGTGGAACACATTTTGGGAAGCGCCAGGTTAGCTGGAGAGCAGAGGATGGCAGGAATGCACAGATCACCTATTTCTCTGTGTGACAATATGCAAGTGAGATTCTGCCTTGTTTTCCTGCACCTGGGGCTGGGGAACGAAGCTGAGGATAAAAGATATTGAGCTCCTCATTTCCTAAGCTTGCAGAAGTGCGGGCGGAGGGGGCAGCCACCTCCCTGCAGGTCTTACTGAAAAGTGTCACTTTAGACAAGGGGCCCTACCACCAACATGCCCCCAGTGCTCCCTCCTCCCCTCCAACTCCCGGGACTGTAAGGAGATGACGGAAAGAAGGGGTGTGTGTGGGTTTTGTGTGTGAGGTCAGCGACTTTTTGGGGAGGGCGGTGTTCACGGACAGAGGGTCAGTGGGTGCTTCTCCTCCCCAAAGTCAAGGGAGGGATTCTAGAAGGATCATCTGTAAAGCTGGGGGCATCTGCAAGAGGGGAGACTGGTATTTCATTTTCCTGGAGAATGTCTCAGCCCCTGGACTTGCTGCCCCACCTCTGTGCTCCCTGAGTAGAGGAGAAGGGAATGGGAGAGGGTGCAGAGGGGACAGCTATGAGGACGAGCTCGATAAATTTTCGGTCAACCCATACAGTGACTCTGAAGGTTGCTGAACTTGAGTGCGCTGTTGCCACCCCACCAGAAGTCTGCTGGTGAGGCCAGGGGACCCCTGCAAATTGTGAGTGGTGGAGGCTGAGGAACTGGGGGTCGAGGTGGACACAGCTAGAACTGAGTGGAGAGGAGACTCTGGCAGAACCCTTCAAGGATTGCATTAATGCTGAGAGTTGGGGCACCTGCCCCACAGAGGCCCCAGTGGCCAGACAGGGTTAGGTGGATAAACAGTAGCTACTAAGAGAAAAGGGGCTGCAGTCCTGCTCCCCCGTGCCTCCTGCCTGCCCCAGCCCCAGAGGAGCACGGGTGGAAAGGAGGCGCAGGTGGGAAGGAACACTTCCGTTCTGTGCTGTGACCATCACGGGTGGTGGTGATGCAGTACATTTGGGGAGAGTTTTGGGGTAAAAAAAATTCGCTAAACTCATGCCATATTTTTAGCCGAATAAGACAAGATTTCTTTTTAAAAATAGTTCATAATGTTTTTGTTATGAATGAGATTTCTTAATGTCATCTGCATGCAGCACTTCTGTATCAGCCAGGCCTCGTGGTGTAGTTTAATCTTAACGCTGTCAACTCTATCAGTTTTAGGTTCTAGTGGAAAGAGGCTTTCATCACATCATCCTCTGTTTGGACATTAACGAATGTAGGGGTGAAGTGTCCTGGAATGACCTATGGCATGACAGAAGTCCTGATTCACTCTTAGTGTCTATGAGACTTTTTCCCTTGGGGGCCCACGGTGTGATGCACACACATGTTTACATTCAAAATTAGATTGCATATTTTACAAATACATGCAAGAGTAGATGATAACAAACACCATGAACTGCCATCTGGCTTGGGAAGCAGCCCATTAACAAACACCATCAAGAGCCCCCTGTGGACGCCTGTCTTTTCTCATTTCTTGTTTTCTCCTCCCCAGGGTTACCTGCTATCCTGAATTTGGTGCTGCAAATGCATGTCACTGTAATACGCTTTGAGTAGGACAACTTTTCCAGGCAACTATGCCCAGTTAAACAGATGAGAGCTCAAAATACCACTTCCTGACCGAGGGAACGTAATCCCTTTCCTACCAGGGGTCAGGTCAGGAGGCCTCCGAGGTGGTTTTCCTGGCTAACCTTCCCTTTTTCCATCGTACTGGCCCTGTGAGGATTTTTATGGAAGGACAGGGTCACTAAAGCCTGTGGAGTTGCTGATGTGGCAGAATCTTCCAGACAAGTGACTCTGGATGGCTCTTCACAGACTGGAAGTGGCCCATGCTGGCCCCTGGGCGTGTGGCATCTCTCTCCCAGGCGGTCAAAAGGCTTGTGGCCTGGCTGTGTCCTGAGGATTCATTACTCAGGTAGGGCACAGCAGGGCCCAGGTATGTGCTGGAGGACGCTCTCCAGTGTGCTCTGTGTCCCCAGGTCCCTGACAGAGAAAGCACCCACGGAGTAAGAAAACTCAGCAAGCACTATTTTTATATGGTCTCAAACCACATGTATGATCTTCTCCTCATCAGGGCTCAATTTATTATTGCAACCCTTCCTTCTTGCTTACCATAGTGGAACAGAAAGCTAACTACTGACGTTTCCTTTTATCTCAAGTTCTGATACAAAAATGTCGTAGTTGAGGTAGCTAAGAGGAGGCGGATGGGGTGAAACTGCATGTCTGGAAGGGTTCTAGGTATCACACAGAAAAAGATTTTTATGGGAGACTCAGGGTTAAATAAACTAAGCTCGTTAACCAACCACAACAACTGCAGGACTTCACAGAGACTTCAAGAGGCTAACATTTATTGTGATTATCCTAGAGTGAAATACACATGTGGAGGCTGTCAAAGTCATTTGACCATGGAAGTTTAAAAAATGGTACATCTTATGAAGCCATGAGCTCAGGACATACTTTGGGATTGGCTGGATTAAAATATTTGGTTTTCCTTACATTTTCACTTTGTTATGTTGGCTTTCTAAATGGCTGCTATTGGCACTGACAAGGAATGGGGTGTGTGTGTGTGTGTGTGTGTGTATGTATATGTGTGAGTGAGAGAGACAGAGTAAAAAACTGGATCTTTTACAAGCTATTTAATAGTCTATCAGTCTGTATATTGTAGAAAGCTCATTAAAGGCGTTTCCCCCCGCTAAAGTATTCTGTTTTTCCAGTATCCAAGTTTCCTACATTCTCCAAATCTTTTTTGTGCCAAATAGATTAAAAGTTAATTCCATTAAAGAATGTAGAACTACAGGCTGTGCACCGTGGCTTACGCTTGTAATCCCAGCACTTTGGGAGGTTGAGGTGGGCAGATCACTCGAAGTTACGAGTTCAAGACCATCCTGGCCAACATGGTGAAACCCCGTCTCTACTAAAAATACAAAAAATTAGCAGGGTGTGGTGATGGGTGCCTGTAATCCCAACTACTCAGTAGGCTAAGGCATGAGAATCGCTTGAACCAGGGAGGCAGAGGTTGCAATAAGCTGAGAGTGCCATTGCACTTCACCCTGGGTAACAGAGCAAGACTCTGTCCCACAAAATAAAAATTAAAAAAAAAAAAAGAAAGAATGTAGGACTACAAAAGGAAGTTAGAAAAATGCCTGTTTGTTTTTCCGTTGCAACCGTCCCCAGGGGTGTCCATTTTTGAATGGACTCTTTTGCTAATGGTCTAGGGCTTTTGACAGATCTGTAGTTCTGTTTCTGAGATGAGCAAGCCATGGGAAAGTACCTGTACCGACTGTGGGGGAAGGCACAACTAGCAGATAAAAAGCAAGGTGATAGAACAGAAAAGAGGGGCTGGGCGCCAGTGTATATTAGAGTTGGGGGAATTGAAGTTCTGTAGGGCAGGAAACACACATCACATTTATTAGGATTAGAATAAAACTTGGTTGCCCTCTTGTGTTTGAAATCTCAGTGACCTGGCCTACTGAGTGTGTGTGACCTGCGAGGCTGAACAAAAGTCATAGGTCCTTCATTTCTCTGTGTTTATCGTACTGGTTGCCTTATTGATTGAGATTTTGCTTAGTGAATTACCTACCCTGATGATAATGGCAGGGAATAACAACTATTAAAAGTGATCTTTTTCTACAGATATTTGAGGTTTGATTCAAAAAGAATAGTCTTAAATGTGTTGAGTTCAGTATGGCTGCCTGTAAGTGTCTGAGACAAAGGGAAATGGCATTGTGTTGTTAATCCTTGTGGACTGCTAGACCATCCAGGTGGTTTTGCTGATTCTCATGTTGAGCTTATATTAGTTTACTCTTCCAAATGCCCATCTTTCAAGTGGCCCCCAAATGTGGTGCCAAGGCCCTATCCTACAGCAATTAGAATCCTTTTCTTTCCTTCCACTTCTGCTTATCTAGTATGGAACCCTGTGGGCTTTTGCTACGGGGCACTGCAGGGCCATTTGAAAGGATTGTTGAAATGACTGGAGACTTGAGCAGAATTTCCTCCTTTTTCCTCCTATCATTTACTTATTTATTAATTTTTTATTCTAAAATTTATTTGAGTAAGCAAAGTAATTAGGATAGCCAAAGCAATTTTTTTTGTGCGTGTAAGTTTTTTGTAAACCACTTTAATGAGGGATGATTTACATGTAAAAAGCTGTACATATTTAATATATGCCACTTGATGAATTTGGGGATAAGCATACGTCTTTGAAACCATAACCACCATCAAGGCCATAAACACATCAATCTCCTCCTGAAGTTTCTTCTATCCACATTATTATTATTATTATTATTATTATTGTGTGGTGAGAACACTTAACATGACATCTACCTGCTTAGCAAATTTCAAGTATTCAGTACAACACTGTTAAAAATAGGCACTATGCTGTATAGCAGTAGATCTCAAGGGCTTGTTTATCTTGCATAAATGAAACTTTACACTCTTTGGCCATCACCTCCCTATTTCCCTCTCCTTGCCAGCCCCTGGAAATTACCATTGTACTCTCTACTTCTGTAAGTTTGGCTATTTTAAATTCCACATATAAGCGAGATCATGCAATATTTTTCTTTCTGTGTCTGGCTTATTTCACTTATCAGTGTCCCCAGGTTCATCCATGCTGTTGCAAAATAGCAGGATTTTTTTTTCTTTTTTAAGACTGAATAATATTCCACTCTATCTCTATATACCTATATCATATTTTCTTTATCCATTCATCTGTCAATGGACTTTAGATTGTTTCCATATTTTGACGATTGTGAATAATGCTGTAATGAACATGGGAATGCAGATATCTTTGACATACTGATTTAATTTTCTTTGGATGTATACCCAGTAGCAGAATTGCTGTATCGTATGGTAGATCTATTTGTGATTTTTGAGAAATGTACATACTTTTTTCTCAAAGTTTCTGTATAATTTGTATACCACCAACAAGCTTTCTTATTTCTCTACATCTTTGTTTCCCTACACTTATCTTTAGTCTTTTTAATAATAGCCATACCAAAAAGCATGAGGTGATATCTTCTTGTGGTTTTGATTTGTACTTCCCTGATGATCCGTGATGTACAGCCCATTTTCATATACCTGTTGGTCGCTTGAATATCTTCTTTGGACCAATATCTGTTCAGCCCCATTGTCCTTTTTTTTTTTTTTTTTTTTTTTTTACCAGGTTATTTGTTCTATTAGTATTGAGTTACATGAGTTCCTTTTGTATTTTATATATCAGATACATGGTTTGCAAATATTTTCTTCCATTCCCTACATTGACTTTTCAGTTTGTTGCTTATTTCCTTTGGTGTGAATAAATTTTTAGTTTGATGCAATCCTATTTGTCTTTTATTTTTTCTCTTATTGCCTGTGCTTTGATATTACATCCAAAAATTCACTGCCAATGTCAGTGTTAAGAAGATTTTTCCTTATGTTTTCTTCTGGGAGTTTTATAGTTTCAGGCATTAGGCTTAAGTCTTTCATTCATTTTGAGTCTTTTAAAAAGTAATTTCAATTTTTTTTAATTTTAGATTTAGGGCATACATGTACAGGTCTGTCACATGGAACACTGCATGGTGCTGGGGTTTGGGGTATGGATGATCCTGTCACCCAGGCAGTGAGCACAGCACCCAATAGGCAGTCCCTCAGCCCTCACCCCTTCCCTTCTTCTCTCTTCCAGCAAACTCCAGTGTCTGTTGCTCCTATCTTTGTGTCCATGTGTACTCAATGTTTAGCTCCCACTTATTTAATTCTCACTTATAAGTGAGAACATGCAGTATTTGGTTTTCTGTTCCTGCGTTAATTCACTTAGGATAATGGCCTCCAGCTGCATCCATGTTGCTGCAAAGGATATGATTTCATTCTTTTTTATGGTTATGTAGTATTTCATGGTGGATATATACCACATTTTATCAAGTCCACCATTGATGGGCACCTAGATTGATTCCATGTCTTTGCTATTGTGAATAGTGCTGTGATGAATATGCAAGTGAATGTGTCTTTTTAGTAAAGCAATTTATATTCCTTTGGGTATATACCAAGTAATGGGATTGCTGGAATTGAATGGTCTGTTTTAAGTTCTTTGAGAAATCTTCGAACTGCTTGCCACAATGGCTGAACTAATTTGGATTCCCACCAGCAGTGTATAAGCATTCCATTTACTCTACAGCCTTGCTAGCATCTGTTATTTTTTGACTTTTTAATAATAGCCATCTGACTGGTGTGAGATGGTACCCTCATTGTGGTTTTGATTTGCATTTCTCTGATAATTAGTGATGTTGAGCATTTTTTCATGTGTTTGTTGGCCGCTTTTATGTCATGTTTTGAAAAGTGTCAGTTCATGTCCTTCATCCATTTTTTAATAGGGTTGTTCGTTTTTTGTTTGTTGAATTGCTCAAGTTCCTTATAGATTCCAGATATTAGGTCTTTGTCAGAGGCATAGTTTGAGAATATTTTCTCCCACTCTGTAGGTTGCCTACTCTGTTGATAGTTTCTTTTGCTGTGAAAAAGCTCTTTAGTTTAATTAGGTCCCACTTGTCAATTTTGCTTGTGTTGCAATTGCTTTTCAAGACGTAGTTATAAATCTTTGATCTTTACCAAGTCTAATGTCAAGAAATGTATTTCCTAGGTTTTCTTCTAGGATTTTTATAGTTTGATGTCTCACATTAAAATCTTTAATCCATATTGAGTTCATTTTTGTATATGGTAAAAGATACCTCCTGTCATTTTAAACACACACATACACACGTGTGTACATGCACATGTGTGCACGCATGCGCGTGCGCGCACACACACACACACACACACACACACACAGGTGTAGGGGGCTAAGCTCCAGCTGAGGGGAAAATGGGAGACATTCTGATGACTTGACAATCAACTCAGCCTCTGGTAGCCTACTTAATTTATTTCCCCCATTTTCCTTGTCGTGTTTTCTTCATTATTTAACGTGGACAATGTCTAAAGTCATTTTTCATTCATGCCCTTTAATCAGTCAACATTTAATGGGGTTATGTTGATGGTCCCAGTTAGGCCTGGGAACTTGGAAGGAGATTTGTCAATGAGTGAGACAAGGTCCCTGCTCTTAAAAGCCTCATCATTGAGTAGGTAAACTTGTGATTAGCCACGGAGGTCTTTTGTGGAGAAAGTGAATTTTGAGTGTGAAAGAAAGGGAGGAGAATAATTCAAATATTAGGAAAGTGGAAGTATTGGCATCTGATTTTTTAAAACGGGGTCCCCTTTTCTATATTGCAGGCATTCTGTTTATGACTTCATCTTTTGTAATCCCACCTGTCCTAATCCGTAGTTTTAAGTAGTTGGGTGTTTCCTTTCACTGTTGATCAATTTTCACTCGAGTTTCAGTGGCATCTATGACTAAATTTGCATTTAAAGATGGCTAAATCAACGGAACTGTGTGAGATTCACATGTTAGCTCAGGACAAAATGCAGAGTGCAATGTTATAAAGGGGCTTTGAATAAAATGCTTATATTTTTGTCCTTCCTTTTTGTGCATTAGCACATTACCTCAGAGGAACCAAGGTTGAAGGGAAGCATATCACTGAGATGGTGTGCATCCTCCATGCCAATTATTTAGTTGAATATAAATTACATAACCGTAATAGGATTACGGACAAGCATTACTTATTAAGTAATTTTTTTTAAAAAGGAGGCCAAAGGAGTATATATTTTGATGTATCCAGATGTGATCCATAATGGGTGCAAACAGGAAAAACTGTAGGAGTTAAAAGCTTGGAGGGTCTATTTCTATTCTAGTTGTAACCCAAAATTGGTAAACGTGTAGTCTTTATTGTTCTTGCTTGGAAATTGAATGAACAATTTTTTCGAGCCAGATTTAACATCACAGTGATGGACAATTAACTTACAATAAGATTCTGATTAAAGATATTTTGGAAAAATTTTATTATTTTGGGTTGTTGGATCCTTGAATCTAGCCCTTGCACCAAAATCCCAAGCCTATTCATCTTCCAAAACCTTCTGATATGTAGTTAGACCTGGGACATCTTCTCAAATTTCCCTGAGGCTCTTCATTGTTCTCTTCTCTGTGCTAGTTCACATTTTCATTGTTGCATTTTCCACAGGGTAATATTTGGTTAAATCTCTTTCCTCCTCTCTAGGCTAATAAGGGCTCTCCTAGTATGTCTGCATCCCCAGGAACTGGCTAGGGCTGGTACTTTGTTCAGCACTTAGTTAATATTTGTTGTATTAAATCTGTTACTACTGTAGCATTTGAAGTTCACTAACTCTAGCAGTATCTTGGAGATCTGTTATTTCATCCCACCTATGGCTTCAGAAGCCTTTTTAGCAGATATCTAAGATGAGGAAAAAGTGGTTCATATTAAAATAAAATTTCCCACAAGTAGAGAGAAATGTAATGATAAAGTTTTAAGCTCTTTCTTATTCTACGAGATAGGTTGTTTTTGGGGGAGGGAAGGGAGGTGGTAAACTCTTGGTTTTTAGGAATAGGAGAAATATGAGAAATGCTTTTAACAAAGCCTGCCTGATTCACTTTGGAAGGTGGCTTTTCAGTGGCCTTTTCTAATCTATTGCTAGTGGTATTTTTCCCACACAGGATTGTGACTACTGGCATAAATTTTACTTCTTGATAATGATAACTTGGGTGACACCATTAATATTGTCTTCCTTGCTCTGCTGAAAACAAATAGCATGTCAAGTGAGATGAATGGCAGGGGTTACGTGGGAAATAATGCTATTTGCCATGCAAGCAGTGTTACAAGGATCCTTGCTAACCAAATGCTTAGACGAAACATGCTTACAGCAGCTCATGGGAGAATATTCATAATCAGTTTATGGCTTCATGTTGATTCCAGATGTCACTGTTAATTCAGGAGTTTAATTTTTCATGTTATTAAACTGAGGTGTAGAGTTGAATATTCAGTCATTGCTATCAAAGGACTTAGTGGGGTATATGTTTGTGTGTGTGTGCATTTGAATTGAAACATTAACTAATGTTCCCTTATGGAAAGGAACAGAATAAGCCCCATTATGTTACACATTTTCTTTTTTTTAAAAATTTATTTTTTATTATACTTTAAGTTCTAGGGTACATGTGCACAACGTGCAGGTTTGTTACATAGGTATACATGTGCCATGTTCGTGTGCTGCACCCATTAACTCATCATTTGCATTAGGTATATCTCCTAATGCTATCCCTCTCCCCTCCCCCTACCCCATGACAGGCCCCGGTGTGTCATGTTCCCCTTCATGTGTCCAAGTGTTCTCATTGTTCAACTCCCACCTATGAGTGAGAACATGTGGTGTTTCGTTTTTTGTCCTTGCGATAGTTTGCTGAGAATGATGGTTTCCAGCTTCATCCATGTCCCTGCAAAGGACATGAATTCATCCTTTTTTATGGCTGCATAATATTCCATGGTGTATATGTGCCACATTTTCTTAATCCAGTCTATTACTGATGGACATTTAGGTTGGTTCTAAGTCTTTGCTATTGTGAATAGTGCCACAATAAACATACATGTGCATATGTCTTTACAGCAGCATGATTTATAATCCTTTGGGTATATACCCAGTAATGGGATGGCTGGGTCAAATGGTATTTCTA
>NW_012102499.1:1653821-1655529 GCF_000951045.1 Mandrillus leucophaeus
CAGCTTTGTTCTTTTGGCTTATGATTGTCTTGGCAATGCAGGCTCTTTTTTGGTTCCATATGAATTTTAAAGTAGTTTTTTTTCCCATTCTGTGAAGACAGTCATTGGTAGCTTGATGGAGACGGCATCGAGTCTATGAATTACCTTGGGCAGTATGGCCATTTTCACGATATTGATTCTTCCTATCAATGAGCATGGAATGTTTTTCCATTTGTTTGTGTCCTCTTTTATTTCCTTGAGCAGTGGTTTGTAGTTCTTCTTGAAGAAATCCTTCACATCCCTTGTAAGTTGGATTCCTAGGTATTTTATTCTCGTTGAAGCAATTGTGAATGGGAGTTCACTCATGACTTGACTCTCTGTTTGTCTGTTATTGGTGTATAAGAATGCTTGTGATTTTTGCACATTGATTTTATATCCTGAGACTTTGCTGAAGTTTCTTATCAGTTTACGGAGATTTTGGGCTAAGACAATGGGATTTTCTAAATATACAATCATGTCATCTGCAAATAGGGACAACTGAACTTCCTCTTTTCCTAATTGAATACCCCTTATTTCTTTCTCCTGCCTGATTGCCCTAGCCAGAACTTCCAACACTATGTTTAACAGGAGTGGTCAGAGAGGGCATCCCTGTCTTGTGCCAGTTTTGAAAGCGAATGCTTCCAGTTTTTGCTCATTCAGTATGATATTGGCTGTGGGTTTGTCATAAATAGCTCTTATCATTTTGAGATATGTCCCATCAATACCTAATTTATTGAGAGTTTTTAGCATGAAGCACTGTTGAATTTTGTCAAAGGCCTTTTCTGAATCGATTGAGATAATCATGTGGTTTTTGTCTTTGGTTCTGTTTATATGCTGTATTACGTTTATTGATTTGCGTATGTTGAACCAGCCTTGCATCCCAGGGGTGAAGCCTACTTGATCATGGTGGATAAGTTTTTTGATGTGCTGCTGGATTCGGTTTGCCAGTTTTTTATTGAGGATGTTTGCATCGATGTTCATCAGGGATATTGGTCTATAACTCTCTTTTTTTGTTGTGTCTCTGCCAGGCTTTGGTATCAGGATGATGCTGGCCTCATAAAATGAGTTAGGGAGGATTCCCTCTTTTTCTATTGCTTGGAATAGTTTCAGAAGGAATGGTACCAGCTCCTCCTTGTACCTGTGGTAGATTGGCTGTGAATCCATCTGGTCCTTTTTTTGGTTGATAGGCTATTAGTTATTGCCTCAATTTCAGAGCCTGTTATTGGTCTATTCAGGGATTCAACTTCTTCCTGGCTTAGTCTTGGGAGGGTATATGTGTCCAGGAATTTATCCATTTCCTCTAGATTTTCTAGTTTATTTTCATAGAGGTGTTTTTAGTATTCTCTGATGGTAGTTTGTATCTCTGTGGTATTGGTGGTGATATCCCCTTTATCATTTTTTATTGTGTCTCTTTGATTCTTCTCCCTTTTCTTCTTTATTAGTCTTGCTAGTGGTTTATCAATTTTGTTGATCTTTTCAAAAAACCAGCTCTTGGATTCATTGATTTTTGTTTTCATTGGTTTCAAAGAACATCTTTATTTCTGCCTTCATTTTGTTATGTACCCAGTAGTCATTCAGGAGCAGGTTGTTCAGTTTTCATGTAGTTGTGTGGTTTTGAGTGAGTTTCTTAATCCTGCGTTCTAGTTTGATTGCATTGTGGTCTGAGAGACAGTTTGTTATAATTTCTGTT
>NW_012102499.1:1655745-1665177 GCF_000951045.1 Mandrillus leucophaeus
TGTCTATTAGGTCCGCTTGGTGCAGAGCTGAGTTCAATTCTTGGATATCCTTGTTAACTTTCTGTCTCGTTGATCTGTCTGATGTTCACAGTGGGGTGTTAAAGTCTCCCATTATTATTGTGTGGGAGTCTAAGTCTCTTTGTAGGTCTCTAAGGACTTGCTTTATGAATCTGGGTGCTCCTGTATTAGAATAGTTAGCTCTTTTTGTTGAATTGATCCCTTTACCATTATGTAATGGCCTTGTCTCTTTTGATCTTTGTTGATTTAAAGTCTGTTTTATCAGAGACTAGGATTGTAACCCCTGCCTTTTTTTTGTTTTCCATTTGCTTGGTAGATCTTCCTCCATCCCTTTATTTTGAGCCTATATGTGTCTCTGCACGTGAGATGGGTCTCCTGAATACAGCACACTGATGGGTCTTGACCCTTTATCCAATTTGCCAGTCTGTGTCTTTTAATTGGGGCATTTAGCCCATTTACATTTAAAGTTAATATTGTTATGTGTGAATTTGCTCCTGTCGTTATGATGTTAGCTGGTCATTTTGCTCGTTAGTTGTGCAGTTTCTTCCTAGTATCGATGGTCTTTACATTTTGGCATGTTTTTGCAGTGGCTGGTACCAGTTGTTCCTTGCCATGTTTAGTGCTTCCTTCAGGAAATCTTGTAGCACAGGCCTATTGGTGACAAAATCTCTCAGCATTTGCTTGTCTGCAAAGGATTTTATTTCTCCTTCACTTATGAAACTTAGTTTGACTGGATATGAAATTCTGGGTTGAAAATTCTTTTCTTTAAGAATGTTGAATATTGGCCCCCACTCTCTTCTGGCTTTTAGAGTTTCTGCCGAGAGATCCGCTGTTAGTTTGATGGGCTTCCCTTTGTGGGGAACCCGACCTTTCTTTCTGGCTCCCCTTAACATTTTTTCCTTCATTTCAACTTTGGTGAATCTGACAATTATGTGTCTTGGAGTTGCTCTTCTTGAGGAGTATCTTTGTGGCATTCTCTGTATTTCTTGAATTTGAATGTTGGCCTGCCTTGCTAGGTTGGGGAAGTTCTCCTAGATAATATCCTGCAGAGTGTTTTCCAACTTGGTTCCATTCTCCCTATCACTTTCAGGTACACCAATCAGATGTAGATTTGATCTTTTCACATAGTCCTATATTTCTTGGAGGCTTTGTTTGTTTCTTTTTACTTTTCTCTCTAAACTTCTCTTCTCACTTCATTTCATTCATTTGATCTTCAGTCACCGATACCCTTTCTTCCAGTTGATCGAATCAGTTACTGAAGCTTATGCATTTGTCACGTAGTTCTCGTGCCATGGTTTTCAGTTCTATCAGGTCATTCTCTACGTTGGTTATTCTAGTTAGTCATTTGCCTAATCTTTTTCCAAGGTTTTTAGCTTGTTTGCAATGGGTTCAAACTTCCTCCTTTAGCTCGAAGAAGTTTGATTGTCTGAAGCCTTCTCTCAACTCGTCAAAGGAATTCTCCATCCTGCTTTGTTCCGTTGCTGGTGAGGAGCTGTGTTCCTTTGGAGGGGGAAAGGCGTTCTGATTTTTAGAATTTTCAGCTGTTCTGCTCTGTTTTTTCCCCATCTTTGTGGTTTTATCTATCTTTGGTCTTTGATGATGGTGACGTACAGATGGGGTTTTGGTGTGGATGTCCTTTCTGTTTGTTAGTTTTCCTTCTAACAGTCAAGACCCTCAGCTGCAGGTCTGTTGGAGTTTTCTGGAGGTCCACTCCAGACCCTGTTTGCCTGGGTATTCACAGTGGAGGCTGCAGAACAGCGAATATTGCTGAACATCAGATGTTGCTGCCTGATCGCTCCTCTGGAAGCTTTGTCTCAGAGGGGCACCCGGCCATGTGGGGTGTCAGTCTGCCCCTACTCGGGGGTGCCTCCCAGTTAGGCTACTTGGGGTTCAGGAACCCACTTGAGGAGGCAGTCTGTCCATTCTCAGATCTCAAACTCTGTGCTGGGAGAACCACTACTCTTTTCAAAGCTGTCAGACAGGGACATTTAAGTCTGCAGAGGTTTCTGCTGCCTTTTGTTTGGCTATGCCCTGCCCCAAGAAGTAGAGTCTACAGAGGCAGGCAGGCCTCCTTGAGCTGCTGTGGGCTCCACCCAGTTCGAGCTTCCTGTCTGCTTTGTTTACCTACTCAAGCCTCAGCAATGGCTGGCACCCCTCCCCCAGCCTGGCTGCTGCCTTGCAGTCTGATCTCAGACTGCTGTGCTAGCAATGAGGGAGGCTCCGTGGGCGTGGGACCCTCTGAGCCAGGCATGGGATATAATCTCCTGGGGTGCCGTTTACTAAGACTGGTGGAGAAGCACAGTATTAGGGTGGGAGTGACCCTATTTTCCAGGTGCCGTCTGTCACAGCTTCCCTTGGCTAGGAAAGGGAATTCCCTGATCACTTGCACTTCCCAGGTGAGGCGATGCCTCGCCCTGCTTCGGCTCACACTCGGTGGGCTACACCCACTCTCCTGTACCCACTGTCCGACAAGTCCCAGTGAGATGAACCCGGTACCTCAGTTGAAAATGCAGAAATCATGCGTCTTCTGTGTCGCTCACGCTGGGAGCTGTAGACTGGAGCTGTTCCTATTCAGCCATCTTGGAATTGCCCCCCACGTTTAGTTTGTGGTCTTACATTGAAATCTTTAATCTATCTTAAATTCATTTTTGTGTGTGGTGAAAGGTACCTCCTGTCATTTTAAAGACATAAACGGAATACATAAACTGATGTGATGGGCTGGGGAAGAACTTGGCTATTTGAATGACAGGACATCTAGAGTGCCATCTCTGGGAAAGTATATCTTGCTTTGCTGCCTGCTGGCTACCAAATGTAGCTTCCAAGGAGCTATGGAGGCCCTGGTGGTCAAGTCCTAAGTGATTGTAATGTGGACAGCTTGGAAGAGATGCTTGGTGACAGTCATCCTTGGTGACTTCTCAGCATCATGAGTAGGCAAAGTAGGTTTTTATAGCTCCATTAATCTCAAATTTCAAAATTGTGCCTCTGGGTGGAATTTAGTGAATATATTCATAGGATATTATTATTGTGTTTAATATAAATTTTGTCAACATAAATAAATATGTTCTTGAGCAAAGAGGTATTAATTCTCTGCTGCAGGACAGTTCATTAATATATTGTATTATATATTAATGATATAGTATAGTAAATGTATTATATATACATAGTATATGTATATAGATACATAATATATATGTATGTATGATATACAACATATACATTAATATATTAGAATCTTGTAAAATAGCTCTTTTTTTCCTTAAATTTTTTAGAAGGTGTTTAAGAATCATTAACCTGAAAGAGAATTTCAAATTATTTTGGTTAAATTCACCTAATTTTTACAGATAAGCAGTCTTCATGTGTGTGCATATATGTATGTGAATGACACAGTACATTAGTGACTGAATGGGAGTTGGAACTTGGGTCTTCAGATGTTTTGTCTAACATTCTTTCTACTACTTCACACTAACCTGTTCCTTCTTTGCCCTTCTCTGGTTGACCTGAGTCATGTCTGGGTCATGGGAATCCTGGAAACAAACACTTAGTGATTCCAGACGGTAATTTCTCTCTGTTGCCGAAGTGGGGAATCAGTGCAGGTTGTACCAGAAACCCAAGAGGCTTGACAGGAAAGCCAGCTTTAGATGTGAGACATGATGTGTCTCTTGTTCAGAATTTAATGACCAGAAGAACTTAAATACTTGCAAATTATTTTTCTCGGTTTTAATGAAATCACTTAATTTAATTAAGTGCTATGCATCAGGAAAGAATGATGCACTGTTTATAGATCTCTCATCTCCTTAAGATCAAAAATGGACTGGAAAATCAGTCATGTGCTTGCTAAATTATTTACGAATTACTCTGAGGTCTAATGAGATGGATGCTTGTGTTGAAGACAAACCAGCTGATTTTCCACATCAAATTACTGAAGGGCATTTCAACATCAGAATTATTAACTATAAGTACATGGAATTCTACGCACCAGGGAGCCAATGGCATGAGCATAACTCAGGTTTGTTGTCTGTATGGTCTTTCCCAGCCCCTCTGGTGTGGAATTTCGATTGGGTTCATCTGTCTGGTGTTGTCTCTAAGAGAGTTTATTAGTGAAAGGCCCAAATAGAGCTATCATCAGTATTTGTTTCTCTGGCTGAGGCCTTTGGGACAGAATTATGATAGACCTCCAGGACACATGGAAGCTAAGGCATTGACATGTTTTTATTTAATATCCACAGAAGTGGACTTCCTATTATGTTTTCCTTTTTGATTATCACACTGTATGTATCTCTAGACTGATATGTCTATAAGATGGAGTGTTTCTCTATATTGTTTCCTTTCACAACTTCTTTGATTTTACTAGGATGTGGATAATATTGCCTAAGTTGGCATCATTTCTCTTTTGGTAGATTTGATACTCTTACATGTCTAATCATTGATATTTCATACCTCTTTAAAATTGGCAACACAGGCTGGGCACAGTGGCTCACGCCTGTAATCCCAGCACTTTGGGAGGCCGAGGTGGGTGGATCACTTGAGGCCATGAGCTTGAGACCAGCCTGGCCAACATGGCGACACCCTGTCTCCACTAAAACTAGAAAATTTAACCAGGTGTGGTGGCATGGACCTGTAATTCCAGCTACTCAGGAGGCTGTGAGGCACGAGAATGGCTTGAGCCTGAGAGGTGGAGGTTACAGTGAGCTGAGATCATGCCACCGCACTCCAGCCTGGGTAACAGAGTGAGACCCTGCCACACACACAAAAAGAAAAAAATTGACAGAACATTTGGAAAGTACCCATGTCTATGTAGAACTCACAATCTGTCTTCCCCGTCTCTTGCCACATTTCCCCTTAATTAATGGTGGAATTTGATAACTTAGAAAAATTCCAGTACATATGTTGTATTCTATATATTGGCAAGGAATATTATTTAGAAACATGTTCAAATGTGTGCCCCAGACTTCTGTAAGATCCCCTCATGGCTGGTGTGGAAACACATAATCACATAATGAACACTTGATCTGAATAAACTCTTTAAAGAGATTGATAAAGGATGTCAGAGGAAAGATTTGCATTGATTATTAGGTTGGCCTTTAAATGTATTCTTTTAAGGAATAAACACCTATCCTTAAGCTCTGAAATTTTTATCAGAAATTTCCTTTCTTAGAAGAATTGAGCCAATTCTCTTTAGTGACTCAGAAGGCCTATTGTGTATATATCCTTAGAATCAGAAGCTTTTCTTGAAACACCTTTCTCATGGCCCATGGGGGAATGTGCAGGCTCAGAACATGCCCTTGGATTCCTTATAACTAACACATTTTTCTTTTTCTTTCTTTTTTTTTTTTTTTGAGATAAGATCTTGCTCTGTCGCCCAGGCTGGAGTGCAGTGATATGATCACAGTCCACTGCAGTCTCAACTTCTTGGGCTCAAGTGATCCTCCCCCCTCAGCCTCTTGGGTAGCTAGGACTACAGTTGCATACCACCATGCCCAGTTAATTTTTCTAAGTTTTTGTAGTGATGGGGTCCCAGTATGTTGCCCAGGCTGGTCTCAAACTCCTAGTCTCAAGCGATACTCCCATCTTGGCCTCTCAAAGTGCCATATCCTCTCATTGTCCATGGTGCCACAAGTTACATTTGTATCAGATAAGGTTTTAGTTGCAGATGTTATAATCCACAATAGCTCATTTAAACACACTAGGATTTAATCAGTGGTGTAGATAGCTGGCCACCTCACTGGCGGGGTGGAAAATGTAGATCCTGAGCTGAGCTCCTGAGAATGACTCTGTATTAGTTCATTCTCACACTGCTATAAAGAACTACCTGAGACTGAGTAATTTATGAAGAAGAGAGGCTAAATTGACTCACAGTTCTGCAGGCTCTACAGGAAGCATGGTTACGGAGGCCTCAGGAAACTTACAATCATGGCAGAAGGGCAAAGGGGAAGCAAACACCTTCACATGGCAGAGTAGGAGGAAAAGAGCAAAGGGGGAAGCACTACACAATTTAAAAACAACCAGATCTTGGGAGAACTCATTCACTGTCACAAGAACAGCAAGGGCAAAGTCTGCCCCCATGATTCAATCACCTTTCACCAGATCCCTCCTCCAACACGTGGGGATTACAATTCAAATGAGATTTGTGTGGGGACATAGAGCCAAACATATCAGACTCCAAAACCACACCCCAGAGCCAGATTACCCAAGGTGCTGCCACTTCTGCCATCAAGGAGGTGGCTGCCATGCTAGGATGCTCCTGCAACAGCTCCTGGTCCGGAATCATACCTTCCTGCCACCTTCTAAACTTGTAAAAACACTTCTTATATGGCTCCTGGGGGAGGGTGTAGACTCAGTGTTCATGCCTGGGTTCTTTGGTTCAGATTGATTGGCTGGCACCATCTGTGTTTCTTCCTGCCTGTATGTTTGCCATGCCCTTCTAGCTAACTGGAGCACCTTTATTTCTTCCCTTCTGGTTGAATTGCCATCATCTCTCCCTTGGCACGTAGCCTAGGATGTCTTACTTCTTTCAAGAGTTCATCCTCAGCAGCTTCTGGCTTCAAGAACTTTCCTATTGTATAATGTCCTACCATCTTTATTGTGTATACCAATCATTGTCTTGTAATAATTTTAAAAATTCATATTTCTTATCTTACTGACTAGCTTGTAATCCTACATTGTACGCCTGTCTCCATCCCCTAAACCTAGCAGAATTTACTAGGAATGACTGATATATATATTTACTGTTAGTGATACAGAAATATAATGGCTAAAAGTGCAGAGTCTGATTTTTCTTGGAATATCCTGCCAGCCCTCTAAGGCATTCTAAATGAATGTTTAATGGATACTGTTGACCACGTGACAGACAGATTAGAGTACCAATCCATGTCTTCAAGAAAGAAAAACTCTTTTCCCATTATTATTTTGTGAATTATACACAGTTGTAAAATACTTTCCAGTTTTTTTGTCGAAATCATCTGGTAGGGAATTGAGCAAATAAATATTCTTCAAAGTTTTCAAACAGATGGGGTGCTACTTCCAAAAATGTACCCGGTAGGAGTTCACTGTAAATGCCTTCCTTGTGCACAAGCCTTGTTGGTGATGGCTGAGGACCAAGTAATCGTGGAGACAGCAAAGAGCCATAAAACAAGATTTCCTGGCAAAGTAATTTGCTGTCTTTTGTTTCTTTTGTTTTATGTCTAATTTGTTAGGCTTTCCTTTATTGTTCTTGTAAACTTACTTTGTTGTTGTTGCTGTTTCTTTTTGTTGTTGTTGTTATGAAACAGCACTTTCTATGTGTGTTTTGTAGGTAGGATGTTGGTTCTCCAGATGCTCAGTAAAAAAAGTGTTCTGTGGTCAAGTATGTTTGGGAAACACTACAGTTCCTCTCTTGGTGATCACAGTGCACATTAGCGTATGAGGAACTCAGAGAAGCCCTGCTGGAAAGAAGAAACTAAAATAATTTTGTTCAGCCTTCAGACTTTCCCTTCCTTATTAGTTTGGTGACCCCTCTTTTCCATGTTACATTTGAATGTCCCATAGAATTATTCTTAAATTGAATACCCTGGACATTTTGGGCAAATTAAAGTTTTATACATACAATTTGGGTTTAAATAAACTATAGTACCATTTAGAAAATTTAGAATTGAACCCTTTCTAATGTGAGTAGTACCCTCTTCTATATTTTTAAAAATGTAGTTTATATGATCGTATGTTAGTTGTTCTTTCATGGTGCTATTGTAGTGTTTGGTTTGCCTTTATATGGATGATGGATGTAATCATCATTCTAAAAAGTTGGAAGCAGAATTTCTTTTATAGAGAGATCTATAGTTTTGAAACAATCTACCTGGAGAAGTTATGTTCCCTTTTTATTTATTTTTCCCCCAAATCCCTCTAGCTACAAAATTGGATTAATCATAATCCTTAGTTCATGACACACTTGCATCATTGGAATATGCAACACCTCCCTTTTACTTATTTGTTTATAATAATGTAATAAACATCTAGAAACCTGCTGTCCAATATAAAAGCTGGGACCTTAACAGTAAAGTGACATCTAACTACATGTGCCCTCCACAATCCCATTTTCTTGCTTCCTTCTACCTGGGTACCATCATCCTGGATTCAGATGATTTGGAGTTCATCATTCCTTTGATTTTGTTTCTATTTAATTTTCTTGCATTTACGTGTTTTTGCGTAAAGCATTTAAAATATTTAGTTGTTTTTGAGTTTATA
This sequence comes from Mandrillus leucophaeus, assembly GCF_000951045.1. Classification (NCBI taxonomy): domain Eukaryota; kingdom Metazoa; phylum Chordata; class Mammalia; order Primates; family Cercopithecidae; genus Mandrillus; species Mandrillus leucophaeus. Next base: position 1,663,981 of record NW_012102499.1, read on the forward strand.
AAATGGCTATATCCTGCTCTATGTAATCTTTTGGAACTTAACTTTCTTTTACTTAATCGTACAGTTGTCCTTCAGTTATCTGTGGTAGATTTGTTTCAGGACCTCTGAAGATACAAAATCCGAGGATACTCAAGTCCCTTATATAAAATAGGTTGTATCTACATGTAACCTATGCACATTCTCCTGTATACTAAAGTGTACTCCTGTATACTTTAAATCATCTTGTGGCTCACACCTTAATTCCAGCACTTTGGCAGGCCGAAGTGGGCAGATCACCTGAGGTCAGGAGCTCGAGACCAGCCTGACCAACATGGAGAAAGCCTGTCTCTACTAAAAATACAGAATTAGCTGGGTGCGGTGGCAACTACTCGGGAGGCTAAGGCAGGAGAATCACTTGAACCCAGGAGATGGAGGTTGTGGTGAGCTGAGATCACACCATTGCACTCCAGCCTGGGCAACAAGAGCAAAACTCTGTCTCAAAAAAAAAAGAAAGGAACAGAAATCATCTCTAGTTTACTTATAAAACCTAATACAATGGAAATGCTATATAAATAGTTGTTACACGGTACTTTTTATTTGTATATTTTATTGTTATATTGTTATTTTTTGCTTTCCAGAATATCTTTGATTAGAGGTTGGCTGAATTCATGGATATGGAACCCAGGGATATGGAGGGCTGACTGTACAACATATTGTTACAATTCAGTCACACTGCTGCAGGTTGTTTTAGTTCATTTGTTTTGACCACTGAATAATATTCTGTTATGTGAATAGACCACAGTTTATTCATTTGCTGTCATATTTATGGGCATCATGATTGTTCCTAAAATTTTACTGTGTGAAAGTGATGCTATGAACATTTTTGTACATGTCTCCTATTGTACTTCAACAATAATTTCTTGTGGCATATATCTAAGAATGGAACTGCATTGCTGGAGTGAAAATATTCTACTTTAGGAGATAATATCAAACCATTTCCTCAAAGGCTGCACTAATTTATATGCCTACCAGCAGCATGTAAAAGATCCTGTGGATCAACATCTCTCCAAAACTTAGTATTGTGAGACTTTAATATTTTTGCCTATTGAATCATTTAAAGTGATATCTCATTGTGGCCTTGACTTACATTTTCCTAGTCACTGCTGATTTGATTAGCTTTTCTTTTCCTTCCATCCCCTCCCCTCCCCTCCCTTCCCC
>NW_012102499.1:1665702-1701222 GCF_000951045.1 Mandrillus leucophaeus
CCTTCCTTCCTTCCTTCCTTCCTTCCTTCCTTCCTTCCTTCCTTCCTTCCCTCCTTCCTTCCCTCCTTCCTCTCTTCCTTCCTTCATCTTTTTCTCCTCCTCCTCCTTCTCCTCCTCCTCCTCCTCCTCCCCTTCTTCTTCTTCATCTTCTTCCTCTTCTTCTTCTTTTATTTTTTTTTTGTAGAGACGGAGTCTCACTTCATTGCCCAGGCTGGTCGTAAACTCCTGGTTTCAAGTGATCCTCCCACCTCATTCTCCTAAAGTGCTGAGATTACAGGTGTGAGCCACTGCAACGGGCTAGCTTTTCTTTTTGTATTGGGCATATTTGTTTCCTCTCCTGTGACGTGTCTGTTTGTGTCTAGTTCCCATTTTGTTACTGTGTTGTTTGTATTTTTCTTATTGATGTATAGTTTTCTATATAATTTTAAAATAATCTTAGTTTTTGTTCATTCTTTTATTAAATTATTCATTTAATGACCATTGATTAAGCCATGTGCTAGGGACCTGTAGTGCATAGGTATGGTCTCTGTATTCCAGGGTTCACTTTCTAGTACAGACAAATCAATGATTACAACATAATATGCAGAAGCTCTGTCCGAGGGATCCTGGGAGACTGAGGGAGATGCCTTACTCTGCTTGAAGACAATCCTGTTTAAAGCTGAATTATATTGCATTGTATGTGTGTACCACATTTTGAAATTTACTTGCCAGTGAATATTTGTGTTGTTTCCACTTACTGGCTTTTCTGAATAATGGGGCTGTGAACACTCCTGTACACAGATCTTGCCTAGTTCCTGTTCTCAATTCTTTTGGGCATATACCCAGAAGTGAATTGCTGGGTCCTATGGTAATTCTGTGTTTGATTTTTTGAGGAAGTACCATACTGTTTTCCACAGTGGCTGCACCATTTTACATTCCCATCAGCAATGCACAATTTCTCCACACCCTCTCCAACACTTGTAGTTTTCTGCTGTTGTTGTTGTTTTCATAATAGCTATCCTAATGGGGGTGAAGTGGTATCTCATTGTGGTTTTGATTTGCATTTTTCCAGTTGATTAGTGATGTCGAGCATCATTTCATGTGTCTCAAGACTCTTGACAATCTCTTGAAAATTATGGGTTTCTGGATAGAAAAGTATACATATGTTCACCACATTTTGCATAACAACTAAGGGGAAGGCATCACAAACCCCTGAAGCCCATAGGAGAACAACTGAGCTAGGTTTAGAGCCCTTCTTGTGGGAGGAACACTGTGGTTAGGTAGCTCGTTCCAAGCCATTGAGATAAAGAGAATGAACTGCATGGTTTTAACTTTTGTTAAGGTGTGTGAGAAACTGACTGTTCTAAATTGAAATATAAGTCTCTTGACACAGGAGCTTTTGTTCTTCATGATGTAGTTTTTGGGGTGAGGTGAGAGACAGGAGAGAAAAGGGAAGCCAGTCCTGAGAAAATGAGTAGGGCTGTAGCTCACTGGAAGTTTGTCTAAACAACAGAGAAAGGCAAATGTTTGGTATTTTAGGATGAACTGTTGTAGGGAGGTGAGAGTCTGCTGCCTTTCCTCAAACTGAGAGCTCAAGCCATACCGGGAAAGGACAAGTAATATGTGAATTCTTCTAAGGAAAGGTCCAAGCAAAGTCTAAAGCTTAGAATGTCTAAGCTGAGTGAGGAAAGTGTGGGTAGCCTGAAAACAGAGATGGGAAGCCCAGGCAAAGGAGACTGGAGATTCAGGGCCAAGCAGCTAATAAGGGAGTCATGGATGAGATCTGGAAGCACTGGAGCAAGACAGAATATTCTTCCTCTCCAGGATCAATCAAATAATCCTAGGGGATGAGACAAAAAACCTTTTCTTCAGTAGTAATAGAACTTGATTTGGGAAGGCCTTGGTGATTGCAGGAGCTGGTTATCTGGGGAGGTGGTTCTCAACCTTGGGCGCACATTATAATCACCTGGGAGCTTTGCAAATCCCTGTGGCCCAGACAAGTTGCAGACTCATTAAATCAGAATTTCTGTGGCGTGGAGGTGGGGACCAGGCATTAGTATTTTCTAAAGCTCTCCAGGTGACTCTAAAATGCTGCCAAAGTGAGAACCCCTGATTTAGGGGCAGGCAGTCAGATCGTCATTATGCAACCCTAATTGGTTCTCAAATAATTTTGAATGTGGTTGAAACCAGGCTACTGAGTCGAACCATTTCTTGCATCTCCCTCCACTCATTCAGGGGAAGGCTTTCTTGGCCTAATTGTCAAAAGTGCCTACGCTGAGTCAGTGCTTTTCAAACTTTTATGTGCAGACAAAGCATCTGTGGGTTGTAATGTAGTAGGTCCAGCCTGATAATTGGCATTTCTCACAAGAACTCAGGTGATGCTGCCGCTGGACCATACTGTGAGTAGGAGCATTCTAGGGTCAATAACCATTGAGTTGATTTTACTTATTGTCTTATTCATCAGATTATTGAAAGGTGCTTACTCCCTGCAAGATACTGTGCTAGTTAGGTACTGAGGATGTGGTTATGGACACAAAAGAGACACCCCCTGCCCTCAAGGATCATAAAATCTAGGAGAAAAGGCAATGAACCCATTATTTCACCAAAAAATTACCTAAATACAATTAGAGTAAGGGCCACAAAGGAAAAGTGTAGGCTGCTATGAAATCCTGTGATAGGGAGCCTTGATCTAGTTAGTAGGACATGATTACGACTCCAGGGATAAAGCCCCAAGAGACCCATGTTATGTTCTGATGCTCACTCTGGCTGTGGGAACCCGTTGACTTCTTCCAATTGCACTGGCTATATTTAGTATATTGACCCTTCCTTCCTGCGGTACATTTTCCCATGGTGGCCTCAGCCATTCCTTGGCTTTCTTTATCTACCCAATCTCAACTTCTACCTCTTGTCTGGGCTCTAGGTTCAGGTTTCTAGTTATTGAGGCACATTTCCAACTAGTAGACATGCTAGCATCTAAAACCCAAACTATTCTGGAACAAACTCTTCACCTTCTTCACTAAACCAGCACTTCAATATTTCTGACAGTGTCACCACCATTCTTTAAGCCAATGAGGCAAAATTCAACATATTCTTTTATTTTATTTTATTTTTTTGAGATGGAGTCTTGCTGTATTGCCCAGGCTGGAGTACAATGGAGTGATATCAGCTCACTGCAACCTCCACCTCCCGGGTTCAAGCGATTCTCCTGCCTCAGCCTCCTGATTAGTTGGGATTACAGGTGTGCACCACCATGCTTGGCTAATTTTTGTATTTTTAGTAGAGACAGCATTTCATCATGTTGGCCAGGCTGGTCTCGAACTCCTGACCTCAGGTGACTTGCCTGCCTTGGACTCCCAAAGTGCTGGGATTACAGGTGTGAGCCATTGTGTCTGGCCAACATATTCTTTTAACTATATACTTTACTATTGTTGACCTAAGGGTACTTTACTATTGTTGACCTAAGGGCAGCACTTATTTTTGATATGGGACCTGAAATAGATGTATATTGGATTTGCTTGATTCATAGGTGACCTAAGTTGAATAAATAGTCCACTGTAGACACTCAGCAAATGTTATTTACGTAAGTGAGGCCTGCGGGGAGGAGGAAAGGGACCTAACACTCATTTTTTCTATGTATTCTTGCTAGATATTTTATGTATCTTAGCTCATTTATTCCTCCCAATAGCTTTCTAGAACTTTATTAAGTGAGGCTTGTAGAGTGTCCAGAGAGTGCGTGATAGCAGCACGTAAACCTAGTTTTTTTCCAGTTTCAGAGAACATCATGTTCGTTTGCTAGGCTTCATACCTTGTACATTGTAAAGTGATCTCTAAATTCTTATTATTATAAATATGTTTGAAAACTAAAAGCTCACATATTAGCTATGAAAGTTTTTTCATCAAAATTGGAAAATGTATTAATAAGCTGTATCTGATGAAATGAAGCTTAGTAACTTTAAAACAATTGTGTCTAGCTTGCATCATGTACTCAATACATATGAATTCCCTTTCATAGACTCAAATATTCTGTTTTGGTTTTCTTTGTATTTTTCTTTTTCCTTTTCATGTTCTACCCTGGGCATTTTCTATTGAACTATCATCCTCTAGATCATTAATTCTCTCTTCAGCTGGGTCTTTTTGCCATAACCTAACTATAGCATTCTTAATTTCTTCTATTACATTGTATTTTTCAGCTCTAGAATTTCCATCTGACTCATATGTATAAATATATATGTATATTCTAGTTCTTTGGTGAAATTATCTTGTCACCCATTTTCTTAAACATGTTAATCAATTATTTTAAAGTCTATGCCTGATAATGCCAATATCTAGATCACCTGTGAATCTGTTTCTGTTGTCTGCTTTTTTTTCCTATTGGTTCTATCTCTTGGTATACCTGGTAATTTTTAATTGAATGTTGGGCACTGTAAAAAAAAAAATGATGTAGGCTCTTGATGGCATATTCTTTCACTGACGAGTGTTCTTTTTGAGCTCCTGGTAGGCAGTGAAAATTTTTATAATCTCAATTCAATCTTCCCTACCTAGGTGTAGCCTTTTGGGAGTCCCAAGGGAAAGCCCAGATTAGATACCCAGGTCCCTCCACTTTAGTAGGCCCTGAACTCCAATTATGATCTCTTCATCAGTGGGGACAGCTGTGCGTAGTTTAGCATCCCTCTAGCAGCTGTTTTCTCCTTTGCTTCCCTTCTTTCTGCCTGTGAAATTTACACATCATTAAACACCTTGGTGGTGGTGGTGGGGAGAGGGTGTTGGGTGGCTTGTGTGTGTCCTTACTCTGGGAGTTTGGACTTTCAGGTTATGGTTGTCTTGGTAACAACTAGATGCCTTCAAAGAGATGTTTATCTTTAAATTTTATCCAGTTTTTAAAATATGCTCGTCTATTATTGCTGGAATGAGACTTGTCTTCTCTGTTTTTTAGGCTTTAAAATGTAAGTAATGAGACTTGCTTTTGGTTCATCAGAGTGCCCCAGAAACAGGTGTCATTTAGACGTGCAGGTGAGAGAGATCATTGTTTGACTTGCAGTCTAGTTCGCTACCTGCTCATCCCACAAGAACCTTTGGTTTTTCATAACTTTTTGTTTTGCATTCTGAGGAAGAAACTTGAAAATTAGTGAATTGAATATTATTTATGTTATCAGATGTAGAATGGTTGCTTTATTTAGCAGGGAACAGGGTTAAATAAATGATAGAGACAGTAACTCAGGAGGCTGAGATCCCTATCTTCATCTTCCAGATAGTAAAAAAGAACAGTACTTCTTCCACAAAGGAAGTGAAGGCTGTGATGATTTCTAGTGGCTTTGTCATGCTGATTTTTTTGCTATACTCTGTACTTTTGAGGGGTTGCAAATTTGAAGGATGCGGTAGTGATTTTTCGAAGTGTTCTTCATGTTAATTTTCTGCATTTATATATATGCATAGACAATGTGTATGTATATAAACACACATACTGTACACAGCCCCTTGTTTTGTATCCCCTTTTCTCAGAAAAGTGTTGAATGTAAAAACGTAAGTTTTCCTTAGTCACAACCTCTAGGAAAGGAAAGAAAATTTAAAGCCAGAAGTTGTTAACCTCAGCAGGAGTTTGTGGCTGTAAAATTTCATCACCTTACTGTCTTATCTGGTATAGGTACATCTGCCCCAATTTATTTATTTTTCTGCTTCCTTCTCTGCCAGCAATGAGCCTGGAACTTGAAGGAGGCCAAGGTACATTCCTTGTGGTAGTTATGAGGGAGGAGCCCCAGGTCTTTGTAAAGTGGGCGTTGGCATGACTGCTTTCCTTCATGGGGTGAATTTTCCTACTTAAGTTCACTAACTAGCCCGTCCATTCACCCTCTTCCTCCTCTCCATGTTATTCTTGTTGGCGAAAGTGTATGATGTACTTCCTGTAGAAGTGTATGATGTACTTTCTGTTTCTAAGATAGAAAGGAAGTGTATGATGTACTTTCTGTTTCTAAGATAGAAAGGAAGTGTATGATGTACTTTCTGTTTCTAAGAAACTTGGAGTTTACTTGTGGGGAAAGTCAAAGACACATCAACATTGAAATATCAGTAGAAACAATTAAATAGCAACAGAAGTTAGTAAAAGACAAAAGGCTAAATGGAATGCACAGAACCTGCTATAGAAGGTAGATGAGGGGAGGACTGGACCAGAGTCATGTGGAAGGATTCTGTGGACCTGAGTATTGGGAGTTCTTGTGGATTTAGAGTTGGCAAGAGTGGGTGGACAAACTTGGCGGGGAGACTGGCGTGCACAGAGGCATGGGGTTGGGAAGGGGCAAGGTGGGCCAGGGGCTCGAGATGTCAGCGTTAAGAGTCTAGGGGCTGGAGTCCCATGGTGGAGAGAGAGCCTCAAATGCCAGTAACCAGGTTGAGTTTGGGTATTCCATAAACAAAGGGGGAACATCTAAGTCTTTGAATGAGGAATATAATAATGATTGAATTAGGAGGTTAAACTGGCAGGATGCAGAAAGCGTTGGAAGGGGAGATATTGTAAGGATGGAGCCTGGGAGGTTTCGCCACAATCCTGGTGAGTGTGGCAAGGGTTGGTGACTGTAGAAGGGAAATGAAGAGGCAGATTAGAGAATAGTTTTTAAAGAACACTCATGACTTGACTGGTTATGAGGAAAGCCTATTGACATTTTATGCAAATATAAATTATGTGCATTTGAGGTAGTCCAGCATAAAACTATCGAAAAAGATATTTTATATGAGAAATTTAGAAATAACCCCAAATCCTTTCTTCTCATTGGTGGCAGAGTCAACTCTCATGGCACAGGTTTTACACTTTGAAAAATTGATCCATTCACACAACGTGATTCTTTCAGTAAGAAAATCTGACTTTTCTGTTGACAGTATGCTTTATAAAATTAGAGATACGTTCTCATAAATAAAAGGCACTGAATGGATATTGTGCTGGCCCCTAGTGAGGAGGAGTTGGGCTGGGCTGGTGTGGCATTCCTTTGGGTGGTGTTCTCCTTTCCTCCTAGCATTATCATCGTTTCTGGCTCCAGAATGTCTCCTCTGTCACCTAGATAAACACCAGTCAGGAAATGTCAGATCCCATAGGGTGACTGGGTGAGCCGTTCACTCCCATGTATTACTAATCTTTGTTCCTGATGAGCGTTTCCTGAACTTTTTGGGGGCGTGTTTCACATGTGTGTCGTAACAGATGTTCCTTACAGAATTATGCTTGATAAATGCTGTAGGTTTTATTTCCCTCGCCCTGAGTCTTCTCTGCAGCTCATAGCACACATCAGCTTATTTATGGCTGTTGGGCAAGTGAACAAACTAGTTTAACGTTGTTGACTCCAGATTTTCCTATACTTATTTGACCATGGACCACTATTTCTGCACTACGCTTACTAAGATCTGAGCAGAGAGTTCTGGGGAAAATCAAGCTGGGAAATGGAGTTTTTCCCAGTGGCATCTCTGGTAGCACCCCAGTCTCTTAAATGAATGAGCAAATGAATGTTCACGAGGCCCTTGCTCTGTGTTGTTACTATACAAGGTGATCTGCATGTATTCTCACATTCAAACCTCAACAAGCCTCTTAGGTGGATTTAAGGACACGAGGCTCACGTGAGTTAAGACACTTGTCCAAAGTTACATGGTTAGTAAATGACAGGCCCAGAGCTGGAGTCCAGATCAACTCCAAGTCCAGTGTGGGATGCCATTGCTAGCTCCCTGGGATAATTTTGGGTTCAGTCAATAAAACAGCGGCCGTTTCATCACAGAGGTTTCATGCTTCACCACTTAAACAAATACAAATGTTTCTGTTCGTAAAATAAACCTCCCAGGTTTTCTCAGAGACCATCTAGCCCATTGTGGTCAGAAAAGAAGCTTTGAACACGGTGAATTTGCAATGATTGGTTTTAAGCCCTTTTCCAGGGAGAGGATGAGTGCCTGTGCTTCCTGATGCTTCTCTCTTCCTTTGTGCTGAGCAGTACAGGCTTTCCTGGACCTGCTCATTCAGCCTTGCCTCCCTGCATTCAGTTTCCCAAGCTGGTGTCCCACCCATCCTCACTGACCTGCAACTGTGTCCTCATGCACTTCCCTTGTGAATGATAGTTCAAAATGGTGGAAGAGGAGCTCAGTCATCTGCTGAGCACCATTGTGTAAGGCTGGATATTGATATGAGAAAATGGAGCAGAGCCGTGCAGATAATTGCCTGTTTTTCCAGTTGCCTCATGAGTTGTTAGACTCCCTGCTAGACCTAGGAATTTACGAGTTGCCCAGAATGTTTGTTTCTTTTTCCTGCTTCATCTTTTCAGTACTTGTGCCCGTTTGACCAGCAGAGCAGAAGGCCAGAGCTGTTCTCTGTGCTGTCAAATCTGTTCTGAGTGTACCATCTTGAGAGAGTACGTGTTGGTCCATCTTTTTTTTTTTTTTTTTTTTTTTGAGAAGGAGTCTCGCTCTGTCGCCCAGGCTGGAGTGCAGTGGCGAGATCTCGGCTCACTGCAAGCTCCACCTCCCGGGTTCACGCCATTCTCCTGCCTCAGCCTCCCGAGTAGCTGGGACTACAGGTGCCCGCCACCACGCCCGGCTAGTTTTTTTGTATTTTTAGTAGAGATGGGGTTTCACCATGTTAGCCAGGATGGTCTCGATCTCCTGACCTCGTGATCAGCCCACCTTCGCCTCCCAAAGTGCTGGGATTTCAGGTACGAGCCACCGAACCCGGCCCCATCTTTTATTCTCAATTTCCTCTCACCTGTCTAAGAGGCAGAGGGATGCCACCTTCTCCCCACTAAAATTGGAGCTTTATGAGACAGAGTTAGCTGTGAGCAGTTTTCCTCTAGCACTGAAGCAGGACCATTAAATTGCTCTCTACTGCTGTTTGCTTCTGTGTTCTGTTAGTAACCATTAATTAGTTTTAAAGATTTAGAAACTAAACAGATGGGGGGAAATGCTCCAGCTTGTGTAAGATCACATTTTTCAGTCACTTTTATTGCGTGTGAAGGAAAAGGAGAATCATTCTAAAATGAAATTCACAGGTTATCTCCAAGTCTTCTTTGAATAATCCAGCCTGCAAATATTCATTTATTATTCATCTGCAATGTGCAAGGCACCATGAAAGATCTTTGACATCAAAAATCATCGTACCACCTCCTACCAGAGTAGCTTGTGTATTCTATTCATGAATCCAGACCTTCTGATCTGGACCCTTCTGGGACATCAAAGGTCAGCCTCAGGATTAGGCACACATTAGTGTGCAGAGGATTGGAGAGCTATCACAAGGCAAGGGGATTTTTGAGCCTGGCAATTCAAATCCAGTCTCTGGCAGCAGCATAGTCCCTTAAACAAATGAACAAATAAACTTTTACTAGGCCCCTGCCCTGTGTGCCACTATGCAAGCTGATTTACATGTATTCTCTCTAAAATCCCAAAACAACCCTCCGAGAGAGATCTGAGGCAACTGAGGCTCAGATGAGTTAGGGGACTTGTCTAAGCTTATATAGGAAATGGCAGGGTGAGGACTGCAGACCAGATCAACACTAAGTTCAGTGTGTAAGCCATCACTCCCTCTCTAACGGGAAGTTTGGATTCAGTTCAGTAAGTGCAGTGGGGTGGGGTCCAGAACCTTCTCTGGGCTTTTCTAGATGCGGTCCAGTGGAGAGGGAACTACAGATGGAACTTCAGAGCAGCTGGAATCTGGGGCTGTGGTGCTTGGGTCTTCCCTGAGTGGTGGAACCTCTGCTTATGTAAAGAAAATTCTTTTACATTTGCTACTCCAATTTCTCCTGGAAAACTGGTAATGGTTATGAGTTCATAGCTCCTATCAGCCAGATTTAAGGGTTTCAACACACCGGATCAGCTGTACTTTAAAAAGTACAAATGCCTAGGTCCTATCCCCAGAGCTCCTTAGCCTGGGAATCTCTGCTTTTATAAAGCTCCAGGGGATTCAAATGTGCAAAAGAGTTTGAGAACTAGTGGACCAGCAGCTGCTCCTGCGGGCTTTCTCCCTGCCCCCCATCTTAGCTTTCTGAGATCTCCCATTGGTGAGAAGCCACTGGCTTCGTGAGTTTTAATTATGTATGACCATGGAGCCTTTACTTGACAATAGCCGGTTTCTAATTCCCGTGTGAGCTTCGAATTCAGGCATTTCCCTCTCCTCCAGTTTAATGATTTTTGTTTTTTCTCTCAAATAAAAAAGGATGTTGTTGCTCTTATTTAATTCCATGTTTTCCATGAGGTGGTTCATGCATCCTTATCAATGACTTTGAAAAGGTGCAGTTATTTGGTTTTAAGTTTCTCCTCCACAAATGAGTGGTAGCCTCATGAATAAAAGATGACTCCTTTTTCTCACCAGGCACTTCCCTGCTGCCCTTGTGCTCTCTCATTTGACTTTGACATTTTGACAATTCGAATTCTCCCTGGCAGGTGTGAAATCCTGAAGTTCCTTGACCTGTAGGTATACCGTCTAATGATTGTCTACGAAGCATCTGATTTTCTTAGAAGTGGCTTTGTCAGGTTTTGAGTGAATCCCTACCGGATTGATTTTGGCATAGCTGAACTCTGTTAGAGTGACCTGGATAGTAGTGAACCCTCAGCAGTGAACTGCTACTTACCACTCTGGGGATGAGATTTAATTTTTGTTTGCGTCTGTCTTTGATTTAGATGGCTTTATTTGCTTGGCGATGGATTGTCTCCAGCCAGTGTAAGTCTTCATCCCTGCTCTCATCTGTATCTTGCCTCTTTTTAGTTTAACCTCCTTTGAATGCTTTGCTGTGTAGTTGGGCATTTGTAGAACATACTGGGGCAGCATGCCTGGATTAGCTTTCATGGTAGTTGCCTCCCAGCTCTGAGCATTCCAGTACTGATCCCTTTTATCTGACTGGAGTGTTTGGATACACTCATTTGGTCATGATGCCGTCTGGGTTTTAAGGTGGAGCTGGAAGTCAAAACCACGGCCATTATATGGCTGCTTGGCTGCTCTCATGGGCTTGGCCCCAAAGAAGAGCTTCCCTGCTCTTCTCCACCCTCCTCCCAGATCCCATGTTGCCAGGGCTGTTTAGTCCTCCGCTTCTCCAATAGCTGAGCAAAGGCCAATGGTGATAAATCACTGTATTTTTCATTTCTGTTAATTGCCATAAAGTTTCCACGGACACATTTACTAATCCTGCTATTGGGAAGGATGGGAGCAACTTACCAAGCTTCAAATTTTCTGAGGAATCTGGGACAGCAGGGATTTACATAGCCGGTGACAGAGCTGAGAACTAAATCTAGCAGGACTTGACTTGTCTGGGCCATAAGCCTAATTAATTCCTCATGGTTAATAAAGAGGAGAAATGAACCTTTTAGGAATCTGAAGTTTTGTCCGACTCGATTGACCTCAATGCACTGCTCTTTGTGGCCATGTGCTTTCAGAATCATTTGATTCTGAAATCTGCCCACCTGAAATCCCTGGCTTGGTTACTTCTCTCCATATGGCAGGGATTCATTTAACATAATTTGAGGATGCAGCTTCAGGTGGTTGTTATGGTTTTGGTGGGTGATGTACCTAGACAAGACATATAAATAGAATGACTGAAGTCACATCTATTTTCTTATACAGATCAAGTTTGTAAGAAAGGACTGGTTTCTGACCGTGAATCTGTCTTTCAATTTCTTATGGAAATGATTTCAAATGAATATAAAACCTGTAATTTAATTTCTTATAGAATTGATTCCATCAACTTATATATCCACATTTAATCAATTGGGCTTAGCTCTATGCAATGCCACTTGTAGCCTGTTGTCTAACAAGATATGTTATGAACAATGAACTTATTTTTTGGCCAATGTCTTTATTCCTACTGATTTTTTTTTTTTTAGAATTTTCCTAAGGATAGCTGGGAATGAGGCCTAAGTATGATTCTTCCTTGCCCGATGTTGTCTGATAGAGAAACAGAAAAGCTTGCATCTTAATGTCCAGCAGGTTCTTGAACAATTAAAAGCATCTCATGTTTGTGACTCCTTTAAAAAAAACATCAAACTATTTACTGTGACAGAAACTAGGAAATAGGATTTTGGTGGCTTCAAGATCTCTATAGGTAAACAATGCAGTATCCAAACTGCAGCAAGCTTAGATTGGAGCCCTAGAGCTCCCAAAGACAGAAGACGAGATGGCAGTATTCTAAGGCACTAGCAGATCACGGCACTGCAAATCCTTTGTCTTGGCAAGGCACAAGGAGACCTGCTTATGCAGCTTTCAAAGGTATGTGTCAGTCAGCTAAAATGTAATCAACTCAGGTACACTTTTATTTAACATAATGCATGTCATGGGTTACTATGCAATGTTTTAAATTATTTTCACTGAAACAAATCAGAAGATGTGAAATTCAGGAGGGTCTCTTTTGCCGAGCTTCTGACCTGTGTCTTAGAGGAGCCTTTCAGTTTCACTTAATGGCCTTTCAAGGAACCAAACCAGAGCTCTCTGTTTTATTATCTTTTCCCTTAGAGGAACGTTTCTCCAAATCCCTTTGGTAATAGTGGTTCTGAAGGTGGTTCCTTTCCTGACCAAAGCACAGACAAAAGGCCCTCAACTCCTGGGCTTCCTGCTGAGGTCAAGATCAAGATGTAATTATTTAAAACTGGCCAGGCAAAGTATTTTGGTTTGGGTAACACCTGCCATTTTCTCCATAATTTGTAAGAGAAATCTTTTTACCACGAATGCTTTATTTTCTGCTATCTGCATGGCAAACAGTTTGGTGGTTTCCCAAAGGATTAACAAATTTGAAATTCTTTTGATTATTTAAGAGCCTGCTCAATATTAAGATGCAAGGCTAACATTTCCTGTCAGACCTAGGTCGGTGTCTGTTACTTATTTGCAGTGAGGGAAAATGTACGTGGAGCCTTGCCTGTTGATGTGCAATGTGATATTTGTAGCTCCTCTTGTTTATTTCAGCAGAACCAGCATCTTTTTGGGTGGTCCAGATTCTACTATTTTAAACATTCTCCCAAACATTCACCATCTCTGCCTTACTTACTGAGAAACTGGACATTTTGTAGTTAACTTCCCACACATGACCTGTACACAGGCGCACCTGTGAAGGTAGAGAGATGTTGGAATTGCTGAATTCTAAACTGCTCACAGGGAATCACAGTTGAAGTTCAACATGGCAGAGGTCTGTTTTGAAATGATATACCTCCAGGCACTGTTTCGAGCTCTCATTATTTGCCTGCACCAGCTGGTACGCATTTCCTTCACAGTCTTTTCTAGGGTACCTAGAAGGGTTGGCTCTGAGAGGGTGACTTGGTGGAATGCAGCATCTGTTAGGCAAACGCTCAGCACATGGCGTTTAAACTTGCTATTTTTCCTGATGAACATACTGAGATTCCTGTCTCAGAAATGTGTAGCAAAAAAGGTGCAACTGAAACCCGGGACTTTGGGCTCAGCGAGATTGTGGAACTCGGCTTCCTAGCCTTTCTGTTTACAGCAGAAATTTGAAACAAAACAGTTTTCCCACCCCGGTAGGCAGTCTTTGTTGCCAGAAGAAAAGCATCATGTCTTTTTGAGGTATTTGCCCTAAACCAAAATGCAAATTCTTAAAGAAGTAAAATGCAGAAAAACCTAACCCACCTCTACTGATGATGGTAATTTCCTAGACCGGAGTTCTGCTTCCCGCGGGGATCCCTCGGTAATTACAGGGAAGGCCACTAAGGGCCAGAATGAATCCCAGAGTCCTGATAGCAATGCTTGTCTTCTCTTATTTTGTTCCTTTTTGTTTTCCCCTTGGACTGGACGCTCATGGTGCTCATGTTATGGGGTATTGATGAACCCAGGTGCTGCAGGAAGCAAGGCTGTCGGTGGATGTGAAAGGAGATGAGGAAATTCCAAGTGGTAACTATGTCTTGTTGGAAGTCCCAGAACAGTCCAAGTAGATGGGTCCTTGCAGGCACTTCCTGATTTATCTAAAGAGCCCAGTTGTGAGTTTTGTTGTTGATCAGTTTAAAGCTCATGATTAAGACTTTCTCAAATTAAAACAAATTTTTTTAATGAGTTGAATACAGCTCCAATTGATTAGATGGAAAATAAACAGTAGTTTCTATTACTTTCTTCCCTATCACCTACTGACTTTAAAGCTGAGAGATTTAATTTCAGTGCAGCGGAGGTAGCTGGCTGGCAGGGTATAGCATGTATACAAGTCCCATTGTTAGGTTCTGACATGATCTTTACATCACCTTTATTTCTGTGAGTTATGTGCAGATTTGCCCTCTCCAAGAAATTCAGGCATATTGAGAATGTAAATTGTACAGAAATCTGGAAAAATGAAAAACAAAAATCAAACAAAAACGCCTGGTGTTTTTCTGTGCTTTGAAGAAGGATTTGTGTGGAATCTGTGCTGGAGAAGGAGGACAGAGGAAGGAAAGAAGAGGGACTGCAGTTTTGTTATTTATTTACTTATTAACGAGAGAGGGTCTCACTATGTTGTCCCAAGCTGGTCTCAAACTCTGGGGCTCAAGTGACCCTCCTGCCTCGGCCTCCCAAAGTGCTGGGATTATAGGCATGAGCCACCGCACCTGGCTGAGACTGGAGTTCTGGGAAGAGCATTGGGACAGGAGTCAGGACACGGCTGTCGTGGACTTGCTGTGCACTCCTGGGGTCATGACAGTTTCCTCCTCTGTAAAATGTGGTTCATCTCTGTGTTGCCTTGTGAACTTCGCATGTTGTTGGTGAGATTGAATGGATGATGTGTATAAAATACAGAATGAAGGGCCAGTTCAGCTTAAAAGATTCCCTAGGGCCTGCTAGTTCCATCTCAAAGGAACCTCATTAAGCTGCTGCTGCTGCTTTTTTTGTTTTGTTTTGTTTTGTTTAAGACAGAGTTTCTCTCTGTTACCCAGGCTGGAGTACAGTGATGCAATCTTGGCTCACTGCAACCTCAATCTCCTGGGTTCCAGCAATTCTCCTGCCTCAGCCTCCCGAGTAGCTGGGATTATAGGCGCACACCACCATGCCTGGCTAATTTTTTTATTTTTTAGTAGAGATGGGGCTTTGCTATGTTGGCCAGGCTGGTCTCGGATTCCTGACCTCAAGTGATCCACCAACTTTGGCCTCCCAAAGTGCTAGGATTATAGGTGCGAGTCACTGTGCCCAGCCGGGAACCTCAATTATCTTTGACCAGTTTAAATGTCCAAGTGAGAGAGACCCTCTCACAGTGAATGAAAACCCACAACCCGGGAATGGGGTGTCTACCGGAAAGAGTTGTAGGTCATTAAATTGCCTCTCTGAGACAGATCATGGGTTTCGATCAGATTGTGGTATGTTTGGGGAGCTTGCTTCAACTTTTTGCATCTTCCCTCCTCAGGAAGTGCTAAGCACTGTGATTCTGGGCCTTTTGGGAGAGTGAGAGGATTTGCTGTTAGAACAAAGAGGGGTGATGGTGACCCTTAACATCCTCCACCATCTAATGGGGCACAGCATGAGCCAGAACCTAGCTGGCCCCCTTGGGACAGACTGCTGGTTCCTGAACCAGCAACTGTGACCATGGATTTGGGCTTATATCTGGAGGCGACTGCTGGTACCCATAGAGAATTTGGAAGGCAATGGATGAATGAGTCCTGTTTGATCAGGACACTACAGCCTCTGATCAGAACACAACGTTCTTTGCCAGCCCAGATAAAGAAGCTGTTAAATAATTCATAAGGCTTACCGTCAGCATTAACAATGGGAATGCTTCAATATGAAGTTGAAAGAGTGGTGGCTGCTCCTTGCAAGGTGATGGCAGGAAGTTTGATGGCCTTTGTTGCCAGTGAATAATGATCATTCATGCAGGGGGTGTGTACAGTTAGATTGGGTACTTGGACAGATATGCCGAGTGTCAGGGAAAAGCTCAGGAATCCTGAAATAAGAGGGATGGCAGCAGGGCTGGGAGGAACAGGAGGAAGAGGCTGAATCAATTCTTATGAGATGTGGGGACTGGGCAGAGGTGTCTACATGTCAGATGACATATTCTCTCCTTCCTCTGCCTGGCAGAGGGTAAAAATTCAGATGACACGCTGGCCATCAATGGGCAAGGGCCCAGTTTCTTTATGGGGTGGGCAGCAGGTAAGCATTCTACCAGAGATGAGCTGCTTTGTCAATAATGTTGTGCTGATTCTGAATGTGGGGTGGGCAGAGCACTTTCTTTCTAGGCTGGAATGGATCTTCTTGGCAAGAGCAAAATGGTTGTTATTATTATTACTGATATGGTTTGGCTGTGTCCCCACCCAAATCTCATCTTGAATTGTAGTTCCCATAATCCCCACATGTCGTGGGAGGGACCTGGTGGGAGGTAATTGAATCATGGGGGCAGTTACCCCTATGCTACTGTTCTCATGATAGTGAGTGAGTTCTCATGAGATCTGATGGCTTTATGAGGGGCTTTGCACCCCTTTACTCATTCTTCTTTCTGCCGCTATGTGAAGAAGGATGTGTTTGCTTCCCCTTCTGCCACGATTATAAGTTTCCTGAGGCCTCCCCAGTCCTGTGGAACTGAGAGTCAATTAAACCTCTTTCCTTTATAAATTATCCCATCTCGCATATGTCTTTATTAGTAGCATGAGAATAGACGAATACAATCTTAATTATAATTATTATTTTGAGAGACAGGGAGAAACTACTTTATTGTTTTACCAACAAGGAATCCTGAATATTTCAGTGTGTAATGTTAACAACGTCTTGAGCAGATAGAAAAATCCTCAGAGCAAAATGCTTGCTGACTGCCTCTGAGTCCCTCCATTCTGGTATTCTTATTTCCTTTCCTTCCGTTTGCTATCAGAGAATCCCCAGAACATCATGGTGCCATTTTTACATCTTTTTCATGCAATCTAGCAAGATTAGGGTATTTCTGTGGCTTGCCAACCACCAAGGAGACATGACCATGTGTTTGGATTATATAATACTGATAGATTATTATTATTTTGGGGATAATATTTTTAATGAAGTCAATTTTATGGCCATACATGCTGAAGTAGTGTTGTTTCCTATTGAGGGAAAACAAAAAATTATCATCCCTGTTTCTGAAACATAGGTGTGCCAGGATAGTTCATTGAGATATTAATGAATAAACATGTGGTCTTCTTCTATTCCCTATTTTCCTCTGTGATCTGATTAGGAAGGCAGCCAGAATTGCTGGAAGATGGAAGCTCTTCCTTTCTTCTGTGAAAGGTGAAGCTCTAGAAAGAGATGTCTCCAAGTGTTCCTGATGGATGGAAATAAGGGCCTTTGAGATGCAGAGGGGAGTAAGGGGAGGGAGATTCCAGGAACCTGGAAAGCGGTTACCATGGAAACAGTGTGCTAGGGATGTGGTGGTACCACGGAGGAGATGGCACCATGGTAATTCCACTGAGGATGGATCTAGGAATATGGACTCCCAGCCTTGCCACAGAGCATGGGACCCTAGAGGCATCAGAACAACTGGACCTGAGATACCAGCTGGGAAAATGGGCATCTTAGCTGTAATCATTGAGGACTAGAGGATAAGACCTCAGGGGCCTCCTTGTTGCTTAGATGCTTCAGAGACCGCAGGACCTTGGCATAACCTTGGCCAAAGTACAAGGCGTGTATATGCATCAGTAATAACTGAGATCAAATTTCCTTCCAGCCCAGTGGTATGGGGGGACCAGAGCCAGATTTATATGGCAAAAATGAGAACTGTTGTATTTCTTGCATACCTGAGTTTATCTGTTAAGTAGTCATGGATAGGCTTGTGGTTCACCTAATCTAACTTCCTTATTTCACAAATGAAGACAGAGAAACCCAGGACTGTGTAACTTTTTGAGGTTTTTTAACTTATCCAGGTCTCTTATTCAGGCTCTGTAAAATGAAGTGAATTGGCCAATAGTATTCCTAAGAGAATCTTTGAGAAATTGCTGCTGGGCATGGTGGCTTACTCCTGTAATTCCAGCACTTTGGGAGGCTGAGGTGGTTGGATAACTTGAGGTCAGAAGTTTGAGACCAGCCTGTGCAACATGGCGAAACCTGTCTCTACTAAAAATACAAAAATTAACTGGACATGGTGGCAGGTGCCTGTAATCCCAGTTACTTGGGAGGCTGAGGCAGGAGAATTGCTTGAACTCTGGAGGCAGAGGTTGCAATGAGCTGAGATCGCGCCACTGCACTCCAGCCTGGATGACAGAGATTCCATCTCAAAAAAACAGTGACTAAGAAACTAGAATTTCCTCATTTATTTCCTGCCACAAACCTCCAACCTTTCTAAAAAAAAAAAAAAAAAAAAAAAAAAAGAAATGGCTGAAGGAATTAAGATTTTTCCCACTTTTACATTCCTTTAAATTCCCTGAACACCACAAGGCCTTTTCATATGCTACTTTCTCTTGGAGCTCCCACCTCACACAAACCTGGTTCATCCTTTAGGACTCAGCCAAATGTCATCTTCCCTAGGAAGCCTTCCCTGATACCCTGTGTTTCCTCAAGACTGACACATCCTGGGTTTATCCCATGTGTTAATTTTCCATTGATTCTGTAGCAAATTGCCATAAACTTAGTGGCTTGAAACTTAGTGGGTCTCAGTGGGCTAAAAAATCACAGTGTCAGTAGGGCTGTGTTCCTTCTGGAAGCTCTAGGGGAGAACCTCTTTTCTTGTCTTTTCCAGCTTCTAGAGGTGACTTGCATTCCTTGGCTTGTGGCCCCTTCCTCCATCTTCAAAGCCGGCATCTTCAAATATCTCTCTGACTGTGAACTCCTCTGCTCCCTTCTTCCACGTCTAAGGACCCTGTGATTACTTTGGGCCCATGTATGTGATCCATGGTAATCGGGTTAGTAACCTTAATCTCAGCTGCAACCTTCCTTGTCCCTTGGGCATTCATGAGTTCCAGGGATAAGGACATGGCCATCTCTGGGGCCATTGCTCTTCCCCTGACCCTATTGGTACACTTGTCACACTGTGTGATAAGTGCCCCTCACCCTGGCTGTCCCTACCTCTACACTCCAAGAGCTCAGGGGCTGTGTTTGTTTCCTGCTGCCTCCCCAGAAATGTGTACAGATGTGTCAAACTAGAAGCTCTAAGATGATGGTGTGATCTGTATTGTATAATAAAGAGATTTAAATTAGTTACTAACATTTAAAAATTGGGATACTTTGCTTATATATTTTTAAGTGGGAGAATAAACAAACAAACAAAAACCTAATAAAGTTACCCATGATGGGCAAGGGAAAAACAGATGGAAAGGATGGAAATTAGTCTTTTCTGAATGTACCTTTTTGGTATATTTGACTTTGAAACCATGTACGTGTTTTACATCATTATAAAACAAAGTTAAGTTAAAATGAGACAAAATGAAAATGGATCCCTTTTTCAATGAAAATAAAACATTCCCATTTTTAAATGAAAATTATGGAACTGAACACAGGACACAAAGGACCTTGCTCCGCTTGGCCCTGTACCCCCGACACATTAACTGCCTGAGACCTGTGGGCATTGGCATTAGGACCCAGGCTTGTAATAGGAACCCAGTAAATGTATGTGTTGAATAACTTGATGGTGAACTTAAAGTATAGTTGATGGATGGGTTAAATGGGGAGAGGGTTGAGAGCAGACGATGAGCTTGGGGAGAGGGATTAGTATTAGACTGGCAGAGAACATCTGGCCAGGTAGCATCAAGTGTAATGTCAGGAGATGTGCTGTTTTAGCTGGCATCTTGAAAGCAGGGCCTGCCTTATGGGCAGGTGATTTATTTGGGAAGTGATTCCAGGAAGTCAGAGTGAAGGAGTGGGGAGACTGAGGCAGGGAAAGAGTAGAACTGAGGCAGGGAAGGAGTAAGGGTGCTGTTATGGACTAAATGTTCATGTCCCCAGCAAACCGATATGTTGAAGTCATAACTCCTCAATGTGGAGCCTCTAAGGAAGGTTAAATGAGGTCCTGAGGGTGGGGCCCTGCCCGATGGAATTAATGTCCGCATGAGAAGAGACACCAGAGAGCTTGTCCTCTTTCTCTTCCCCAGTGCACATGCACTGAGGCAAGGCTATGTGAGGACAGAGTGAGAAGGCAGCTGTCTGCAAGACAACCGAGGGCTCTCGCCAGGTCCCCATCCTGCCGGCTCTTTGACCCTGGACTCCTCGTCTCCAGAACTGTGAGAAAATAAATTTCTGCTGTTTGAGCCACCCAGTCTGTCGTATTTTGTTATGGCAGCCTGAGCCGACAAAGACAGATGCATGGTTGAGGTCACTGCTGTGGGCCATGGCAGTTCAACCCAGCTGACTTCTGAGGAGCCTTCAGAATTGTCAGCTCTGAGGCCAGGAGGCCAGGGCAGCATTTGCCATCAGTTTCTCTCCCCTGTTGGTCGAGTGTGGGCCCTGAGAGTGTTCATTCTCCTGCACTTGTGAACTGTGCATGTGAACAGGCCTGGGCATCTCTCAGTAGCCTATGTGGTCTTGGGGACGCCCCTGGGGAGAACCGAGGCTGCGAGGTACATGTAAGATATTATCATCTTGAAGTGAGCTGAAACCTCCACACAATAGTCCACCCAGACATGGCTGAAATTAGGGGTGAGGCTGAGAGCATGTGAGTCACGGTACCAGACGTGTCTGCTTGTGGATACCTGCTCCAGCTGGGGAGTCAGAATTCAGGAGGCCCAGCAGTAGGAAGTTGGAAGTGAACAAACCAGCTCCTTGGTGAGACATTAGGGCCAGGTCAAGTGGCCAGAGCTCTAGGGAGTGTCTGTGGAGTTAACAGCCACACGGGCTCTTAAGGGATGGACAAATGGAATCTGTTGATTCTCCACAAGACTCAATTTCAGTTTTCCCTCTTTCTGCCTCTTGCATGATGTCACACAACCTTTTACTGTTGTTACTTATGAGTAAGATCAACTTCCAGGAGTTTTAATTTTTCTCTGTTTACTCTATTGGGTGGGTCCAGTTAATGAACAATAAAATAACTTGATGACAGGTGGCAGAAAGGTAGCCCAGTATAGCAAAATGTCTAGAAAAATAAACATATATTAAGCAAATGAGTAATTAATTCATAAGTAGAAAATGGTGCTTGGCCAACTGACTACCTTCTTATTTTGGGTATTCAGTTTTGCTTAATTTTTTTCTGCACCAAGTCCCTTTTTTCATTTAGTGTGTGTTTTTTGGCTGATGGAATTTCTGTATTTGATAAAAATGACCATTATACCCGTATCTTGATTTGGGTATTTTCTGATGACTTCCATCTGGCTGGATTTTGAGTTTGTAGATGTAGTCTTGTTTCCTGAATCTCCTTGCTTTTCATTTCTGTGGATGTACACCTCTGCAGGGCATCCTTAGGACCAGTCCCCCTGTCACAGGCTTTGTAGCTGATGACGTGGAAGCAAGCTCATTTAGTGGAGGTTTTCTCTTCGGCTTTATGGTAGGTGTGATTAGACATGCAATACCCAGTACCATTGCAAGGGTCTTGAGCTGAGTGAATTTCTTGTCCCACTGATTTTAATCCTCATCGACCTTATTGATAGCAGATTTCAGATTGTTTTGTCTCATCCCTCTCAGTCATGGTATGTGATCAGACAGATATGCCTGTCAATGGACTCTGTGGCCAGATCCTGGGGTTACAGTAACTTTACTTAATGCTTGTAGAAATCTCTATTCTTTGGCTTCAGTGGTTACTGACCATCCCCAAGCTATAGCCTTGTATCCAGCTAATGCATGTTAGAATGAAGGTGAGCGAAGCCCTGGTCCATTTTCATTCTTGGAAAAGCCACTTATCATCTATTAATCAGTAGTACCAGTGGTGTCTTTCACCTGGGAAGGACCTTAACAATCCACTTTGATGTTTTCATTTTAATAGACAAGGAGCCAGTGGCCACGGGGCTCAAGCAACTTGACAGGATTCACTTGAGCCAAGCCCTGGTTCGGACTCCAGGTGACCCAGCTCCACCTCCACTGTTTTGTTTTTTTTTTGAGAGGTAATATGCTCATTTTATTTTTTTCATGGTTACTTATTTTACTTACTTTTTGAGCTTTATTGAGGTATACTTGAGGAATAAAAATTATATATGTTTGAAGTGTACAGTGTGATGTTTTGATATATGTATACATGGTGAAGTGATTCTCACAATAAAGATAACATACTCATCACCTCATGTAGTTACAATTTTTTTGTGGTGAGAACACTCAAGATCAGGTCTTAGGAAATTTCAAGAATACAGTTAGCCCTCCTATATCCATGGGTTCTGCGTCTGTGGAGTCAAGCAACCATGGATAAAAAATACTCTGAAAAAAATTGCCTTTGTGGTGAACAGTACAGACTTCTTTTCTTGTCATTATTTCCTAAACAATACCGTATAACAACTATTTACATAGCATTTACATTGTATTAAGCACTGTAAGGAATCTAGAGATGTTTTAAAGTCTGTGCGAGGATGTCCACAAATTATAGGAAAATACTACGCCATCCTATGTCAGGTACATGAACATTCATGGATCTTGGTATCCACAGGATCCACCCCCACTGTTGATCTGAAGGACGGGACATCACAGGGTCAATGAGGGTGTGTGTGACATTGAGAAGAACCACTTTCTTTTACCCTTAATTTGCTCTTCATCTTCCTTTCTTTTTTTCATCTTTTTCACCAGTTAAGTCCAGGAATGCTATACAGCCTAAATCAGCCACTCATCTATAGTATTGATATTTCTGAGTAGTTGAACTTCAGACTAGCACTGGATGGTTTTCTCTGTATGCGAGAACCCATCCTGAGTTTTTATAAAGCATGTAGTGTGTCAACAATCTGAATTAGTTTATATAAGAGGTTGGGCAATATTGTAAGTAGGTGTTTATCTTTATTGCCCAGATGAAACTAATAAACCTCTTTATGGGATAGTGTCATGCCTTGAGTTTTATAGCACCTTCCTTTTAACAAACTCAGTGTTTCATTCTTTAGGCTTATTGTATCTCTTAGCTTGCACTGTTTTTATTAATTTTTTTTTGAGACAGGATCTTACTGTGATGCCCAGGCTGGAGTGTGGTGGCATGATCACAGCCCACTGCAGTCTCGACCTTCTGGGTCCAAGCAATCCTCCCACCTCAGCCTCTCGCGTAGCTGGGACTACAGGCATATGCCACCATGCCCAGCTAATTTTTGTGTTTTTTGTGGAGACAGGGTCTTGCCATTTTGCCCAGGCTGGTCTCAAACTCCTGAGCTCAGGCGATGTGCCCACCTTGGCCTCCCAAAGTGCTGGGATTACATGTGTGAGCCACTGTGCCCGGCCTGTATTGTTTTAAGTTATGCTTATTCCTTTTAAAATTCAGGATTTGTTAAGCATTTAAAACAAATTCATAAATTAAAACCTCATTGAGATACCATTTACCACGTAGTTTGATGAACATAACACGTGGCGCATTACGTTGGCAAAGGGGGTGGGGAAAAAGATGCTCTTATAAATGTCTGGTGGGAGTTAAATTGTGTAACTTCTATTACACTTTTGTAATAGCTACTAAAATATGTTATTTCTATCTACATCTCTCTGTCTGACTCAACAGTTCCATTTCTAGGGTTTTGTGTTGTGGATATTCTTGAACATTGTGAAATGTATACAGGGAGTCTTCACAGTAGCACTGTTTGTTTCAAACGATTTGAAACAACCTCGCCATAAACAGGATAGGCTAAATCAAGCACGGCACACCAATACAATGGATGCGGCCATTAAAAAGAACAAGGCAGCTCATATGCATCAATATAAAAAGGTCTATGAACTATACTATCGAATGAAAATAGCAAGGTGCTACCATTTCTATTAAAAAGAGGACAAAATATTAATATATTCATGGTTGCTTGTCTGCGTGGAATATTTCTGGATATATACATAAGAAGTTGTATTGGTTACCTATGGGGAGGTTACTGGGTGGCTTGTGGGTGAAGGCAGGAGGAGGCTTACTTTCCATGGTCAGCCTTTTTGTATGTGTTGCAGCATTCAAAAATTCTAATTTAAAGTTTATTTTAGAAAAATGCCCCCATGTATGCAAGTGATTTCCAAATTCCTCCTTCAATAATTTTAATGATTATGGAACACACTGAACTTCTTTTTTATTATTCTTGCTGTGAACTCTGTCTGCTGTGTACATGCACATACATAATCATATGCAATATTTAAATTTATACTCCTTTATATGTCAGTTGGGTGGTGAGTAAAAGAAAAATATATTTTTATCGGCAAACTTGATGTTGAGTCAAGTTTAGTCAGAGACAGTTGCTTATCTCAACATTATAATGGTAAGTTTTTAAAAACAACTATTTAAAACACCCTTATGTATATATATATTAGTCTGTTTTCATGCTGCTGATAAAGACATATCCAAGACCGGGAAGAAAAAGAGGTTTAATTGGGCTTATAGTTCCACATGGCTGGGGAGGCCTCAGAATCATTGCAGGAGGCAAAAGGCACTTCTTACATGGCGGTGGCAAGAGAAAAAATGAGGAAGAAGCAAAAGTGGCAACCCGTGATAAGCCCATCAGAGCTTGTGAGACTTAATTCACTATCATGAGAATAGCACGGGAAAGACCAGCCCGCATGATTCAATTACATCCCCCTGGGTACCTTCCACAACATGTGGGAATTCTGGGAGATACAATTCAAATAGAGATTTGGGAGGAGACACAGCCAAACCATATCAATATACAATTTAAAAACATGTCACGTCACATATTGCTTAGGGATATGTGGCTATGTAGTAAAAGCATAAAGAAGTGCACAGACCTAATACACATTAATTCAGTGGGGTCAAGGTGGGAAGAAATAGTATATGGAATTCAAGAGGGATGGGTACATGATGATTTATTGCATTTCTCTTTATATCTTCTTGCATACTTCAAATATCACATAATTAAAAAGTAAGTGTTACTAACTTGTCAGATACAGGCAGACTTCTTTTAACAAACTCGGTGTTTCATTCTTTAGGCTTCTTATATCTCTTAGCTTGCATTGTTTTTATTAATTTTTTTTTTGAGACAGGATCTTACTGTGATGCCTAAGCTGGAGTGTGGTGGTATGATAAAAAGATGCAGAAATAATATAGGCATCAATGATCTGTATTTTCCTTGTTCTCTGTCATATTACACCAGTACCTAAAACAGAGTCTGACAGAGGGTGGACCCTAAAAATGTTTGCAAAGATGAATAAACAGGCATAAAAGCCCTGCAAGCTACTGAAGTGGTGGCTGGTGGGTTGTGTGATGTTCTGGTATGCCGTCTTGTATACCTGATAATGTCTACAACCTTTCTGATGGGTAAGAAAAAAGAACCTGGGAACTTCTCAATAACCAGAAATAAAGATGAAATATAGAGATGTGATTGGGTCCATAATAAAATTCAGATGCTACCTGTACTCCAGAATACATTGTTTGCAAAAGGCCTTTTCATGGCTCTCAGTGAGACTGGTATTTTGTCTTCATACATCACACTCAATGGCCCCCTTTGTGAATATATTTGGTTAAGATGGCTCATGTGGGTGTAACTCTTGATTCCCCTTAGCAATGCTGTTGCTGCCTTTCATGTATCTGTGCCCAGCCAAGAGCCAGGTTGTATGGGAGTGATTGGAATGACTGGCATTTACTGCTGCCCACTGGCAGTGGTAGAATAAATCACCTTTGTGTCTTAGGATAGCCATCAGCCATTCGGTTTCTATATTTGTTTAATATTTAGACATAGAATGAAAGGAGTGTGGGAAAATAATTAACATTGTAATCCTACAATAGCTACAAAAGATGTACTAATATGTAGTGACAAGAAATGAATAATATGCTATTGTTGTTAGTTACCCCACCATATTTAGCAAGCTAGAGCAGTGCTGTCGAATAAAATTATAACATGAGCCACATATGTAATTTAACATTTTCTTGTAACTACATTAAGACATTAAAAGAGCCAGGCACGGTGGCTCATGCCTGTAATCCCAGCACTTTGGGAGGCCGAGGCAGGCAGATCACGAGGTCAGGAGATGGAGACGATCCTGGCTAACAAGGTGAAACCCGTCTCTATAAAAATACAAAAAATTAGCTGGGCGCGGTGGCGGGCGCCTCAGTCCCAGCTATTCGGGAGGCTGAGGCAGGAGAATGGCGTGAACCCAGGAGGCAGAGCTTGCAGTGAGCTGAGATCGTGCCACTGCACTCCAGCCTGGGTGACAGAGCGAGACTCACTGTCTCAAAAAAAAAAAAAAGAAAGAAAGAAATTAAAACAAACAGGAAGCAGGTGGAAATTAATTTGAATTAACCCAATCTAAAAAATTTTCATTTTAATGTTAAAAATTATGAATGAGATTTTATATTCTTTTTATCTGGACTAAGTCTTTGAAATCCTGTGCATACTTTATATCTTCAGTAGAATGCTAAATTTTCATTAGAAATATTTGATCTGTATCTAGATTTTACAACATTTACAGTTGAAAAAGTAGATTAACATATCCCGTATCCAAACTATTCCATCGTATGTGATAGTGGCTACCCTATTGGACAGGGCAGAGTTAGAACTTCTTCATAAATTTCCAAGTTAGATTTTTTTTAGTGATTCTGAGCATGTTTGTCAGTGTGCTTTTGAGGAGGTATAATAAAGAGTAGACACAGTCTTGCGCTTGAGAACCTTATAAACTAATATGACAAATGTATATCTTGCACTGTGTGAAGTTAGTTTTTTGAATGAGTGTTTCAGCCCTTTTGATGGACTTAATTTTGAGAACTCAAATTAAGATCTGAGATTTAAGGTGATAAAATTTTAGGCCAGGTGCAGTGGCTCACGCCTGTAATCCCAGCACTTTGGGAGTGTGAGGCAGGCAGATCACTTGAGGCCAGGAGTTTGAGACCAGCCTGATCAACATGGGGGAACCCCGTGTCTACTAAACAATACAAACATTTACCAGGTGTGGTGATGCATGCCAGTAATCCCAGCTACTCAAGAGGCTGAGGCACGAGAATCGCTGGAACCTGAGAGGTGGAGGCTGCAGTGAGCCGAGACTGCACCATTGCACTCCAGCCTGGGCGACAGGGCGAGACTGTCTCAAAAAAAAAAAAAAGAAAGAAAGAAAGAGAGAAAAAAAGGCAATAAAAATTTGGATAATTCTTTCACAAGTATTCTTAAACTCTGGTTAAAAGATCTAAGAAGTTGGCCGGGCGCGGTGGCTCATGCCTGTAATCCCAGCACTTTGGGAGGCCAAGGCAGGCGGATCACGAGGTCAGGAGATTGAGACCATCTTGGCTAACATGGTGAAACCCCGTCTCTACTAAAAGTACAAAAAAAATTAGCCTTTTGCGGTGACAGGCGCCTGTGGTCCCAGCTACCCGGGAGGCTGAGGCAGGAGAATGGCGTGAACTTGAGAGGCGGAGGCTGCAGTGAGCCGAGACTGCACCATTGCACTCCAGCCTGAGCGACAGAACGAGACTCTGTCTGAGGAAAAAAATCTCAAGCATCAGTTCATACGGGGATGAGTAATTTAATTACTTAACATAAACCAGGAGGATTTGAAATGAGGCCAACTAATTTTTTTCTTTTTTACGTCAGATGATGCTGTGCCGACGTTGTAACAAGGTTTGAGGGAGGCACACCTCACACATGCGCTTGAGCACCCCATCACCATGCTCGTGAACTACAAAGGGATCGGGCCAACTCATTCTGAGTATAGATTTGGTTCCAGATTTTTGACAGCTCGTATATCACACAGGAGGATATCAATAGTGTGTACATATGGAGCGTCTATCGCATCAAAGATTGAGTTAGCTAGAAGAGAACTGCTGGGGGAAGGCCACAGTTATTTGCTCCCCCATCAGCGTGGCTGCTGGAAAGTTCTAAGAGCCCAGAAGAGGGGGCAAGAATTGATAGCCTGCCAGTCTCCCTCTGTTGATATCTTGGTAAGAGGAATCAAGTCCTGGCACTTGGGGTTTTTATAGGAAATGGAATTAGTCCTTCCTCTTAAACTCACAAACAACCAAGAATCTACTGGGGATCCTTGACAGTTATGAATAATTTACAGAAGTCTATTATGAACTATTAAATTATTAAATAGTTATTAGTTATAATAGTTATCAATTGTTAAATGGTTAGATTAATAGTTGTTAATAATTCATAAGCAGTTTCACTTATTAAAGAGAGAGGCAGAGAAGCGACCAAGATCTGATTTGAGTGCTCTTGGCTGGTACTGGTCCTCTGGCCAGCTCATTTTGAGGGGATGAGGGGATAATACTCTTCTCGCCTCTCCCCTGACAGCTCAAACTTCACTTTCTTGCCTGCTCATACCTTCAACCTGATGTCACAGCACATGCTGTAAGAAACTCGCCACGGATATTCCGTGAAAAATTCATACCAGCATCCCTGTCAGGCTATTTGGCCCCGGGCTAAACTGCAGCGTGGCAGTGTCACTCTGCACGGTGTTTTGCAATCACCTGGGTAGGTATCACTGCTCCCCTTTAAAATAAAGACAGTATGGGAGGGACTAGTCAGTACTTCCGTGTGTGTGTGTGTGTGTGTGTGTGTGTGTGTGTGAGATATGTATTTGTGTGTTTGTGTGGAGTGGGGCAGTTTAACATTTCTATCTATTGCTCTTTTTTTTAAAAAAAAAAAAAATTTACCTGCTCCCAGCACTGATATCGATTGCTCTGAAAAGAAGTTAAAAAACTACCTTTTCTAATAAGTACATGTGTATTATGGAATATACAATCTAACCTCATTTAATGCTGCACCTCAGCATAATCACTGAAGTAGCATATTTCCCTCCAGTGTTTAAAAACTCTTTGTGAAAAACTCTTTATGAAAAAGTTCCACTGACGTGGCTGAAAAAAAGGTGTATTTTGTTTTTGTCATAAAAACATTGCTGGTGATTTAGGGAACTCGTGTTCGTTGCTCTCGGGTTAAAGGTGATTTTGCCGTGGATTGCTGATGCCTCAGGGCACCTATACATACTTCACATTTGGGGACTTATTAAACGGACATCCATTAAAGCCTCATTTCCAGATTTTATCCATTCAGAAAGATCACCCTTCCTCCAATTTGGAAGAATGTGTTTCTCACACTGCTCCGACTTTGAGTTACTCCATCAGTGCAGGCACTCAGGTGTCCCTGCAGCTGCTCTGGCACTTGGCTGGCAGCATGGTATTTTTCTAGAGAGTATAACAGTTTTGTTTCCCCTGCCCAGCCTCTGTGGTTGCCCATCAATTCCTGGTGTGAGTGGCAAGGAGACTCCAGCCCTGCCATCTTCCTGGAGTCAGAGTCTTCCCTTTCCAGGGAGCTGAGGGTCTTTGTTCCAGGCTGCCACGTGGGGACTCTGCTATTCCAAAGAGGAGGAGGAAGAAGGCTGATATTAGGCATTTCGCCTTTCACTGCCTTTTGGGCAACAGTCTTGGAATGAAAACACTAAAAACAGATGTAAAAACTGAGGGTGACAGTTGGGATCTCATTAGCTTAGTGGCTGTCACAATACATCCAGGAAAGAGGCTTGTGTGCATGCGGCTGTGTCTGAGAAGCTGGAACTGCACGTGTGTGTGTGTGTGTGTCTATGTGTGTGTGTGCGCGCGCACGGGTGCACACACACGCATCCCTGTCCTCCTGGAGGTGGGGCAGGCATTTCAGGCTTTGCCATATAATTTTCTTGCTTAAGCTTTAAAAAACTGTCAGTTGGGTGGCAGCAGGCTTGGTTATTTTTCTTTATGGGTGCTTCTGTAAATATCTTTAAATTTCAGCTTAGGCTTTTTAGAGGGGCATTCAATATGAAGAATAAACAGATTATGGCTTTGTCTTTAAAAAAAAAAAGTTATTGAGGCATGAAATGCACCCAGTAAAGTGCCTCAAGTGCACTCTCTTAATTGAACAGCCGGATGAAGATGATAGTATTTCCATACACTACGGGGTACAGTGCCTCAATTTGATCATTTTGAAAGTACATGAGTTTCCAGTCTTCACATACTGCCCTTCCTTACCCTGAGTCCAACTTTCAACTCCTGGATCTTCATAGGCGCTTCTGGGATCAAGATAACCAACCTTGTCCCTCACTTGGTTATATGTCCAATCAACAAACGTGAGTCTAGAGCTGAGATGCCTCTGCATCTGTTTTCGCCTCTGGCAAAGCTGAGCTTGGCAAACTGTGCAATGCCGCAGACATCAGAAGGGCCTGAGCAGGGATGCCTCTGTGGCCTGAAGGTTCTCAGAGTGGGAGCCAGAGACCTGGGTTCTGGACCCAGCTCTGTCACTAGCCTGCAGAAACTTCACTGTGATTTCTGAAGTCCTGTCCTCTAATTTGATGGTATTATGATTCTGGTGAAAATATGGCTCTTCGTGTAAATACAATAAACCCATGACCTCAGGGTTCAACCAGGAAGCTTATGTGATCCCAGGACCAGACCAGATGTCCTTCCTCTAAAATATATTTTACAGCTGTTCACTGGCCTCATTCTGTCTTCCTGGAGGCAGTGGCCAGGCCTCTCAGCAGACCGGATGGAAGCTTGTAGAGCTGTTCATGAGTTCTGTGTTAGGTTTTCAAAATTGTCAAATGTGGATAATAACATTATTTTCTCCATGGGGCGGTTAGTGTGACATACTGGAGTCCGGACTGATGGGGGCAATCATTTTAATTTGGTGGTCCTCTCTTGCCTTCCTTTGTTGTTAAATATTTTGAATATCATCCCTAGCCCCTGAGAGCTTCCAGTGAAACTCCTAGGACATCCCCTCCATGAATGCTGTTTTCCTTCCTGATCTCCATGCCCTCTGCAATGGCTCAGCAAGCTGTCCACGTCCAAACACAGCGGGTTTCATACAGATAAGACCCCCAACGACCATTTAGCTACATCACAGTGAGCTGAGCAAGGCCACAGGCTGAAGGAGGCCTGGGAATTCGAAATGAGGTGGTTGTCTGCGTGTGCTCTGCCTTGACTTCTTCCAGTCGTACCAACAAAGCTGAAAAGAATTCGAAGAGGTAACTGTTGTTCACTGCTCTCCCCACGGCTGCCAAGGTAATTTGGAATTCGTGGAGTCTAGAGGCTTTGGAGGTTTGGATAGCTTAAGTCATCTTAACAAAAGCAGAGTGGAAGTTTGAAAATCAGATCTGCTTTCAAGCATTTTTTCCCCCTCTCTGTGGCCTTACGGAGGGGAATGGAGAGTGGCTCACAGGCCTTGATTTTCCTGAGTAATTGTTTCTCTTCTGAGATACAGTGGAGCTTTGGAAACTGAGCTGGTGCTGACTTGCTACCTGTATTGGCCACCCCTGGAAGAACTGCAGATGCACCTCCATTTTCCCTCCCCACCTTGCCAAGGCTACCACTTGCCTGGTGCCACCTGAGGACTTACAGCTGCTCTGCTGGATTAGGCTCTGCTGCCAAGGAACTATATTCAACCTCAGCAGCAGGGTGGTCCTCACGGAATCATGGCTGTCTGATGCCATCATACGGTTGGGATGGGCCATATGTGCTGTTGCTCTTCACCTCTGTGCAGATAGGGCCAGGAGTGAGACAGTAGGGAGTGGTGGGGACTGTGGCAGAGGTGGGTATGCCCCTCATCAAATATTGTATTTTGTAGTAGGTAATATACTGTTTCTTAGAGAAATGTATTTAAGAATGCCTATAGGAAGATTAGAAAGGCATGAAGGATACGGCGGGAGAAATAATGTTGAAATTGGACTTTCACACACTGAAGGACAAACTTTAGGTACTCAAACTAACAAAGAAAAGAAGAGAAGCAAAACAGATCTGCATCTGGCATGGTATTTAGTTTGGGGCATGGAGCACTTGCGACTTCCAGGAGAGTCTTAAGAGAAAAAGACACATTTATGGAGCACCTATTATGTGCCAGATAATGCATTGGCATTTTAGTAAGTATTATCTTATTTAATTCTCACAGCAATCCTGTGACGTGGGTCTCTTACTCTTATTTTTTTAAATTAAGAAACTTGGGCACAATGAGGACAAATATTTCATCTGGGGTGACTCAACCAGAACATGGTGGTGTTAGGATTTGACATCCTGACTTCTGTCTTTTAGTTCAGGAGCTCCTGCCCTGTGCTGGAAAATTGATTGCTGGATTTTCTGGCCCCTGTGCCCTCCCTGGTCTCCTCCATTGCTGATGGTAACAAGTGCCCTCCCTGGTCCTGTCTGCCTGCTCTGGGCTGACCCTTGACCTCCTGTGTTCCAGGCTGTCATCGGTGGCCAGGGTTGCTGCCAATTCTGACTGCAGGTCCCCTCACTGCCCCCATGACAGAGCTTACCTGAGCCATCACAGTGCCTTGGGCCTGTGACTGGCCCGCATCTAGCCTGGCTCCTCTGAAAGGTCTGATTGCCTATTGTGTTGCCTCGAGGTTTGGATTTATCTCTGGTTGGTACTGGCTAGGGCCTCTGCCCGCAACAGGGCCACACTGGATAGGAGGGTGGTTTCTCTGCTGTCATTGCAGGAGCTCCTCAAAGATGGTGACTTAGAAATCCTGATCTGGCCAAGCGCGGTGGCTCACGCCTGTAATCCCAGCACTTTGAGGCTGAGGCGGGCGGATCACAAGGTCAGGAGTTTGAGACCAGCCTAGCCAACATGGTGAAACCCCGTCTCTACTAAAAATACAAAAAATTAGCTGGTCATGGTGGCGGGTGCCTGTAATCCCAGCTACTCTGGAGGCTGAGGCAGGAGAATCGCTTGAACCCAGGAGGCAGAGGTTGCAGTGAGCCAAGATCACACCACTGCAGTCCAGCCTGGGTGACAAGGCAAGACTCTGCCTCAAACAAAACAAAACAAAACAAAAACCCTGATCCGCTGTCTGTGAGGAGGAGGGCTTTGAGGTTGATGAGTGGTGTGGGAGGAAGGTGTAATTCATTGTTGAGAGTTGCATTGTCTTCTCATTTCACATATACTCGATTATAAATAAATCAGAACGTTTCGAATCTGTAAATTTAGCACCCCATACTCAAGTGCCCCAGAAACACTTTCATATGTGCAGAGTAAAGGAAGAACAATTGGTGTAAAGTACAAGAAAAAGACTTTCCTACTTGGCAAATCTTTTCTTTTCCACTTGGCAAATCTCGTCTTTTCTTCGGTGTGGACGTCGCAGCAGACAGACATTTTCATTTTCAAGTGTCAGTTACAGTTTCGTTTGGAGATCTGTTAGTTAGGGTTACCCAGAGGCCGCCGTGTGGCATGAAGGCCGCTGTGTGGTATGAAGGCCGCTGTGTGGTATGAAGGCCGCTGTGTGGTATGAAGGCCGCTGGGCTCTGGCAGAAGGGCTGCTGGAATCGGATCTCGCACACTCTGTCTCCTGGCAAGCTCGAGGCCGGGGGCTGCCTGGCTGTTCTTTCTTGCTGGTGTGCTCCATACACACGATACAGATATGGCTCAGGTTGGCCCTAGTGACCATGTTCTAGTGGAAGGGACCTGTGTTTTTGTCTTCCCTCTGCCACTGAATAGTTGTGTACTCTTGGGACAAGTGACTTACCTCTCTGAGCCGCAGTTCTCATATTTGTGGAATAAGGAACATAATGTCATTCTGAAGATTAAATGAGATAATATCTGAAGAGAGCTCCTTGTGAACTCTGAAATGCTATGAAGTGCTGGCTACTGCACATAGCAACCCTCACCACAGACTCGGGCTTTGGTTTGGGTGTTTATTCCAAATTGTGAAGTAGGTAGAGTGAGTTCTGTTCTCACTCCTTTTCTTGTATCAAGTAGCCTTTTCACTTACAAGCTTGCTTGTCTCAGAAAAGCAATTCCTCAAAGTGCAAACATTCCTAATCCTCAAACACTCCTTAAATCTTTCATCAAACTCAATTGTCCTTTCTCTTCGTGTCTGTTTTCCTAAATCCACACCTGTGCTTAGCTATGTATGATTAGACAAGATCATAATACACTTATTTGCAAGGATAAATAAGGAGGCATCCTTCCTAAGTATATTTGCTTTAACTCCTAAGAATAGGAGAAAGCCAGTTTTGCTAGATGAATGAATTTAAAATGTGAGCTGTCATGCCGCTGAGACTAGAGTGTGGTGGGAAAAAGAGAGGCCCCTTCTGCTGCCCTTTGGAGCATATCTTCTGGATGGTATGCCTCTGGTGTGGCTGCTATCAGCCAGCAGTATCTTATTTATTTATTTATTTATTTATTTATTTATTTATTTATTTTTGAGATAAGATCTAGCTCTGTCACCCAGGCTGGAGTGCAGTGGTGTGATCTCGGCTCACTGCAACCTCCGCCTCCTGGGTTCAAGCACCTGCCACCACACCCAGCTAATTTGTGTATTTTTAGTAGAGATGGGGTTTCGCCATGTTGGCTAGGCTGGTCTTGAACTCCTGGCTTGAAGTGATCCAGCCTCCTTGGCCTCCCAAAGTGTTGGGATTACAGGCGTGAGCCACTGTGCTCGGCCTTATTAATTTGTATCTAATAAATTTTATATAGGATTTGAGTTGGCTAATAGGTAGTGCTGAATAAAGTCTTAAGAAATAATACAAAGTAAGAATAAGGGTAAATAAAAGTAAATGAAATGTTGAGACTGTGGGAAAGAGCTGACTGCAGGTGTTCAGGCTGTATGGCTTGGCATAGTTGTTGCAGGATCATGCATTTGGCTTTGAACTTCCTGGAAGCAACTTGGAAAGGGAAATGTAATTTATCCATAAGAGAGAAAATCCATCAGTTCCCGTGGAAGACAAGGATTTCTCAGTCTTAACTCCAACTTGGGACTGCACAAGAAAATAGGTGATGAAATCAACAGCAGCCTCAACAGCAGCTTACAGCAAAAGCAGATGCAAATTTTTAGCCTGTTGTTGCTTTTCAAGTTCTTGCTTAGAGCTGAGGGCATAGGACCTCTAGAACTTGGTGTTAGTGGTAGCCTGGTAGGTAATCACTTTGGGTCAATGTGATTCAAGTACACGGCATTCTGTGGCCGTTTTGGTTCTGTTTTGGGATAGGGAGAACTAACTTCACTTCTGCAGAGCCAAAGGAAACATGATTTTTGAAGGAAACTCCGAAGATAGCAAACATGCTTTCTATTTTGCCTGGAAAGATTTGAAGAGGAGGAGACTTAGCTTATTCCTGGCAGGAATTTTCCAAGGCAATCTGGGCAGCCCCGACTGTCTGAGATAATCACCAGCCATTACTAGGGATGTGGGAACCAAGCCAGACCTAAGCTTGGTTTTATGGGTAAAAATGGCCACTTTGGGAAAGGGCGGGGTCAGGGAGGTCGTTGGCTGGTCAGGAGGCGCTTGGCTGGGCCTGGCTCTGAGCGCAGGTCTAGCCCCCATCTCCCATGTGAACAGGTCTAATGGCCCTGCTTCTGGGTCTCCCTGTCTCGCACTGGAGTCAGGCTTGTCATCAGAGGCCCACTGTGGCTACAGTTGCCTGTTCACAATGTTGAAGGAACATCATCAGCACTAAGTGTGCAGTAGATTTTTTTTTCTGTGCATTAATTGTAGCATTTAAGCATGTTAAAAAGTAAGCAAAAATAAAAGAAATATAATTGTAGTGGCTGAATGACCCTTGTTTATTCTGGAAACAATAAATGCAAATATTGAAAAAAATTAAAAAGAGCACAGTGGTCTTCTTCCATGGTTTTGAAAAATATCTAGGGTTTCCTGCTTGCCAAAGAAACATACTCTCACCACAATGAGATGCCATCTCATACCAGTTGGAATGGCAATCATT
>NW_012102499.1:1702116-1709047 GCF_000951045.1 Mandrillus leucophaeus
TTGATATCCATAGCTCCATAGATCAATGAGAAGTTTAGTATGAACATCCAGACCTGTCCCAGAAGTCTTTTTATGACTGCTGAAGATGTTCCGTTTAGAAGGAATATTAAAGCATTTGGAAAAAGTGGCAATGTGAAGGGAACAGAATGAGATGGGAAGGAGAAGGGGAGATGAAAGGGAGGTAACTCACACGGGATGTATGTGGACTCTGTGTGAGGGACTGTGCTGCGGTTTCGCCCTGCACACTGTGATTTCTATTACCCCAAGAGGTGGTCTGGGGTGGGGGATGGGGGAATGTCTCCAGGAGTCAGCACTCAGGCTCAGGAGTCAGACAGATCCCATTTTACACGTTGGCTTTCCCCCCTCTTAGTTTAGAACCTTATTTTTCTCCTGTGTAAGATCCATATGTAATCCCAGCACTTTGGGAGGCTGAGGTGGGTGGATCACTTGAGGTCAGGAGTTCCAGACCAGCCTGGCCAACATGGTGAAACCCCATCTGTACTAAAAATACAAAAATTAGCAGCGTGTGGTGGTGTGCACCTGTAGTCCCAGTTACTTGGGAGGCTGAGGCAGGGGAATCGCTTGACCCCAGGAGGTGGAGGCTGCAGTGAGCCAAGATCGCGCCATTGCACTCCAGCTTGGGCAACGGAGCAAGACTCCATCTCAAAAAAAAAAAAAAAAAAAAAAAAAAGATCCGTATAAAACACCCTTCATGTGGTTTTTGTAAGGACTTAAAGATTGAATGTACACAAAGCTTTTATGTCTGGCACTAGTAGACTGTCACCAGTGGTAGCTGTTATTGTCACTGTTATTCCAAATCTGAGCAAAGTGAGTCTCAGAGAAGGTGATGCATCTAAGATCACCTGGCTAGTAAGTGGTAACAGGATTTGAATTCTATCAATTTGAAAGATGTGTTGGGCTTTGGTGCTCACATTCTTTATGCTGTACTAGGTCAATGCCAAAGGAAACAGATTATATTTATTCAGTAGTCCAACATATTTCATTTTCTACATCAAGTGTCTGTAAAGAAATAGATGCTGGTGGTTTGGAGTTCAAACTGGCCTTTTTTTTTTTTTTTTTTTTTTTTGGCAATTTCAAGGAAAGCAAAGGATTCTGTTCTCTGTTTGTATGTAAAGCCAGGAAGAAAACATACCTCCCTTTCTGTCGCGTCATCTAAAGCTAGTGGCATCCGCAGATAACAACCAAGGGAGGGTTAATGTGTGTGTTTGTTTTTGCCCAGGAAAACGGCGATGAATTTCATGCTTGGGAGTGCTGCCTACTATTTAGCAATGAGGCTTTTTTCCACTAGATTAGGAAACAGATGTTTTCTGGTCCATTGAGGAGTTTTAAATGCTGGAAATACTTAAAAATAATTTTCCAGGGCTGTTGCCCTCGATTCTTGGATTATGATCATTCTGGCTGGGGTCCAGTGCCCTCGAGCTTTTAATCGGTAGAGACTCTTTTGTGTATTTATCTACTTGGCTCAATGTGACCTTTTAAATCCTTAATTCATGGAGGCATCGTTTAGATCCAGGAGCTGAGACTATTTCTATTTTCTCCTTTTAAGTCTAAATAACTAATGTATGAGGATCCTCAACTGGTGAATTGCCTTGGGATCAACCTTGGGATCCGTTCAGTCGGAATCTGACTTCTCAGGCATTCCCACATTCTTTTCAAAGGTGATATTTTGAAATAACAAAGGCAAAATTCACATTATCTAGACCTCACTGGGTACTTATTCTCTTGGTCAGCAGGGGATAGGTCATGCAGCCGTGACCAGACCCCTTAGCTCAGTAACTGCATAAAAGATTGATTTTCTTGCTTGGGCTGTAATGTCCCATGAGAGTCTGTTGGGGCATTCTTCTGATCGTGGTCACACAGTGACCCTGGATGATGGAGGTTTTATCTTGCGTGCTACCATGACCACCACAGTACAGGGAAGGGTGTGCGGTGAGTCTCTCACTGGCTCTTTAACCTACACTGGCTGAAACAAGGCTCATGGCCAAGACCTACTGCAAATGGAGCTGCAAAGTACAATTCTCTCCTGTGCCTGAAGGTGAGGAGAATCAGAATGCAGCCCTAATGGCCCACACCTCCTGGCGTCAGACTCTGTGTTAGGTGCCTCACATATACCATCTGTAATCTTTGCCTCAGTTATGCAAGGCACAGGCCGCTGTTCCTATCTGATAGATGAGAAAATGGATTCAGAGAGGTCAGGAGCATTGCCCATGGAAACACAAGGCTCAGATTGGAATCCAGTCTGTCTGCTAACAAAATGAGTGTGCTTCCCTCTCTGCTATACTGCCTTTGATAGCGTAGGCTTTCCCTTTCTTCCCCAACTGAACAAATGAAGAATTGGATAGTAATGTTGCCCCTTGTCCTGTGATCATTTTTTATGCGGTGTTGTGTATTGCCCTGGAGGCTGGAGGTGATAATTGCTGATGGCCCCGTGGGAGTGGTCCAGCTGGGAGCTGAACTATTGAATCATGTCTTTAGGGATATGATATGGACAGTCCAGAGGCCAGAAGTGACAGAAGAAGAATTAGGGATCCACTGGACCAGTCAGAAACTGGACCATTACTCTCTTTGGACATTGGATTATGGGGACTACCACATGACTGTTATACTGATCACTGAGGTATTGATTACATTCATATTTACAAGGGGAGCTTTATGTTCTATTAATCTAAATGACAGTTTGGTCCAATAAGTGCCTTGAACATGACTTGGATTTCAGAATTAGAGTATAGGTGAAGTGCTCTTCTGACCTTAGAAATGACCCAGGCATAGGACCACTGGCTACAAAGAAATTGGGTCTGGTTTCCTCTGCTGGTAGAAACCAGAAAATCCTCTTGGGCAGCAGTCTGCACCAACAAACTTGCTGATGCCCAAGACTATTTCTTCTGGTTTCTGTGATGGCTATTGTCAGGGAGGTAGTGCCACCAAGCTGGAAGTATGTGTTTTGAGACCTTGAGACGGATCTTGAAAAGCAGTTCCCTGCTTGAAAAAAATTCTGACTATAATGAAATATATTTAATATAGGTTAATATTATATCTAGTCTTTCTACCAGTTTCTCCTTATTTTATTTTATAACGGCTAACATTATCTTTGTTTACTTACTGCTTACTGCTAACGTACTGTCCTTCACTGGCTAAATATCTTCTGATGGCTTCTCATTGCCCACAGGGAAAGTTTAAACACTTTGGGCAAGGCACGTAGCTCTTTGTGATCTTGTCTGTATCTACTAATAAAATAATCATAATATATCTAATGATGTGTTCAGGATGTTTCTCCACAACAGAGAACCCATTTTTAAGGGCCTGCCAAATAGAAAGTGAGAATTTCTGCTAGGATGGGGTTTCGTCTTTCCTCTCCGCTCAGCAGTGTGCTGCTGCTGCTGCATAAAGAAGCCGACTACAAGAAAGACGGTAGACATAGAAGGGTCACATTAGGCAGACAGGTGCTCTGGTGTTCTGTAACCATCCAGTTGGCTGTAACCAGTGAAGACTGAATGCTTTCTCTGGCCCATTGTAAGCCACCAGTAGGCTCCTCAGAGCAAACCAGATGTGAGGAAGAAAGGTTCCATGTGGTAACTGAGAGAAAAGGCTCTAGACTCAGTCATTATAGGGAGCTTCCTGTGGCCATCGGTTATGGGTTGTTACCATGTTCTTCAGGATGAAGAATTGGAAACCAATGTCCTAACTGTCTCTGGAGCCTGTCTGGACCCTATCCATTTATGAACATTAAATGTTTTATGGCTTTCATGGCCCAAACAATATTTAACCATGTTCATCAAGTGTTAAGTGAAAGATTAATTATTATGTGTGT
Organism: Mandrillus leucophaeus; assembly: GCF_000951045.1. Classification (NCBI taxonomy): domain Eukaryota; kingdom Metazoa; phylum Chordata; class Mammalia; order Primates; family Cercopithecidae; genus Mandrillus; species Mandrillus leucophaeus. The sequence goes on from NW_012102499.1 coordinate 1,705,946, forward strand.
TTCCTGGGCTGGTGACCCCCATTTGGTGATGAGCATCAAGACTCTGGGACTCAGAGTAGGGATGTCCGGGTGAGCAGCGTCCCCTCACAGATGACTTTTTAAAGGAAGTTCCCATGTGTATGGAGGTGCAGCTTCTGCAAAAGAGGTGAGCGTTTTCAGGCGTCTCCTTCCTTCCTCCAGAACGGTTTTCTTTCTCTGGAGAGGGACCTGCGGCAGCCATTCATTGTGTGGGAGGAAGGCTATGCTGAGACGCAGCACAGAGGCAGGAACAACGTCTCATGGCCCTCTCAGTTGTGGGACGCACAGAACACACACCGCAGGAAAGACTATTTCTACCTGTTGCACCCAGCGAGGTTGTTTGGCCTAATTTAGGGGCTGTGCCCTGGGTCAGACCTGATCATACATCTGTGTGGAGAAAATAATTCTCTTTGCTGGGCGTGATGGCTCATGCCTGTAATCTCAGCACTTTGGGAGGCAGAGGTGAGTGGATCATCTGAGGTCAGGAGTTTGAGAACAGCCTGGCCAATATGGTGAAACCCCGTTTCTACTAAAAATACAAAAATTAGCTGGGCATGATGATGGGCACCTGTAATCCCAGCTACTCGGGAGGCTGAGGCAAGAGAATCTCTTGTGGTGAGCCAAGATGGCGCCATTGCACTCCAGCCTGGGCGAGAGAGTAAGACTCTATCTCAAACAAACAAACAAACAAAAAAGCAAAAACAAAACAAAACAAAAAATCCCTCTCTTCTGAGTCAGGTAGAGTGGGTAGAAAGAAACAGTCTGTGACTCTCCCTAAATACAATGTCAAGACCTATTTAGGACATCATCTGTAAGCGACAAGTATGATTTTCTCCAAATAGTTGGTGTTTATTTCAGCAATTTAAAAGCTGGAATTTCTGGGTTCTGTTTCTTTGGAGTAATGTTATATGCACTTCACTACCCCCTATTTTGTGGCTTGCTTCAGAAAATACATTTTCTTTTCTTTTTTTGGGGAAAGTCCAATAAGGTATTTCCTTGAGTTAGATTCTTTCTTGGTGTGCTTAATAGTAATTTAGCAGAAATTTTTAGCCTTTTACTGGCACTTCCAACCTCCCTGGGAGTCTGCTTATAGCACCAGAACAGCCGGTGTGTGGGAGGGGAGGCTGATTCTGCAAAACTGAGTGTGTTTCCCGCACGTGCCCTCACATGCCCCCTTCTCTCTTTTTATCCTGCACTCTCTTTTGTGCTCTTGAGGATCCCCCTGCTTCATTCGCTTGGCTTTGCTCTGTCACTGCCAGTGACACACATGTTCTCTAAAATGACAAATCTCATACAAACTTTATGCCCTGGAGCAAAAGAGAAATCAAGTGCTGCGATCAGGAAGGTGCACATATGTCCTGTCTGTCTTTTCTTTGCATTTTATTCTACTTCCATGGAAGACCCACGTCTGTGTGCTTGGTTTATAGGCTGAATCTCAGCCGGGTCAGAATGGTGGAATCCGCTTGGTATTGGTTGGTGATTGCGGTCAGTAATGATGGATTAATGACAACTATATGAGCCAAATGGAACCTTCCTAGGCTTCATGATATTTTGGAACTAATTTTAAAGCTCAGACTTCAGTGGCAGGACAGGGAGATAGGTGGATTAAACGATAAAGAAAATCTCAAGGTATAATTTTCAATAAATTAAAAGTATTACTCTCATACAAATATAGAATGGCACGAGCCAAAAATTTATTTAACTCATCAACGAGGAAACTAGCAGGATGGCAAAGCTGGTTTAAAGGAACATATGATAAGTCTGTATAGTCAATGAAACGAAACAACGCCGGGATAAAATTTGCTGAGACACAATTGAGGTATATGACGGACATAAGGTGGTAAAACCATACATGTTGAGTTGCTTCCTCTGTAGGACAGAAATTATTTGCAGCTTATCAATCCTTTACAAGTTAGCATCCAGTTTTATAGTCTAGACCCTAAAGATTAGCAAATATTAAGTCAAACCAAGTTTGCCTCCCTAAAGCATCAGGTGACCCTTATGTGGCTTTGATAAACAAGACTGTGTCACCTTGAAAGAGCACCTCATCGTCTTTTTGCCTTATTTCCAAATTTTGGATAATTTTTCTTGAGAATACATGATGGAACCGTTGCAGATGGGGTGGCTGTGGTCAACATTGGAACAGTTTTCTGTTGTCTTGGCTGATGTTTACTCTGAAGGGTTACGTATTTCAGGGGCATCTGTAGCTTGGGCACTGCCTCCATTTTGCCCTCACCTCTTTCATTCCAGGGGCTATGTTGTGACTGTTTTCAGGGATGATGGCTCCTAGGTAAGCCATCTGGATTGATATTCTTTTCCTGTCTAGCTGTCTTGTGTTTTTTTTTTTTTTTTCCCCTTGGTCCAGGTTGGAAAACTTCAGCCACAGAGTAAAAATGTATATCTTTAAATGGAATGATTATTTTTGGGATGGCATAATTTAAAAACAAAATTGTATTTTTATCTAGGCCCAGGACAGAGTGTTAAATGAATCCAGTGAAGTAACTGGTTTCAATATAAGAAATGACTCTTTTATCTTTAAGTTTATAAGCAACATTTTTTTTGAATTGAAATATTTCAAATGATCGCTGTATTGCTTCCTGAAGCAAGATTTTCTTTGCTAGTAGATCTCTTGTGCCTGCGCACATACACACACACACACACACACACACACAATCTTATTAATTTAAATTTTGCAAAAGAAAAATGTGTGATTAATTTGAACACACTAGATTGTTATTTAGTAAAAAGCTAAAAATAGCAAAGCCCTTTGAGCCCTTTGTAAAGCCTGCCGTGCAGACAGTTTTATGTGTCAGTGACTTTATTTAATTATGTTTCAGGAGCTATGATTTGACCCTCAGCGTGAGAGAACAACAAATGGTTTTAATGGATTTCCACGGACATTTCTTTCTTGTGGAGCTGCTTTATCTCAAGGTGGATGCTGCGAAGTCAGAGTCCAAGATGAGAATCTTAGGAGAGGGATTGCTGGGATGGGGACAGGGTGAGGTGGAGTAAGAGTGAAGGCAGGACCGTAGGGGGAGAGAATCTGTGCAGGACCGTGGGGGGAGAGAATCTGTGCAGGACCGT
>NW_012102499.1:1709097-1731714 GCF_000951045.1 Mandrillus leucophaeus
GGGGGGAGAGAATCTGTGCAGGACCGTGGGGGGAGAGAATCTGTGCAGGACCGTTGGGGGAGAGAATCTGTGCAGGACCGTGGGGGGAGAGAATCTGTGCAGGACCGTGGGAGGGGGAGAATCTGTGTGGTGTGGGGCTGCTAGGGCAGCTTTGATGCGCCAGGATTTTCCTGCTTCTGATTCCTGAACATGTGCACATTCTGGGGTCTCTTTTTTAAATAATTAGTTTGTGGGGATCTAACTTTTATCTCAAGCCAAATTAGGGTTCTAGGGATTTTTGGGTGGCAGATCCTGATCCAATTTCTCTCTGTTGTGGTCTTAGGACCATGTGAAACTCACTGGGGCAGAGGGTTGATAGAAAAAGGTATATTCTTGATTTCCACCTCATATTTACTGAATCAGAATCTGGGGATGGGTTAGGGAATCTCCATTTGAAACAAGCCACTAAAAATATCTCAATTTTAAACAAAGTCATTCTCAAATCACCAAAATGGATGTTGTCTTAATTCTAATGCCCCTTGCCCCTCAAACCCAAATAAAGCCAGAACAAAACAAAAGTTTCTTTCATTACAATCAACATGGCTTCTTGTTAAGCTATCCAGGTTAAAATAATACATACCAAGAAGTAACCGGCTAAAAGCAGCCTTCTTTTTTGGTGGCTGTGGTTTAGGGAAGGACTCTGTGCCGTCTCAATGATGGCTGTGGTTTAGGATAGGACTCTGCCGCTACAGATGATGCCCCAGTGAGGCCAGTGGTCAGGGAGCTCTTGATCTGGAACCCCGAGCACTCCCTGCTGGTTTCCTGGTTTGCAGTGGTTTTAGAACTCACTTTTGAAAAGCACGAACCTTCTCTTAAGCAGGATACCTGATTTCATGAGATCCTCCCTTTTCCAAAGTAGGATGGACCACAGGATCTGCCGGGTGGGCCTGGATATTTGAGTTCAGAAGCACACTGTGTGTTGACTAAGAGGAAATCAAATGGAAGTCCATGTGTGTAGCAGAGTGGTTCCAGTTTCCTTCAGGGCGGCTTATGGAAACACTGAGCAAGGAACACTAAAAAAGGGATTCTGGCCAGGTGTGGTGGCTCACGCCTGTAATCCTAGCACTTTGGGGGGCTGAGGCAGGCGGATCGCTTGAGCTCAGGAGTTCGAGACCAGCCTGGCCAACATGGTGAAACCTCATCTCTACAGGAAAAACACAAAAATTAGCCTGGTGTGGTGGTGTGTGCTTGTGGTCAGCTACTCAGGAGGCTGAGGCAGGAGAATCACTTGAACCCAGGAGGCAGAGGCTGCAGTGAGCCAAGATCGTGCCACTGCACTCCAGCCTGGGTGACAGAACCAGATCCTGTCTCAAAACAAAACGAAACAAAACAAAACAAAAAAAGCAGAGGGGTGGCGGAGGGGAGGGATTCAGATGTTGGCATCTTCTGTTAATTACAGTTTCCTCTTTAAAGGGGAGGCCATCCATTTCCGATCATGTTACAACACTTCTTTTCTCCTTGACCTCCACTGGAAACCATAAGAATCCTGAGGCTTTAAGTCTAAGACATTGGGAGAGGACTGTTGATAAGCATGGGCTGTGTATCCTTTGGTTTGAGCTAGTTTGCTTTTAAAAGCTTGTTAAAATGACTTAATGATTCAGAAAACCCATTGTTCTACTGCGGGTAAGCAGGAAGGGATGGTTGAGTTTAGGTTTATTGAACTTGTGAGTGCCATGGGCCAGGTAGGTTGCTGGGAGCTTCATGTGCGTCCTCTTGTTTAGTGTTGGACATTTGTCCCCACTCACAGTCAAGGAAACTAAGGTTCAGAGAGTCAAGTGGCTTTTCCCAGGTGACACAACCAGGAAGGGCCAGGGCCAGGGCCAGAATGTGAACTGAAGTCCCTCTATGTCTAACTCCACTGCCTTGCAAAACAGGCCACATTCTTTTTCTTCTGCCCTGTGGAGACCATGGCACAACCTCCTAAAAGTGACCCCAAACTCCATCAGAGGCTCAGAGGACTGAGCGTTCAGTGGTCAAGGTACACCTAGCCAGGAGCAATGTTTATTTTTTAGTTTGGGGAGAATTTGATATTTACTGAGCAAATTGCCAAGCCTGTGAGCTTGAGGAAGGAAGTTCATGAAGAAATACCGTGCCTCCCTGCAGATGTCTTTCAGCCTTGGAGCCCTAGACAGGAAGCCCTCTGCTGGCCTATAGAGGAGGTGGTCAAGAGGGAATTTGCAGAATAGAGCAAGATGGTGGCTTTTGACACAAGTCCTTTAAGGCAGGGGTCCCCAACCCCTGGACCACGGACCAGTAGGAACTGGGCTGCACGGCAGGAGATGAGTGGTGGGTGATCAAGTGAAGCTTCATCTGTATTTACAGCCGCTCCCCATAGCTGGCATTACCACCTGAGCTCTGCCACTTGTCAGATCAGTGGTGACATTAGATTCTCACAGGGGTGCAGACCCTATTGAGAACTGTGCATGCATGGGATCTAGGTTGCACACTGCCTATGAGAATCTAATGCCTGATGATCTGTCACTGTCTCTCATCACCCTCAGATGGGACTATCTAGTTGCAGAAAAACAAGCTCAGGGCTCCCACTGATTCTAAACTGTGGTGAGTTGTATAATTATTTCATTATGCGTTACAATGTAATAATAATAGAAATAAAGTGCACAATAAATGTGATGTGCTTGAGTCATCCTGAAACCACCCCACTTCTACCTTGGTCCATGGAAAAATCATCCTCCATGAAACTGGTCCCTGGTGCCAAAAAGGTTGGGGACTGCTGCTTTAAAGAGTTTGCCTGTGAGGAAAACATGAGAGGGACAAGGCATAGTTCTGTGGGAAGGCCTAATTCCCTTTCTCCTTTTTTTTATGGTGTCCTAACCTCCTGCTTCCATTATGATCCCTGAGCATGGAAACTTTTATGGTGTGGTGAAGGTTCACTTCTACCAATGTCCTTTATTAATATCATGCACTAAGCATCCGTTAATTGCCTTCCTAGGCTCTTGAGATTTTTTAATAATAAGGAAACATTTTAAGAATGAAAAACAGTTGCAAAGATATGGAATCAACCTAAATGCCCATCAACTGATGAATGGGTAAGGAAAATGTGGTACATATATACCAAGGAATACTACTCAGCCACCAAAAAGAAAAAAAATGATATCTTTTTTGGCAACTTGGATGGAACTAGAAGCCATAATTCTAAGTGAAGTGACTCAGGAATGGAAAACCAAAAACCTAGTTCTCACTTATAAGTGGAAGCTAACCTGTAGGTAGACAAAGGCATACAGGGTTATATAATGGACATCAGAGACTCAGAAGGAGGGTAAAGGATGAAAACTACTTATTGGGTACAATGTACACTGCTTGGGTGACAGGTGCACTAAAATCCCAGACTTCAGCACTGTATAATTTGTCCACATAACCAAAAATGCTTGTACCTTTAAAGCTATTGAAATAAAAAAATTAAAATCTATTAAATATATTTAAGAAAAAAAGAATAATGGAAGAATTCTTTTCATATTAAACTTACATTCATTTTATATTGAACTTACAAACAGATATTTCTTCAGGCATTGGATGAGTGATCTACGACGTTTGTTTTAAAAGTTTAATCTGCTGGGCTCAAAGCTTTGAAAATCCCAGAGGGCCTGAGGCAGTGGTGACATTTTCTGTGGTGGGGTGCTGGGCTTCACTGAAATGCACACATAAAACCTTGGAATGTGCGTGGACTGCTGGGGAGCAGAGGCTGGCCAGGCTGAGGAAGGGGGCCACACCACACAAAGGGCACACAGTCACATTCCTCCCAGGCCACCCAGCAGGCTTGGTGGCTGCTTGCCATCTGGCAGTGCTCTTGGTATTTTCCTGGATTCCCTGGGGCAAGGGAAGCATAGTGACCTGGCAGACTTGGCTCCTGGCTCAGTGGCAAGGCCAGAGCTATAGAAATAGTGTATGGAGGCGATTGTACTTAAAATCTCACTATAGCCCATCCTTCCCTATCATCGTACAAGTTAACCAGTCGGACAAGGCTAGGCGTCCAGAGGGCAGGATGTGGGGAATGCCGTGTTTTGAGTCCATTGCTTCGACGTGTGTGGCAGTATCCTTTCCAGCCACCAGACTGGGAATGCAATGAGCGAAGGGAGTTGGGTAAAGGTTTTAGTTAACAAATGTTGGGTACCTAATGAGGATTGTCTATGCCTCAAGCTGCCACGTGTTCCTTCTGAAGAGTGCTGGGGTTTCTCTGAAGAAGCCCAAGTCCCACATTGAGCTAAGTGTCCTCTCTCTGCAGAGTGCTGTGCCAGCAGCTGGCAAGCAAGCATGTTTGTGAGTTAGTGATCTTTTGATAAGAGCTCATTCCTGAAAGGCAAATGGAAACTTCCACCTAGAACTCAGGCCAGGTCAGGAGGTGAGAGTATGGAAAAATAACACCCAGTGCATGCACAAAACTGGAGAAGACAAAATAGTAAGGGAGCTGCCACTGGGGAAGATAAAAAGGGCCTCACAGTCAACAAATCAGAGAAAAGGGAAGGACAAGTGACACTTTTGACACCTTTATACCTTCAGCAAAAGCTGATACTCTCAGAACCTAAAATAGCAGAGAAGTCAAATGTTTCATCTCATTAAAAAAAAAACCACTAAACCACAAAACTGTTTAAGATTATACCTTTGAAATACAAAGTAAAAAGTTAGAATAAGGAAAAAAATCAGAATAGAATAAGGAAAGAAAGGATAAAGTATTAATTAAGATAAATTTAAATTTTTAGAATTTAATTCAATTTGTCCTAGCATTTTTAAGAAAACAAAGATGATTTTGGAGGGCATAACAAGTCATTCTAACTCATATCCCTGAAAATGTAGGAGAATAAATTATCCACATGGGAATAATGAGCATTTGGAAGCACATGTGGTGCTAGTTTCATTGTGTAAAACACGAAATCTATTATACCAATGTCATATTCATTTATGGCAGGAAGACTAGTTAGATGAGGGAAGCCGTACATCTGAAGTGGCTGATGTTCTCAAACATCCAATAGGACATTCCCAAGAAGCTGGAAATGCACAGTCTGAAACAAACATGCTTCTTCCTTGAGTTCAATAAAGGGCCAATGGATCTCACCTAAAATGACGTTTTGCTCAGAATGAACTTGCTGGACATGCTTTGCCTATCACAGGGCTCTAATACCACAGAATTACAACGAGACCTCATTGTTTATATGAAGGACCAAAGCATCACATTCCTAGAGGGGTCAGATAGGTGATCTAAAGGAACTAAGTGGTGCAGGCACAAATGTGGCCAGAGAGCAGGGTGTGTGACCTGGCCACAGGGACAGCGTTTGTTACTCCTCTCCAGCCAGCTCCCTGCACGGGAGTGATGCCATGCTGAGCCAGTGCCAAGTGGTCAGCTGAGTTTTCAGGAGAGGCCAGCTTTTCAGATTTCAGGGAAATCTTGTAATGTTTAAATGTTTGTTTTTAAACATCGAAGATATGGACGTGGGGCTACCAATGGCTTTAAACTTCAGAGTGAAAAGGATAGGTGAATGTTTGCTGGTTCGTTGGTGTGAAATGAAAGATGTCTCAAAAAAAAAAGCAAGCCATTTTATGAAAATAAAAAGGTTTTCTTTTATCATGGTTATTGTTTTATAATTTTAACAAGTTAAGGAACAAATACGTGGAGAGACTTACGATCTGCCAGCTTACTAATTACTCTTTTCTACTCTGAGCATTAGTCCGAGTTAGGTCTTTGTCATCTGCATGTGTCTAAACCCACATGATATATATTACATGTACTTATACACATATGCAGGGATAAACATTTCTCAATGTGGCGGCTGGTACAGATCACTTGGCTTCCACCAAATGGAGCTTCTGCCAAAAGGAGCCGATCTTGGAGTTTTATTTGGAGGATACAGGGGGCTGCAGAAGGAGAGGCCAGTGTGGGAAGAGGCTGTGCTTTAAGAAGGTTTCTCTGCATTGGCTTGTAGGACAAAGAGGAGGGAAGAGATACAGGAGCAGGGAAAGAGTTACGCAGGTGTCTCTTGAAGTTGTTTTAACTAGAGGTGTTATGACCAAGGCTAGGGATAAAGTATGATCAGAAAGGCCTTGATTCAAGCATTATGCGTAATATAGAATAAGAGAGCCTTGAGTAAGTGATTAGTGATGGAGAAACAAAGGAGTTCATGATGGTTACGATATCCAAATTCTAAGAAACTGGCCATGGTGGTGGTGAGGAGAAGCATTTGGTGAGTAGTGGGTTCTCTGTGATCTGGGGTTGGCTTGGGACCTGCTGACTTACACGTGAAGGGTTAAGTCTGGATACTGAGTTTGACAGTCATTCGCATCTCTGCAAAGAGGTCAGAGTTGGAGCCAGGGGGCTGAATGAGATCCCTGAATAAATGACAGAGACAAGAGATGAAGACCCAGGACCAGGATAAAGAATAAGGGGCAAAATGGAATCCGAGAGAGAGAGAAAAATTGTTAAGAAGGAGAAGACTGATAATCTCCCACTCAGCCCCTGCATCATGCACAGCTTCTCACAGAAGCCTCACGAAGGCCTAGGAAGAAGCATGATTGTCTCAATTTTGTAGATGAGGAAACAGGGTTAAATGATGAGAGGGTGGCAAGGACGTGGGACCTTGGGACAGGCTGGGCTCTTTCTAGAAGGTGGGTGGAGAAGGGAGTGGGAGAGAGAGCTTAGTGCATGAGGGAGTATCAGAGTGAAAGCAAAGGGCATTTTTGAAGATGTCCTGGGGAGAATGTTTGTAAGCTGAGGAAAAAGATCAAAGGGAGAAGGAGAAACAGGCGATGAAAGCTGGAGATGGATTAATAATTGATAGGGCTGAGTTGCCAAGCAGGGGGCTGGAGCCAGGATCAAGACGGATCATCAGAGTGACAGGAACCTGAAAGGAAGCTCTCATTGTACAGAGTACCTGAGCCCCAAGCAATGGTGAGGCATCACAGTAGGAGAGCTTGAAGCTGATGGCCACTTGCTATGGCGTGACTATGAAGAGAAGTATTAACTGCTTATTTCCTTTTTATGTGAATATCTTCTATGGATCATTCACGTTAATTCTCATGAATTATAGAACCTCAACACAAATAAGTTTAGCCTACATTAAATAGAGATTATTTTAATTAGCTTTCATTTTTTCCTAAGGAGGCCATGCTATCCACTATTTGTTGCTATTACATATGAGTTGTGTGTGTCTGCGTGTGTGTTTTAGCTTCAGTGAAGAGTAGGGCTACATATCAAGGGCAAGGTTAGGAGGAATTAACTTGTTTTCATGCTTACGTCATTATCAAGATAATGAGTATAACATACACTATTGGGTTAAAGATCTTTCTGGAAAGAACTTCCTGTGATATGGTAGGAAGAACTTGGGCTTTGGAGTTAATGGGTGCAAATCTGAGCTTCAGTATTTCCAAGTGGTGTGATTTTAGGCTGAAGACATCACCCAACTTTATCTTCTCCAACTGCAGTGGAATAATTATACCTTACCAGGTTTTTATGATGATTAGAGATATGTAAAGAATACCCAGCACATGCCTTAAAACATGGTGTAAATAATAACAATTATTATAATTACTAAATGAACTGAGAACTAAATATTTACAAAATACATCAGACCAACATGAGCACACGTGTGTGTGTGTGTGTGTGTATATATATATATATATACACACACACACACATATATATATATATGTGTGGATATGTGTATATGTATATATGGAAGTATCTTTCCATTGTTTTGTCAATGGATGTGTGAATTGTTTCCAGTTTTATTCCATTACAAACTATGCTACTATGAACATACTTTTTTTTTTTTGGAGACCAAGTCTCACTGTGTCACCCAGGCTGGAGTGCAATGGTGCGATCTCAGCTCACTGCAACCTCTGCCTCCCAGGTTCAAGCAATTCTTCTGCCTCAGCCTCCCAAGTAGCTGGGATTACAGGTGTGTGCCACCACACCTAGCTAAGTTTTTGTATTTTTAGTACATATGGGGTTTCACTATGTTGGCCAGGCTGGTCTTGCACTCCTGACCTCAGGTGATCCACCTGCCTTGGCCTCCTAAAGTGCTGATATTACAGGTGTGAGCCACCTCACCCGGCCTATAAACATTCTTATACATATTTTCTAGTGCATGTGTGCTACTCCTCTGGGGTTTCCATCTAGAAGCAGAAGTACTTACTATGTCCACCATCACCTCTGCTAGGTAATGACAATTGTTTTCTAAACTGGTCGCACTCATTTATGCTCCTATCAGCAGTGTAGGACGCTGTCCAGTTTGTCTGCATCCCACCAAACCTTGGAAATGTCAGACTTTAAAAAGTTGGCCAAGCTTATGAATAGGAAATGTTTTTTAATTACTGTTTTCCCAATTACTGATCAGTTGAACATCTTTTCATATGCTTGCTGGCCTTTTAAGTTTTATCTTCTGTGAAATGCTTATTCATGCTTTTTGCTCATTTTTTTTTTCTAGATTCATCTTTTTAAAATGTATAAAGACACTGAGATATATACATACATTCATATATATATATATATAAATATTTTTATTTGCCAAAGTTCAAGAGTCAATTCATACATTAACTAATACTTTCATCTGTCAGAAAACTCAAGTTTCTTGCTCGTACCTATTAGGTGCCTGTACCTAACAGGTACTGAATGATGAGTATTGAATGAATCAAATATGGAGAAAGGAACAAGTCTACCATTAAAGATGTAAGATTAGCACATCAAGAATGACAGCTTTCTAGGTCAGGTACTGAGCAAGACTGTTTTTCACATTCTGTCCCCTAAGCGATGTGTGACCTGAACAACCTCTACAAAGAGCACATGGAGTGGAAGCACCTTCCAACCTCTTGGGTTATTGTGACAAGGAGGGAGGGGAACCTATGGCTTGCTGACCACCTACAGTGTTAAGAGTCAAGTGCTCTCCCTCCCTCACCCAGAGACCCCAGGTTTCCTGATGTGTAGAATCACCCTGGTTACTTCCCCAGACTGTACTCCTCAGGCCATCACCATGGGTTTCTGATTCCACAGATTACACTGTAGTCTGGGAACCTGAAGTTTGAACAAATGCTCCAGGTAATTCCTATACTTAGGTGACTTTAAGAAACCCTGCCCAAGCCCTGTGCCTGGACTGAGATCCAGTGGTGAAGGGTCTTTGAGTGCTTTTCTTTTTACTCTTTGGCACAGATCTAGCTGGGGACCAATGTCAGTAAGGGGAAATTAGCTTGTTTGGTTTCACAAAACCAGCTAAGTTCCCTTCTCCAAGTTCTCAAGCCTGTGCCAGACAACTCTTGGCTCCCTTCAACTTGAAGGTCGTCTGGACCACCTGATCTCCTTGGTGTCCCTTCTGCCAAGTACAGTGAGGTGTCTCAGGTCTGTAACTCAGAAGGTTCTACCCAGTCTTCCTCTCCACCCCTTCAAAGCTTCTCCATTTACCACCTTGTGCCTGTTAGTTTGTGCTTCAGGCACGTTGATCTCTGCAACCTAGAAATGTGCAGCCATCTGTCTCACACCAGTCATCTTGCTTCTGCCATTTCCTGTTTTTTAAATGCCTCCTCCCACTTATCCTCCTTTGGATAACTCATCTGAAGTGGGCCTGAGATTCTGCATTTCCAGTAAACTTCCAGGTAATGCAGGACGTTGCTAAGTCTGGGAACCACAATTTGTGCCAAAAGACATGAAGACACACAGCGTGCATCACCTGCTCCTCTTTTGTGCTCTTAGCACCAGGGCTGGCCTCTGCCGTGCCTCTCACACTGTATTAGAACAACTGCCTTGTCTGTCCATATGTTTCTTGAGGGCAGGAATTGTGCCTTGGTTATCTTTACATTTGCAGTGCCGACATGTAGGAGATGCTCAACAAATGATTGGAACAATCCAGACAGATTTTTGTCTGGCTGCATTTTGCTGTTGGTAACCGTTTCCCTATTGAGGCCAATGGCTTGTTGCTTTTCCAGGTGGTGCCCTCTGGCCTGAAGGGCTGGCTCCACTTTCTATAATGCCGTGCAGCAGACCTTGCCAAGGGAGGAGCGTGTGAGTTGGGGGTTAGTTTTGGCATAGGAAGAATCCAACATTTTTGTGTCTAATTTAGGTCAACATTAGCAGGTTTAAAATTAGCCCCAGATTCTGAATTTTTTTTGGATGGTTTGTCCATGCTTGCGAGCACATGTGCACACATTTCTTATGCGAACTAAGCCTCTGAGGTTTAATAATCTCTTCCTCTTCTAGCCCTGTTCTCTACGCAAGGGCCAGGAAGGTCTTTTTTGTTTTTTTTGAGATGGAGTTTTGCTCTTCTTGCCCAGGCTGGAGTGCAGTGGCACGACCTTGGCTCACTGCAACCTCCGCCTCCTGGGTTCAAGTGGTTCTCCTGCCTCAGTCTCCCGAGGAGCTGGGATTACAGGCGTGTGCCACCATGCCTGGCTAATTTTTGTATTTTTAGTAGAGACGGGGTTTCATCATGTTGGGCAGGCTGGTCTCGAACTCCTGACCTCAAGTGATCCACCCATCTCAGCCTCCCAAAGTGCTGGGATTACAGGTGTGAGCCACAGCACCTGGCCCATAGGAAGGTCTTTCTAAAATGCAAAGTTGGATTATGCCACTCATTTGGTGGCTTCCTCTCCTTTCAGAGAAAAATCCAACTCCCTAACATCAGGCTTCCGAATAAGGTGCCTGCTGGACAGGTTTCCACGGGCCAGTCCGTGTCTACTCCTGTTGTCTGTGAGTGCCCCCATTTGCTCTCACAAGCGAGGGTGATGAATGCTGTGATGGCCTCAACCTCTCCCCACAACCTCACGCCTCACTTTTCAGCCAGGTTGCTTGGTTGTGAGAACATGCTCATACCGGTCGTCACGTCCCAGGTTCTACTCTGGCTGCTAATTCTCATGCAGGGGACCTTGTTACAAGCTCACTCTTGGATTTTTCTCTGGATGGTTATTCTATAATCTAGGATGTATATGTACATTAACCCATACTTACTGTAAATCCTGTAAAACCCAGTGAGATTAAATAGTGAACACATTGGTTTATGTTTTCCCTCAGTGCTTTTAGCAGACATCGCTTAATGACAAGATTAATCTTTTAACGGACAGATGGGTGAGCCATTCCAGTTGTAGGTGAGGAAACTGTAGCTAGCTGGGAGAAGAGGCTGCCAGTCTGCAATAGTTATTCTGCGTACAGGGTGTCATTGCCCTCCTGTCATCTACTTGTAAGCTAGTTTTTCATACTAATTGGAGCAGTAGCCCAGGACAATAAAACCAGTATGGGTTGCAAAGCCAGATAGAACTGGATGAACCCCAGGCAGTTTTTTAATTCCTCTGAGAGTTGGTATTCACACCTGTAAAATTGAAAACAGTAAGACCTACTTTGTGTGGATAGTTCTATGATTAATTGGGATCATTTGGAAATGTTGGTTTATGTACACCACAGATACATCTGTCTTCTTGTTATTAAAGATGAAATCATGTGAGTTATTTCTGTTTGGAAACTGTGGCAAGGCTACAGATATATTATTTGGTATATTTATTTGTGGCATTTTTTTTTTCTATTGTGATGCAATTTTCTGTTTTTAAGCTTGGAGAGCTTCTTTCTTCTTTTTCATTACTCTAAATATGTTGTACTAATGCAGCCACATTGAATTTTTGCACATGCCTGACTGTTTCTCTTTAAGATACCATTGTGTCCGAATGTACAAGGGCTGCTCTTATTTTCTGGAAACACAGCTGCTTAAATTATACTGGGCAGGCTCTCTCTTAAGGAAATCTCCATTGCATATAGTGGAAGTACAGCGAAGATAGAGATTCAGTGGTCTGTACATTTTTGCTGTGAGTCCTGGAATTTTTGAAAACCACATAGTGTAAGGGTGGAAGGGTAGAGAAGGGAAAGTGATTCTGTATCATCTAACATTCACTGTTTTATAGAACTGCAATATGAATGTACAAGGTGCTCTTTGTGTAGGAGCAGGAGAAACATTTACCATTCAGCTCAAGGCCAGCGTTGAACGGGGTCATTGTGCCTCCTCCCTAGCCTCTTAGCAGGTGCCATGGCCCAGGACGGTCCACATCAGCTGGAGCTTGTTAGAAATGCAGAGACTCAGGCCCCTCCCCAGACTACTCCATAAGAAGCTGCATTTTAATAAGATCTTCAAGTGATTTAAAGGCACATTAACGTTCAGTAAGTTTTACTCTTGACTGGCATGGTCCAATAGAACTTTCTGTGATGATAGAAATGTTCTATATTTGCAACATCTGGTAAGGTAGACACTAGCCATATGTGGCTGAGAGCTTGAAACAGGGCTAGCAGAGCTGGGGGCTGTGGCTCATGCCTGTAATCTCAGCACTTTGGGAGGCCAAGGCTGGTGGATCACCTGAGGTCAGGAGTTCGAGACCAGCCTGGCCAACATAGTGAAACCCCGACTCTGCTAAAAATACAAAAATTAACTGGGCATGGTGATACAAGCCTGTAATCCCAGTTACGTGGGAGGCTGAGGCAGGAGAATCACTTGAACCTGGGAGACGGAGGCTGCAGTGAGCTGAGATCACGCCACTGCACTCCAGCCTGAGCGATAAGAGCGAAACTCAGTCTCAAAAAAACAAAACAAAAAAACAAAACAAAACAAATGAAAAAAACAAACAAAAGAAAGAAACAGGACCTGTGCAACTAGGAAATTACAGTTTAAATTAAAATTTAAATAGCTACATGTGGTTCATGGCTACCAATGGCTACCAAATTGGGGCAGCATCATGTGAGACTCTAGGAGGCTTTGCTTATAGGATTTCTCCTGATGGCAATGTTGGTGCCCCATCCCTGCCTGGAGGTAGTCAGTCCTCCTTGCACGGCCCAGGGTTACCACGGCATGTTCTGATCGGGCACAAAATTAGATAGGAAAAAAAGTTGACAATGAAACACCTGCATTAAACAAACGCAAGACATTCAAAACGATCCTTGTGTAATTATGTAATAGTGTTATTTTTATTATTCCACAACTTTCTGAAGATCAGAGTATATACTGCTCTATCTTGCTCCCTCTATAATATGTATGTCTTAAAAATATAGCAATTGGTGCTTTTTTATTGACTTTACTCTTCTTTAATATTACTCTGTCCCCATGGAGAACTCTAGTTCAAATAATTTTAGTTGCTGTTCCCTGAAGAGGCCTTGAGAAACTTTGGCTTCTAGGTTTTGCTCCAGCATTCATTCCCTGGCCTGGTGGCCTAAGCAATGCTCCATCGGAGGTTTCTACTACCTGAACATCACCTTTGTTACTGTGATGGTTTAAGCAGGTTCTGTAACTTTAAGACTCCTCTATTTTTCACCTCTTCATGCCGATCATCTCTAATCATTGTTCCAAACTTAAAATTCTTTTGATCAGATTTGGCAACACACAACACTTCCCAGCTGTTCGCTGGTGATACACGGCGAAACAATGATGCAAACATCTGTTCTGGCTGGAGTTGCTCTCACATTTTACCAAGCGGAGTTCTGTGATCATTTGTCCCTCCCTCCCACCATGTGATCCTGGGGTTCTGCTGGGGTGAGGGAGATTGAAGAGCCATTTGGTGAAGGAAAATGAAGCTTGCCATGAGAGGAAAGAACATTTATTCTGACCTTAAAGTATTTACTGGCAAATGTCCATTTCTTTACACTTCAGAAATGTGTTGTCATCAGGTATAGAGGAGCTTGTCATCTCCTTATATTTATTTTTGACCTTAAATATTGCTGCTGATCAAGAGACACCCACACTTAGACATACCATAAGAGTGGGAAGGGGCTAGAGTGATCATTTCATCGTAGGGAGGAATGAAGAGCTTTCTGGGAACTGATGGAAGAGTCAGGTGAGGAACTTGGATCTGTTGACTTATAGGTCTCTTGAGGGTCTTCAGGAGACTCATGGGCCCCTACAATTTTTTTGTTTTGTTTTTTTGAGACGGAGTCTCGCTCTGTTGCCCAGGCTGGAGTACAGTGGCACAATCTTGGCCTACTGCAGCTTCTGCTTCCCTGGTTCCAGCAATTCTCCTGCCTCAATCTCCCGAGTAGCTGGGATTACAGGCACATGCCACCACACCTGGCTAAATTTTGTATTTTTAGTCGAGAGGGGGGATTTCAACATGTTGGCCAGGCTGATCTTGAACACCTGACCTCCAGTGATCCACCTGCCTCGGCCTCCCAAAGTGCTGGGATAACAGGTGTGAGCCACTGCACCTGACTGGCCCCTAAAATTGTAGCGGTTTTGTGTGTATATTCAGTGTAGAGAGAGTCCATTAGTATGCGTGAATTGCACGCTATCTATTCTTTTGAATTCGCCTGACTTTAGTGGTTAGTTTAACCTCCAACTCCTTACATTTAGGATAAGGCCTACAGAACATTTGCTGCATAATTATGCTACTCAGAAAAGTTAGCTTTCCTGGGAAATAACTTTGTATCAAACCATTCTGCCATTGGCAACTGCTGGCTCCAGGGTTTTAGTTATTATAAGGGAAGATAACTATCAGTTATTATAAGGGAAGATAACTCTCAGCTGCCATCTTATGAATCAGGGGATGGAAGGGCCATCTTCTTACTTGAAGTATGGCTCATTGCATGGTTTCTATGGGTTTTGGAGCCTGACGACCTATTCTGGGAGCTATGCTCTGCTACCCACTTTCTGTGTTACTGTTAGCAAATAATTTTTTCTGCATCTCAGTTTCTGCATATAAAAATATAAGGATAATAATGCCTGTTTGCAAGGCCATAATGAGGATTCAATGCAAAAATGTGAATAGAGTGCAGGGCATACAGCAGACCCTCTGTACACCATTGCCTTGGTCCAGTTCCTGTTGCTATAAAGGAATACCTTAGGCTGGGTAATTTATGAAGAAAAGATAGTTCATGGTCTGTAGGCTGTACAGGAAGCATGAGACCAGTATCTGCTTCTGGTGAGGGCCTCAGGCTGCTTCCACTCATGGTGGAAAGTGAGAGGGAGCTGACATCACATGGTGAGACAGGAGGTGAGACAGACAGTGGAGGAGGTGCCAGGCTCTTTTTAACAATCACATTTCACTGAAACTAACAGAGCAAGAACTCACTCATTATTGTTCACAATGAATCCATCCCCATGACTCAAAACATCTTCCACCAGGGCCCACCTCCAACATTGGAAATCATATTTCAACATGAGATTGGGAGGGTGAAATAGTCAAACCATATCAATGGTAATAAAAATTGTCATCCCTCTCTGCCAACCATTTTAGAGCTGCTGAGGACCTGTGTCTTTCTAGATCCAAAGGCATCTTTTACGTTTGCTGTTACCCTTAGGAGAGGGATGGGAATCACCATTCCTAGGAAAGCCTAGCACTGAGCTGATTTGGGAATGATCATGGGATATGTATATTTGTTAATTTGAATAATGTGGGAGGTATGAGTATAACTGTGTTTGTTTATAGTGTCTGATTCCTTGAAGTGTAAATCCTCTGACACCCACGTCCCTGAAGCCAACTGGTCCCCTTTTTGCTGTTCAGCCTCTTGAGGGAGTTCGGGATGATGTGGGGGATTATTCTCTTCTTCACTCACTTTTCCACTTTCTATCATCATCCATGAGGCTGTCCCATCTGCCTGCTAGAATCCTGTTTCTGCAGTAGAGTTTACAGGGTAACAGAGCACATGCTATTACAGGAATCTAAGTGCCAGCTGGACATATCATTTTGGGAACAGAGCCACGAAGGAACCATGTTTTTGGCAAATGTTGTCTGTTTTATAAAGAAAAATTAGAGATGTACATTTCCATCTTAGGCTACTGAGGAATCTTTGCTTGCAGGCAACATGCAAGGTTTCTAGTCCATGGTCTACTTGAGGTTGTTTTGTGGCATAGTTCAGCTCACTCTCCCACATCTCTGAAAGAGAACTGCCTCCAAGAGCTGTTGTGAAAGATGAATCTTTGCTTTAAGAGAATAATAATGACAACAATAACAACAATAATTGTAATAATTGTATAGAGTTAGGGTGGTTGATTTGGTTTTTGTTAGAATTAGGTGAACATAGAATAGAAGATGTGCTTCCCAACTCTTTCTTGTTCTGTACCCCAGTATATAGCACACACACACACATCACACACACTCAACACACATAGACACACACACTCAACACACATGAACACAAATATCACACACAATACACATGAACACACACATATCACACACTCAATACACATGAACACATATCACACACATTCAACACACATGAACACACACATATCACACACACTCAACACACATGAACACACACACACACTCTCACAGCAGCCCCTCAAGATCATGATGCCTATAATGACTTCTCTCCACTTAACTTGCTTTAGAGATTGGGAAACCATCATAATGCCTGATAAAACTGCTCCTAACAAATATTTTCTTTTTTTTTATGGTTAATCTTATTTGGGCAAACCTTTAAAAAACTTTTTTAAAAATAGTTTTTGGGGTACAAGTGATTTTCGGTTATACAGATGAATTACATAGTGGTGAATTCTGAGATTTTAGTGCCCTGTAACTAAAGTAGTGTACACTGTACTTAATATGTAGCTTTTAACCCTGGCCCCTCTCCCACCCTTCCCCTTCGGAGTCTCTGAAGTCCATTATATCATTCTTATGGCTTTGTGTACTCATGGCTTAGCTTCCACTTACAAGTGAGAACATATGGTTTTTGATTTTCCACTCCTGTGTTACTTCACTTAGAATAATGGCCTCCAGCTCCATCCAAGTTGCAGCAAAAACACTGTTTTCTTCCTTTTAATGGCTGAGTAGAATTCCATGATGTATATATAAGAAAACCACATTTTCTTTCTCCACTCATTGGTCGATGGGCACTTAGGTTGGTTCTATGTCTTTGCAATTGTGAATTGTGCAGCTATAAACATAAGTGTGCATGTCTTTTTCATATAATGACTTCTTTTCCTCTGGGTAGATACCCAGTAGTGGGATTGCTGGATCGAATGGTAGTTCTACTTTTAGTTCTTTAGGGAATTGCCACACCGTTTTCCATGGTGGTTGTACTAGTTTATATTCCCACCAGCGGTGTAACAGTGTTCCCTTTTCCCCATATTCAGACCAAGATCTATTATATTTTGACTTTTTAATAATGACCATTCTTGCGGGAGTAAGGTAGTGGTATCTGATTGTGGTTGTAATCTGCATTCCCTGATGATTAGTGATGTTGAGCATTTTTTTCATATGTTTACTGGCTGTTTGCATATCTTCTTTTGAACAATATCTACTCATAACATTTGCCCACTTTTTAATGGGATTATTTGGTTTTTTTCCTGGTGATCTGTTTGAGTTCCTTATAGATTCTGGATACTAGTCCTTCATTGGATACGTAGTTTGCAATTTTCTCCCTTGCTGTGGGTTGTCCGTTTACTCTACTGATTGTTTCTTTTGCTGTGCAGAAGCTTTTTAGTTTATTTAGGTCCCATTTATTTATTTTTGTTTTTGTTGCATTTGCTTTTGGGGTCTTAGTCATGAATTCTTTGCCTAGGCTGATGTCTAGGAGAGTTTTTCCAACACTGTCTGGCTTTTATCCCTTAGCTTCATGAATATGTCCCCTTCTTTCTAATTTGAAATACCTCCCCCCCACCCCAGAGTCTCTCCCCCTTCTCCAGCAATTGTACTGGCTGCTCACTCCTTCCTTTCCTGGCAAGCTCTTCAAAAGCACAGTGTTCACTTAATATCTCCCATTCATTTCTTAGTCATCTTCAACCTAGTTTCTGCTCATGTCAAATTATTAATGTAACTTCTCTAGGAAGCAGTGGTCACCAGATGTCCCTAATTGCCAGATCTAATGCATGCTTGCTGGTCTTATTTTTATTTACCTCTTTGTAATGTGAACACTATGACCCTTCTTGGAACTTCCTTCACTCCTCTCTTCCTTGGTTTTCTATATGTCTTGGTCTTCTTCCCCTGAATATTCCTTAAATGTTGGTGTTCCCCTGGGCATCCCTCAGAAGACTCTTAAAAGAATTTATACACTTTCTTTGCAACATTGTATTCAGTCCATGGCTTCAACTTACTGACTCCCAGATTTGTCTTTCCATTCTAAACATCTTCCTGGAGCTTCACATCTGTATATTTAAATGTCTGCTAGACACCTCCTCTTAGATATCTGCAGGCACTTCCAGGTAAGGGGTGCCAAGTCAAACTCACTGTTTTCACTCTCTATAGAACTGTTTCCATATAGGAACCATAGGAAAATATAGGACTGACTTAGTAATTTTCAAGCTATGAGTCATCACTCATTAGTGAGCTTGGAAATAATTTAGAGGGTTGTGATAGCACTAAAACAAACAAGCAAATAAACAAAAGATAACACACACGCAGACACATACACACAAGTGAGTTTACATTAGAATGTAAGCTCCCTGAGAGCAGGCAGGGTTTACTCTTTTATTTTGTTTACTCTTTTATTTTTAGCCCCTAGAACAGTGCTTGACACATATACTGGTTCAACATATATTTGCGGAAAGAATGAATGTGTACTCATTTGGGAGGTAGAATGTATATCCTACTGTGCGTTGTGGTCAAGAAAGCTATTGGACCAGGTGACCTCTAATGATATTTTCAACTCAAAAAATTATAAATATATGATTGTGTTATGTTTTTCAATGCTCTATTGTTCAATCTTACCAGTGGTTAAGGTCTATGGCAGAACTCTTGATATTTTTGCTTGTGTGGTGAACATTGGAGAGGTCTGGGTGAAAGGAGAAAGGAGTGGAATTTGGTGAATGTTGTTGGGAAGAAGCAGTGGGCTAGATGAAACAGTGTGCTCAGATGGATGCATGTGGACTCACTGTCGAGCTGACTGGCTTAGCATAACATTGAGTTTGTGATGTGAAGCAAGATGGTGAACACTACTCCTGCTTCTGGTCAGCCAGCTTTCAGAGAGAGAGAAAGAGAGAGAGAGAGAGAGAGAGAGAGAGAGAAATGTTTTAGGGACACCCTGTAGTCTCTATGTATCACAAGTGGACTTACTATAAAGCTGGCTGAGTTACAGAGGATGGCAGACTTAAGGCCAGGTGGTACCAATGGAAAGGCCAAAGAAAGGAGGTCACATGCAGTTACATATTTATTTAGCATACATTTAGCCTATTAGGGTGAAGCCCCTTTGCTGGGTTGTAAGGATATTTGCTGAACAAGAAGGGTAAGATACCTGTTCACATGAGTGTTTGTTCTAGTGGGAGAGACAATAGGCAAATAAACTGATAAATATACGAGGTTATTATTTCAGATGCAGAGAAGGCCTCTGCGTAGAACACCTTAGTTTTGATTTGTGCCATAATACAGAGAGGTTTATAATAGGAAGTAAGTGAGTATTCAGTGTCCCAGCTCACCTTGCAGATGGAGGCTTGTGAAACAGAAGAATCCTTCAGTGTGCTTCTTGACTGACACTTTAAAAACCTTTTAAGAAAATCAATGTAGACAATATCCTGGATCCTGCACTAATGGAAACCGTGGTTGAGAACTGAGTAAGGGTGAGTGACAAAGTGGAGAGAGTTGGCTCATGGCAATGGGCAGGGCAGCTCTGGAAGCGTGCTGTGCTGGAGGAGAAATGAGAGGAGAGGCTGAAGGTCCCTTACAGGCTGTTCAGACCAAGAAGTACCTGTTGAAGAGGAGATTTACTTGATATTTCTATGGGAACATAACCTTTCCCAAGTCCCCAGATGCTGGTTCTGAAGGGAGTTTGTGAAGCAAGAAACCCCTTGGAGAAGCCATATCATTTACTACTAAGGATGTCTAATTCACTTTTGGACAGGAGTCAGCACCATGTCCAATCAATAGAAAACAAATTATGCAGGGCATTATCTTGGTTTGGTATAGGATAATGAACCACTACCTTTTCCCCTCTTCCTTCTGCTTCACAAATTACATATAAAAAGCTAATATAATATCTCTAAAGAATTTCCTTTCTCAGCTAGGCATGGTGGCTCATGCCTGTAATCCCAACACTTTGGGAGGCCGAGGTGGGCGGATCACAAGGTCAGGAGACCGAGACCATCCTGGCTGACACAGTGAAACTCCATCTCCAGTAAAAATCCAAAAGAAAAAAAGAAAACTTAGCTGGGCATACTGGCAGGCATCTGTAGTCCCAGCTACTCAGGAGGCTGAGGCAGGAGAATGGTGTGAACCTGGGAAGTGGAAGTTGCAGTGAGTCGATCGCGCCACTGCACTCCAGCCTGGGTGACAGAGCGAGACTCTGTCTAAAAAAAAAAAAAAAAAAGAATTTCCTTTCTCAGGAACAGAGTTTTACTGGTTGTGGTAATTGTTCACTTATGTATTTCCTGTGTATTTTAAAAGGGATTCCAGACAGCTTGCAATGGTGTTTCAGATCTCTTCCATTTGCTCCTCCAGAGCCACTCTCTGCCTTTTCTGCCCTAGATGGCTGACCTGATGGATGACATTGAATAAGAGCTACCTTGTCCTTTGGCTTTCAGTCGGGTTCAACCAATGGAAGCCCCAGCAAGATCACAGGGAAGAGAGAATGAGACCTGAGTATCTTTCCCCTGGCTCCCCTGACCTGTGAGGTTGCCTCAGGCTGATTTTATTCCTGGCCCAGTGATCACTCCTCCTGAGGTAGCTTCTCTGCCTGACGCTCTCTGATGGGTTCCAGTACTGCCCCCATCCCATTGCACCTGGCTATTGAGGGGACTGATATTTCTGCTGCTTTTCATCTGGTTCTTAATCACCTTTGGTGGTTCCCCTCCATTTAACTCAGACCCTTATAAACAGTCCCTTTGGAAAGAAACCCTTCTTGAATTATTCTAAGTTGCACACACTGTCTGCCTCCCACTGGGACTCTGGCAGATACAAATATCAAAACATATAACAAGGAGATAAAAGCCATTAAACAAATCAGGAGGCATGAAGATACGCAACTAGAAATTTAGAGAGCTGTGACCATATTTGTGTAGTAAAAGGTACACACATTTATCAGCCAATTGGATAGCTATCTTTTGTGAACTACCTGTTCAAGTCTTTTGCTCATTTTTAAATTGGGTTGTCTTTCTGCTTATGTGTAGGAGTATTAAAATATATATATCCTGGACATGAGTCTTTTGTCAGATACAAGTATTGCAAATATCTCTCCCCAGCTTGTAGCTTGCTTCTTCACTACCTTAATGATATTCATTGTTTAACAGACATGCTAATTTTAATTAAGTCCATTTTATCATTTTTTTCTTATATAGTTAGTACTTTTTGTGTTCTGTTTAAGAAATCTCTGTCTACTCCAAGCTCATGACGATATACTCTTATATTTTCTTCCAGTTTAATTGTTTTACCTCTCACATTGATGTTGATGATCTATCTTGGATTGAATTTTTAAAAACAGCTTGATTGAAGTTTAATTTACATACAATTAAATTTAGTCATTTAAGAACACAATTCAGTGATTTCCTAGTAAATTTGCAGAGTTGTGCAACCATCTCGCCAATCTAATTTTAGAACATTTCCATCACCCAAGGAAATAAACCTTGTGCCCATTTGCAGTTGTTCCCCCTTCCTTTGCCCAGCCCCAGGCAACCACTAATCTACTTTCTGTCTCTATAGATTTGCCCTTTGAATTCGTGTGTGTGTGTGTGTGTGTGTGTGTATGTGTGTGGCGTGAATTTTATTTGAACACAAGTGTTAACTCTAAGCTTTCTGGAAGCTGAAGCAAAAAGGGAATTTCAACACTTTGTATGGTCCCCTGGCTGGTTCCTGCTAGGACTACAATTCTATCGTTTCTTGGAAGAATTATTTGTATTCTGATAACATTGAGTAATATAATGGACAATGCCTGGCTACATTCTGGCAAGAGATGTAGAAATCTCTAATAGTTTTCTTTTTGTTGCTTCTTGCTAAGAGTTAAGAAATTATTTGTCACCTAGTTGAGTCTGTCACCTAGTTAAGATTAGTGAAGGCAGTTTTGTAAGAAGCTACAATATGAAGATTTATGCCCATGGATTTCTGATGATATAAGTTAATACAATGGAAGAACATAAGAAAGCTACAGAATGGGCAGGCAGCATGGTTCTGTTAAATACCGTGAATCTCAAGCGGGCTTTTGGCGAGGCCAGATCACAGTAATTTTCACAGTTCGATTCTCTGATGGGTGAGTGCCCAAAGTGCTGAAAAGCGATATCATTTACTAAAAATGGGATCCATATGCTGTGTTTAGCCACAAGCCATACAGGTGAAAGAACTGACACATTGTTGTGACATTTAGGGGCCCTGGTGCATCCTTGTATTTCTGCCCATCTATGGCTGGCACATGACTCCCTTGTGTATGGATGCTGGGTGACAGTGAGAAGGGCCAACACGTCCCACTGACAGGACCTTCCATTTTGCTCAGGCACTTGGAAAAATAGATGGCTGATGGTTCTTTAGATTTCCGCACCATAACATTTGACAGAAAATGATTTGGGGAGCCTACCTGATTTTGAGAGAGTGGTTACCACTTGGCTATCTCAAAAGATGAATTTAAACTTTGATGTACTTACAGGATCAGTTAATTTCAAAATATAGTTCAACATAGAAGAATGAATTGACTTGCTGGATAGAATTACCTGTAGCCCACTAAATAGTGAAGAATATCTTCCAAATGCAATTATTTTATTATAA
>NW_012102499.1:1731984-1741720 GCF_000951045.1 Mandrillus leucophaeus
AACTTTTAAAGCATCCTTTAGTCAACAATTTCAGCTGCTCACAAAGGCTACTCCTCTGGTTGGTTGAGGCAAAAGCCATATCACTGGCGTAAGGAAAGTTGCCTTTCTGTTTGTCTTAATAGTATTATAGTGGAATAGTATCCAGTTTATCCAAAAGTTATATTAATTAAATGTTTTAAAAAGACTTTGATGCCTTACTAGTAAGAGTATAAATTCGTATAGCCGCTATAGAAAATTATTTGGCAATATCTACTATAAAGAAACTCATACTGTATATCTTAAAAATTCCACTCCTAGGCATATACCTAGTAGAAGTGCTTATATATGTTCACCAAAGGTATGTACAAATATGTTCTTAGCAGCTTTATTTGCAGTTACTAAAAGCTGGAAACTACCCCACAGTAGAATGGACAAACGGATTGTATATTTATGCAATGGTAATACTACACAGCAATAATGTGACTAAATGTTCACACAACAACACGTATGAATAGCAGAAATTATTTTAAACTAAAGAAGCAGGACACAAAGAGAACAACACTATTGTTGATATTTAAGTGAAGGATTCCATTCAGTTAAATATCAGAAACAGGCAAAACTGTTTGATGACAAAAATCAGAGTATGGGTACCTTCTGGGGAGGTAATAACCGAAAGGGAAGGTTTGTCTACTTTGCTGTCTGAATAATATCATTCCTTAAAAACAAGATGGGCAGCTAGAACGTTTCTGCCTCATGTGTTGAGAATTATCTGATAAAAGTCCAATTCTATGCAGACTGATCCCAGAAGTGGTGCAAATTTTGAAGAATCACGAATCACCAGAAATAAACTGTGAATGGATAGTTTGGCTCGCTGGGACTTTCTGTGTATAAACTCAAAATTTAACACAGATGAATGAATGAGGTGAAAAATTGCATACGTTGAAAATTTTCAGTCCTTTTCGATGAGATGAAATAATATATAATAGTGAACAGTAGTGAAATAGTTGTGTCTATTACTGCTTACTTCTCATCCAAGTTATTAAATGAAGAGACTCAGGTTTGTAGCCCCCACCCCACCACCACTGACAAGCAAGGGGGAATCCCCACTCCACTCACCTAGACAATTAGACACCCTAGATTTACAAAGGAGTATCCAGCAGATTCACGGTCTATGCTTTTGAGGACCTCTTCCCTTCTTTCTTCCCCCAAGGGATGGGTAGATAATACTTCAAACCATTGTTAGGGTGAGCCAAGAGTTGGGACAGACCTTCTTTAGAGTGAATCAGTTGGTGTGGATTGAGCTAACAAAATAGAATCTCCCCTCCTTTCTCTCTAGCTACTGTCTCTCCACATCAGTAAGGACTGACTTACACATTAAGATATTTCAGAAGTCAGTTCAAGATGAGGATGAATACATTTTCATAGGGAAAATAGGCTAGCACCAAGAAAGTGAACTTCTAATATATTAACTGAAATTATATAGTTAGCCTCAACTTATCTACTCCCAAATGACTTTATAAAATGCGTGGGACAGGAAACAGCCTGCAGCCTTAGGCACGGATGGAAATGGTCTGTTTAATACGCCAGGTCTCTAAGGGGCAGGTGATGTTCCAGCCCTAGAGGAAGGTGACAGATGAGGATCTTCGCTCTTGCCCCAGACATTCTGCGGCACTCTGGGAAGGAACTCTGTCATTCAGAGTCATGTTCCAAAACACCCTGAGGGGCAGCAAAATGTACCATTTGCCTCTGAGGTACAGGGATGTGTGATTCCAGTTACTAAGCAACTCTCCCTTCTGAGCTGGCCTGGCCTCATTCTGATCTGTAGTTGAGGTGAGCAGGGAGGAGGCAGAGCAAATATGTTGCTTTTAGAAAGAGAATTTAGGGGCCAGGTGCGGTGGCTCACGCCTGTAATCCCCAGCACTTTGGGAGGCCGAGGTGGGCGGATCACGAGGTCAGGAGATCGAGACCATCCTGGCTAACACGGTGAAACCCCATCTCTACTAAAAATACAAAAAATTAGCCGGTCGTGGTGGCGGGCGCCTGTAGTTCCAGCTACTTGGGAGACTGAAGCAGGAGAATGGCGTGAACCCGGGAGGCGGAGCTTGCAGTGAGCCGAGATCGCGCCACTGCACTCCAGTCTGGGTGACTGAGCGAGACTGTGTCTCAAAAAAAAAAAAAAAACTGAAAAAAAAAAGAAAGAATTTAGGAAGTCAGTTTTGTGAGAATGTAAATTAGTTCAGCTGCTGTAGAAAGCAGTTTGGAGATTTCTTAAAGAACTTAACACAGAACTACCATTCAACCCAGCAATCCCGTTACTGGGTATGTATCCAAAAGAAAATAAATCATTCTACCAAAAGGACACATAGACTTGTATGTTCATCACAGCACTGTTCTCACAATAGCAAAGACATGGAATCAACCCAGGTGACCGTCAGTGGTGGAGTGGGTAAAGAAAATATGGTACCTATACACAATGGAATACTATGCAGCCATAAAAAATGAAATCATGTTCCTTGCAGCAACATGGGTGCAACTGGAGGCCATTATCTTAATAGAATTAATGCAGGAACAGAAAACTAAATTCTGCATGTTTTCATGTATAAGTGGCAGCTAAACATTGAGTACTTATGGACAGAATTATGGCAACAATGAAACTGGGGACTACTGTGGGAGAGGGAGGGAGAAGGGCAAGGGTTGAACAACTACTTATTGGGTACTATACTCAGTACCTGGGTGATGGGATCAGTCATACCCCAAACCTCAGCATCATGCAGTATTCCTGGGTAACAAACCCAGAATCTAAAATAAACATGGAAATCATTTTTTACAAGTAAATTAATTAATTCAAAAAATAGAGAATTTCGGGTTTCTGGTTCTTCCATGTGTGAAAGGAAGCACACTGCTAAAAAGCAGTAAGACGCAGGGATGATTCTGCCCCTTGTCCAATGAAAGCAAGATTAGGAGTCATCTGACCTGGAGGGAAGGCTGCTGGTAGAAATGGCATTGAGGGCTGGGCACGCGTGTATCTATCCATCAGTTTCACACTTGATCTGGGGAATGCTCAGGAAAACTGTGACAGACCCCTTGGTTGGGAAACAGAAGAGCTTATTGAAAAGGAAGTGTTCTCAAAGTATGCACACCAATGTTTGAGGACCAGTGACTTGGTGGAAAAGAGCAGAAGCTTCAAAGAGGCACAGAAGAGAGTTCATGTCCTGGGTCCAGCTCTTATTTGTTGTTTAAGCCTACATTTTCCCATCTGCAAAGTAGGAATAATAATCTTACTATCTACCAGAGAGACTGTATTAATGAGCTAATATATGTAAATGGCCCAGCACAGTGCCTGGCACATAATATGTGCTCAAAATGTTTGCTCTTATTAAGAAATTTCGGTGTTTGTAATCATACACAAGCATGTGCTGTGGTCAATTTCTTCTGAAGAGTCTCACATTCTCTTTCAAAAGTTTTTGTCCATTCTCTGAACCAACATGGGGAAAAGCTAGTCAAGGTTTCCCTGTGCTGATGGAGTGGTTTTTTGTTTGTTTGTTTGTTTGTTTGTTTGTTTGTTTTTGATGGAAGGCAGAAGTTGGGTTACAAGGCAGAGAGCCGCATCTGGAGAGCAATTAGGAGCTTTATAAATAAAAGACCAGTTTGATAAATGCTAGAAGGGAACTTGAAAGTTAAGGACAGGAAGAGTGGGCAGCGGATCTCATTTTTGAACAGTAACACACAATATTGAGAGCGAGCATTCAGTTCAGTGCGCCTGGCTTCCTTCTTGTCCTGAGTTTGATACTGTGTGCTTTTAACATCTTCACAGGCCTTCTGCTTCACATCCCACCTCCAATGGGGCTGCTTTCTGGGAACCTGGTGGAGAAAGGTTGACCTCCATTCCTGAGGATGGACAACCTTTGCTTTCCCGAGTGTGCTGCTGACCTGCACAGAACTGATTCTCTGGGGGCAATAGAGGGGCATATGTAATTTATCGCGGCATTCTTTGAGCTGCCTGGGTAGACTTTCAGGACAATGGATTGCACACTGTGTTGGCTCTGGCAAGGTTGCTGCTCTCTTCCTTCTCCTCTCTTTCTCAGGAGGGAATGGGAAATCCATTTCCAAATTGAGCTGTGTGTGGTCTCCCCACCATCTTCCCTGCACCTGAATGGTTAATCTTCCAGTTCATGTGCTTCTGCATGGATTGTGTCTGAGGGTGCCTGTGGCAGCAGCTTAACTCTGCTCTGGTAATTAGTGATGAAAGAAGAGGATGCAGAAGGCTCAACCTGAGAGACAGAATGACTTCACTGAGGAGTCAAGTCAGAAGAAATAAAATTTAGGGGTTGACACCAAGATCAGTTCCTAAACCTAGGCTGGAAGAGATACGGTAATCTACTTTCCATAAATCAACCTAGTTTTGATATCAAGCCCCTTTCACCCTGGGGTAACTGGAAACATTTTCATGTGTCTTTTCTGAAGTTTCCCCCACCTGGGGGTTGTGCCCAGTTTCTGGAGTCTCACTGGGTGCCAAGAAATGGGAGGGAGGCATGTTCATTTTTGGCTAGATGTCCACATCAGCCTGTCCCTTGGGCCCAGTGGGGATTCTTAGGACATGACAACCTGGTGAGGGCAGAAAGCCCCATGTTTGTGATTTTTTTTTCCTAGATAGACCATATTTTTCCTCCTGAATATCCTTGTGCCAACACAGAGCATATCCAGGGAGCAAGCTTCATTCATACAGCTTTTTCCTTTCTTCATTTTAATCTGAAAGAAGAATCTTTTATTCCCTTGTGGCACATTAAATAAAGATAGCCATACATTCTTTGCTTTCATCTCGTTGACAGGACATGTTTAATTCCTTTTCCTTTGAATCCAGGTTGGCCTTAGTGACTCACTTGTAATCAGTAGAATGCAGTGGAAGTGACAATGTGTGAAAAGCAGCCTCTGCCTGGGCCCTTTGGGAATGCTCATCTTGCAGGAGGCAGGCTGCTGATGGAGAGGTCTGGCTTCCTGGAGACTGCCGTGGTGTGAGGAAGGCCAAGCTAGCTACACACATGGAGAGGCTGTATGGAGAGAAAGAGAAAGGGGAGGGAGAGAGAAAGATGTGTGTGTGTGTGTGAGAGAGAGAGAGAGAGAGAGAGAGACTCAGCAACACCCCTCCTCTTCTCGCCAGCCCAGTCTAGGCACCAGACATGTGAGTGAAGAAATCTTCAGATGCTTCCACATCAGACTGCAATAATACAGAGGAACCCAGACAAGATCCATCCAGTTGAGCTCAGTCAATACAGAGAACTATGAGAGAATGCTTATTGGTTTTTGCTCCTATGTTTTAGAGTAGCTCGTTACACAGCAACAGATAACTGGAACACTTCTCATATTCTATTCTCGGTGGATTTAGACATTTGAAAACAAAATCCAGGAAGTCTGACCAGTTACTAATTTTCACTCTGCTACACGTAGCCTCCAAGGAGGGTAGGGATTGTGCAGCCGAATGCTTTTTTAAAGTGGGAGTGGAGCCTGGAGGAAAATATAGAGATTAAAAATTCCCTAAATTATACCTAGACAATTTTCTCCCATAATTTAGACTTCTAGTAGTATGCAATTCCACTATTATATCCTTGTCAGGGTTGGCCGTTTTTTAGAATTTTTGAATTTGGAAAGCGAATAGGTAAAAATGGTGCCTCATTATGGTTTCATGAATATTTGTACCAAGAACTTACTGTGTGTACAAATTATCCTGTAAAGTACGATGAAAAATGTGATGAAAAATAAGTTCACTTGAGAAAAGGAAGCTTAAGATAAGTGATAAAATCTGGAATTACACCATCATGAGAAATGACCGTGACAGTATTTCATCCATTTCCAAGTGAGGTCAGAGGACAGAGAGGTCAGCGAGGGTGTGGGGAGTCTGTGAGGCCTCTCACGCAGAAGCAGGATCTGCAGCAAACTCTCTGCTAGGATCAGGTGAACACATCGATGACAAAATTCTGATAGGTGGCGAGAAGCGCTTTGTTCACACAGGAGAATGGCAAGAGTGACACCAACCATGGTGGTGAGGCATTTTGCGGAGTATTTGGAGTGATAAAATAAACTGGAGGAAAATGTGGAAAATAAATCAAACAGAAAACAACAACAAAATAAAACCCAGCAACTTGAAGAAGAGGTACATACAGTTTACATTTCTGGATTTCTCTGGTCTCTTCTGTGGGCTGTGTTCTCGCCGATGCTGGCTAACATTTACTGACCACCAAATAAGGACCCATTGGCAACATGTTAATTGCCCAATGGCAAGGAACCAACTTTCTGAGATGACGCATATAACTTGGGGGAGCAGCACTCGTGGGTTGAAAGTTGCGTTCTGATCTAGGAGGGTTATCATCAGGACCTTTTCTTGACTCACAAGAGAAAAAGCCATCCTTCCTTCCTTTTCTGAGCTCTTTAAAATTAACCAGTGAGTTACCTGTGGGAACTTTCCTCCTTCCTAAGAGCTCTAGCTGGAATCTTTGGGCCGCTGTTTTTCTTTGTGTGCACAAAGCAGGTATTTGTAAGTTCTGCAGTGGAGACCCGGAGCAAGGCTACCCAACTGGTCCTCCAGACACTGCAGTTCATTGTGAGGAATTCCTTGGCGCTAGTAGCCTTTGACTTTTCTCCTTCTCATCTTCTAACTTTTGGCCATGATGATGGGAAGGAAAGATTGGGAGGCCCTTCAAAGAAAGAGATGGGAACTAGGAGGTGTGGGTGGAGGGAGGGAGGGGGAAGCAGGGAAGATTGGTGTTAGGTGACTGGAGGCAGAAGACTCAGAGGACTACTTTCTGTGTTCTGTGAGATCCGAAGACTCCTGCAGCTCCTTAGCAATGCTGTTTATCTGCTTTCTGATTCCTAACCCCAGCTGCCTTACATTAGTGGCACAGCCAAATTCTCAGTGTGTATGCTGGGGGGCAATAGGAAGGGAGAATGGAATGTGATAGAATTGCTGGAAAAAAAAAAAAGAAATTGCCTATGCGAAATGAAACGTAAGTTACTCTTTGCTTTAATCTGTGACCGAGTAAAATTGGCAGAATTTTCGTCAGGACAGAAAGTAAGAACCAATTATGCAGCTCAGCCCTACTCCAACTAACCGTCACACTAAAAACCTCTGCCAGCTCTGGTCCCAGCCTCACTGCAGGCACGGGCTTGGAGAGAGATGATGGACACTTTCAATACCTTCTCTCCGTATCCCAGAACTGCTCCTTCCTCATCCCATGATACAACTTTTAGGGGACCCAGCTGATTGGGTTCAGATATAAGTGGATCACTGTAAGCCCTGGGACAAAGCCAGGGTGGCGCTCTGCTAACATGGCATTGTGGAAACCCAGAACTGCCTCAGCTTGGGTCTGGGGCGGAGCTTCACCATTATCCAGTGCAGCCTAGTGTTGCACACCTGGGCACTGGGAGGCCCAGAAAGGTTAATAAATTGCCGAGGCCTGTTAGTTGGCAGAGGCAGGACATTCTACCATGCACTTGTGCTTAAAACTACTGGGGTAATGTTTTGAAGGGGCCTCTACAATGGGTCCCAGAAATGGAACTTTAAGATCCGAGATGGTCTGTCTGCACTCAGCCCATCATCTCTTCCTTCTCTGCTCTCCAAAATGAAAAGGAAGCAGTATTTCTAGATAACGTGAGAACTGGAATTCTGGTTTGTGAGTCTTAAGGATACCTCTAGTCCATCAGCCCTTGGGAATATAGGCTGTGTGTCCCTTCAGAGAGTAAGCCAGTGTCCTGTGCGGTGAAAAAGAAACACATTACCTTTACACTGATAAGCAACCCAATGCTTGTTGTTTGTAGGAAAGCTAGAAAATGCAAATAAAGAGACACAAAGAAAAGCCTAAAAATAACCTAACTCTTAACTCTCACAAATATCCCAAAGAACATTTAGCTTTTTAGCCTTCAAATCTTTACGTATTGTCTATATGTGTATGTATGTATGAGTGTGTACATATAAATATACACACAAACATAAAATGTCTGAGTTTGACAAAAATGGTTTATTCTGTCTATTTTTTTTTCATTTTATATTTGTCTTGAATATCTTTATGTCACTTCTTACAAGTGCATCCCTGAAAGGGGCTGTCACTTTGCACCCATTTTTAGCATGCATTTCTGTGCATTCTCGTGGGTTTATGCAGTGCCATCAGGCTCTGCCATGATGCATTTCTAAACAATGAGTGAAAATGTTCTTTAGAAATAAATTGCTGGTAGATTGGATGTGATATTTTCCTTCCTTCAGGAAGCCGCTGTCTGCCTCAAAGAGTAAAAAAAAAAAAGCAGAGGAGGCTTAAAGAAGAAAGCTGGCTTGTAATAGCTGATAATGGCGATTAAAATTCACATCAATCATCCTCTACATTTTTAGTTCCATAAAAATGAAATACCCTCAGTTTGAGTTGCTGTGTAGTCAGAAGAGATGTAAATATAACCAAGATGTTTTTCCTCCTTAGTGACTAATCGTTTGAAGAAAGGGGTAGGTGTGATAGCCGGGGAGCCGAGCCTACATCTTCCCGTCTTTAAATATTTGTGACAAATCGTTCTTGTGGTCATGCCTGCGCGCGCGTGTGTGTGTGTGCGCGCGCGCGTGTGTGTGTGTCTGCGCGCGCGTGTGTGTGTGTGCGCGCGTGTGTGTGTGTGTGTGCGTGTGTGTGTGTGTGCGCGCGCGTGTGTGTGTGTGTGTGTGTGTGCGCGCGCGTGTGTGTGTGTGTGTGTGCGCGCGCGCAGGAATTCCTGCTGCACACAGAGCAGTTGTTTTAGGAATTCCAGGAGCTGTGTGGGCCACAGGCCTGCTAATTGCCGGACTACTGGGAACCCTCGGGTATGACACTATTGAAATGAGACATTAGGGCCTTCACGGAGTGGAGTTGTGGGCCATGCTGGGCTGGGAATAAGGAGTAGGGTTTGAGAGGGGAAAAATGTAGCTTGAAGGAATTAGAAATAAAGGTGGGTGGAAGTCATACATTTCTAGAAGGTCATTCATCCAAATAAGGCTGGTGCTAGGGTTGCTGGAAGGGTAAATGTCATAATCTCTGTGCAGCACTCAGCACAGGCCCTCATTTGTAGTTAGTGCTCAATAATTTGCAGCTCTGATTCCTATTATTGTTATGGCCTCTGTCAAATTACTTATGTGAACTACACTAGACTGTAATTTCCTGTGGTGTGGCTGTGTTGAGCCACATGTATACCAATGAAGTGGAAGACATTCTGGAGCTAACTCCATCGTCTAATGGGGTCTCCTCTCTTCCTGCTCAGCCTGTTACACTCCCAGCCTTCTCAACCTTCTCAGGATGCTTCCTAGGCAAGCTACACCAAGTATAACTGTGATATGCTTTGAAGCACTGCAGAAGCTCCTTTAAAACATTATCCCAGCAGTTTCAAGCACACACGTGTATTCAAGCCACCTTCTGCCTGTCTCCCATTTCTCCTTCCTCTTGTCTCCTAGACAGGAAAGATGATTTCTTATTGCAAAAAAAGCTACCATTAGGGAAGTTAGGGGTGTGGAGAGAAAAGATAGTGCCTTGAGGGTTTGGCCTGAGGGAGGGAATTTGGAGTTTTTGACAATCGAGGGTCTTGCTGGGCGTGGTGCCTCACGCCTGTAATCCGAGCACTTTGGGAGGCTGAGGCAGGTGGATCACCTGAGGTCAGGAGTTCGAGACCAGCCTGACCAATACAATGAAACCCCGTCTCTACTAAAAATACAAAAATTATCTGGGTGTGGAGGCGGGTGCCTGTAATCCCAGCTACTCGG
>NW_012102499.1:1746485-1748412 GCF_000951045.1 Mandrillus leucophaeus
CTGTGGCAAAAACTGCTAAGAAGAGCTGACAAATCAAATCTGATTCCCTAAGCATTGGGATGGACCTATGTGCCAGTCAGAACAGAAATGACCAAATGACTAGGAACAGATACACCAGGCATCTTTTAGAATGAAAGCCACAGAACACAGTAGGGGTAATGGAGGCAGAAAATGCCCAGAAGAAAAACAAAAAGAGGCAAACATTACTAACCCCGAGGTACCTTGACTGATTATTCAACTATGACACTCCTTCAGAGGACACTGTTGAGGATTCAGATGATAGAGGGACCAATCTATTCTGGCTGCTTCATCTTCTCCTGGATGCACTATTTCTTTGTCTTTCTTCCTTAGGACCCTTTTGCCTTCCCTAGCTTTGATACTATTAAGCCTCTTGCTGTGATGTTGACTGTATTTCTGTCTTCTCATAGCATGTAGGGGCTACCATGGGCATTGGATAAGCAGTTGGGTTTTCATTCTCTACCACTGGGCCTGGCTGGGTAAGGTGGCTGGCTGCTCATGTCTTTGCCTTTATTTTTGCATCCAGTTCTCACTTTCAGGCAACTATTGATTTTTTTTCCCCCTCATGGGTAGCTGGCCGTGGTATTGTTTTTGTTGTTATTTTCTGTTTTTTAGGTCACTACTATAGTCATAATCCTCCACCAACTTCTGAATACTTACTGGGCACAAAAATGCCTTCAATAAAATTTGCCTATATTTTCAATTATCTTAGCTGCAGCTACTGATTATTACTCTAAAACAGATGTGTATTCAGAATTACACATTTCATTTTTCCAAAATCTTGGATTTATCTTCCATACATTTGAAAATATTTGGACAACACAAATCAAAGAAACTTTTAATTTCTGTGTGGGAACCACAGATTCAACCATGAGTGGTTCCTCTATTCTTGTTTTTCTTTACATTTATCTCCCATTTAAATAGCTTTAATATTACTCTCATATTCTTGGGATGATGTAATTTTCAAAATCTATGTCACAGCTCAATATCTAATACTAGTTACTGTTTGCAATAGGAAGAATACCAGTTACAGTTTGCAACAGTACCAGTTACTGTTAACAAAGCAAGATATTACTTGCTGTTTAATAAAGGTTTTCTTATTAAAGAGATGCAGTTTTTGTTAAAGCTGTGGTCCCTAACATAACAAAATGTGTGAATTTACACAAATAGGCTTGAGTTTTTTATAGCAGAATATTAACAGAGCATTTTTATGTTGTTCAATCAAGCTACAATCTTTCTTATATTAATAAATGCTTGTCCTTGACAATAAAAGCAGACTATTTAGTTCACCAGTTTCTCATTACTGTTCTTTATTCATCTGCCTATGAAAGTAAATGAATCAAGGCCCTTAATTCACCAGAGAAATGTAGCCATCTGTCCCTAGAAGACATAATCCTAGCAGCAAACTGAGCATTTAGTTGCTGTTAAGGGCCTTGTAATTGGTTAGAAGCTCCTCGTGGAGTTTCTTGGCATTCAGATGATTGTGTTTTTCCTTCCAGGTAGAGGAATCACCAGAGACAATTCTGTTCTTTCCCAGATGTATATTTATGAAGGCTGTCCCTTCTCAAAAGCAACTTCTGCAGGCATAAGGTGCCAAGCAACAGAGCCCTTTGAACAAGAACCTCATCACCCTCATAACTAGGAAATGAGGCCTCACAGCTCCCACTTCTGTTTGTCATAGAGGGGTCCTGGAGGAACAGTGCCAACCCCAGAGCAAACTATTCCCACCATCCTGGGGCTGTGCTTCCAACTCCTCCAGCCCTTGCCTGCTTCCCTCATTCCAGCGAGCCTCTCCCATGGCTCTGTTCTGTGTTAGGTCTTTCTTCCTCTATTGCGTCCTAGGACCCCAGTTGTTGGGCAACTTTAGAGGGCAGCCCAAAGCTGTGTCCACTGAGGATGTTTCCTGGCT
>NW_012102499.1:1749487-1752179 GCF_000951045.1 Mandrillus leucophaeus
TAGCGAGCCCAAGAGCTGTATTGTCAGATGATTCTCAGAAACTGGAGAATCCCTCAGCCCAAGGCTCTTGCCAGGCACACTATGCAGGGGTTCTATGCTTAATTGGACCCACAGGTTGGTTAGTTTATTTTCCTTGACTGTTGAGCTCAGGGTAGCCATCCTGTATGCAATTTCAGGAGGAATTCTGTCTTCCTTATTAGGCTCCTGGTGCATTAAGAATTCCACAAGCAGAAACCATCTCTTTGCTCTCTGGGTATGAGTGTCAGCTCCTAATGGACTGTTGCTATATTTTTCTTGGAGCTCTATACTCACGAATCATTTAAAAAATATGATCCTCAAGCAATTCCAATTAGACCATGAACTCTAAACTCATGGAATGCCTTAAAATGCACATAGTAGTTTAGGATTTGTTATAGAAATGCCTGAGGCATATTTGTAAGGATTGTAAAATGGGTGACAACATTATTTTAGGTGCATATTTAAAGAACAGTTTTGTGGAGGGCCAATCCAGCGTGTTATGCTAATTAAACCCAGTGTTGGACTGAGCCCTAGTGTGATTGGTATTAGGATTATTTGTAAGCATTCTTTATTTCATCCTTTTAGGCACATGGTGGAATTTTGCTTCCTTAGCTCTCTGAAATTAGGCAAGATATGTACCTTATTTTGGCCAATAAACTGAAGTGATGCATGTCACTTCCAGGCAGAATGTTTAGAAGCCAGGGTGAGACTCACCACATTCCTTTCCTGCTGCTGTGTTGACTGTTGAAACAGCTGTTAAGAGGAATCCTTAATCCCTTCACATCTCAAAGAGATTAGGAGCAGAATTCTCCCCTGCCAATATGCATTGGCTACACATACTAAGTGAGAAATAAACCTCTGTGGTGTTAACTCACTGACATTTTGGAATTCTTTGTTACTGCAGCTTCATCTAGCCTATCCTGACTGATATATCTTGGCTCCAGTTCTTGATTTGAAATCTCAATTCCAACACTAATTGGTATTATTTCATCTAAAATTCTCTGGGTCTCAGTTTCCCCATTTCAGAAATGAAGAGATTGGATAAGATTATCTCTATAGTACCTTCCAACTCCAACATTCTGTGATTCTACTTGTAAAAATATGAACATTAGACTGCTCCCTAATGATTAATAATTCTAGTCTTTTCTTTTTGGACTCTGAGAGACCTGAGTTCAAACCTGCATTTTGCCATTTGCTTGCCACATGACCTTGGGCAAGTTATTAAACCACCCTAAGTTTTATCTTCCTCTTCTTGAAAATGGGAAACCAGTTAGCTCCTGGGGCTTATGTGGATGAAATCCAATGAATAGTTGAGGAAATCTAAATATAGTACATAGCACCAGACACTAAGGAAGTTCTAAGGGAATGCTTGCTAATTAGGAATCTGAGAAGAAGAGGAGGTGATGCTAGTATCTCCTGGTGTGGCTCAGGGAGATGGTGAATCCCAGAGAGTTTGGCCTTTCTGTTTCACAAGGCTTGTTAGAGAAGCAGATATTACAGATCATAGACTAGACTAAGAAAAAGAAGCAGATATTAAATGAAGATGTATTTATGTTCAGGAAGCATTGATTAATAAAGATAGCTCATTTCTGAGAGCACTTTGCTTAAAATCTTGTCTCAGCTACTGTGGTCAGGATAAATTAAAAATATATATTTTACCCTTTGGGGACTTTCTGTCAGAAATCAGTTGACTATATTTGTGTGAGTCTATTTCTGAGTTCCCTATTGTGTTTCATTGTTCTATTTGCCTATTCTTTTGCTAATACCACATTGTCTTCATCACTGTAACTTTATAGTAAGTCTTGAAGCTGGGTAGCATCAGTCCTCTGATATTGTTTGTCATCAATACTGTGTTGGCCACTCTAAATCTTTTGCCTTTTCACAAAACATTAGAATCTGACTGTCAGTATCCCACTGGGATTTTGATTGAGCTTGCATTGAATCTATAGAATAAGTTGAAAAGAACTGACATTTCCACAATATTGAGTTTTTCTATTCTGTTCATGGGTACTAGAATATCCATTTATTTAGATCTTTTATTTCTTTCATCCAAATTTTGGTAGTTTTCCTGATATAGATTTTGTACATATTTCGTTAGAGTTATCCCCTAAGTATTTCATTTTTGGGGGTGCTAATATAAATGGTCTTTTGTTTTTAATTTCAACTTTCAATTGTTCATTTCTGGTCTATAGGAAAACAATTTACTTTTGTATGTTAGCTTTATGTCCTGCAACATTGCACTTATTAGTTTATTGATTCCAGGAGTGGGTTTTTTTTGGTAGATTCTTTGATATTTTTTACATAGACAATGAGAACATCTGATGTCATCTGCAGACAAAGAAATTTTTATTTCTTCCTTCCCAATCTGTATACCTTTTTCTTTTCTTTTCTCTCTTCTTCTCTCCTGTCTTCCCTTCCCTCCCTTCCTTTCCTTTCCCTTCCCTTCCCTTCCCTTCCCTTCCCTTCCCTTCCCTTCCTTTTTCTTTCTTCTCTTGTGTTATTGCATTAGCTAGGACTTCCAGTATAGTGTTGAAAAGAAGTGGTAAGAGAGGACATCTTTGCCTTGTTCCCTATTTTAAGGGAAACACATCTAGTTTCTCACTATTAAATATGATGTTAGCTGTAGGGTTTAAATAGATGTTCTTTATCAAGTTGAGGAAGTTATTTATTTCTT
>NW_012102499.1:1753739-1756244 GCF_000951045.1 Mandrillus leucophaeus
ATTCACCAGAGAAATGTAGCCATCTGTCCCTAGAAGACATAATCCTAGCAGCAAACTG
The DNA here is from genome assembly GCF_000951045.1 of Mandrillus leucophaeus. Classification (NCBI taxonomy): domain Eukaryota; kingdom Metazoa; phylum Chordata; class Mammalia; order Primates; family Cercopithecidae; genus Mandrillus; species Mandrillus leucophaeus. The sequence goes on from NW_012102499.1 coordinate 1,753,798, forward strand.
AGCATTTAGTTGCTGTTAAGGGCCTTGTAATTGGTTAGAAGCTCCTCATGGAGTTTCTTGGCATTCAGATGATTGTGTTTTTCCTTCCAGGTAGAGGAATCACCAGAGACAATTCTGTTCTTTCCCAGATGTATATTTATGAAGGCTGTCCCTTCTCAAAAGCAACTTCTGCAGGCATAAGGTGCCAAGCAACAGAGCCCTTTGAACAAGAACCTCATCACCCTCATAACTAGGAAATGAGGCCTCACAGCTCCCACTTCTGTTTGTCATAGAGGGGTCCTGGAGGAACAGTGCCAACCCCAGAGCAAACTATTCCCACCATCCTGGGGCTGTGCTTCCAACTCCTCCAGCCCTTGCCTGCTTCCCTCATTCCAGCGAGCCTCTCCCATGGCTCTGTTCTGTGTTAGGTCTTTCTTCCTCCATTGCGTCCTAGGACCCCAGTTGTTGGGCAACTTTAGAGGGCAGCCCAAAGCTGTGTCCACTGAGGATGTTTCCTGGCTCTGAGGATGTACTTCCAAGGAAAGCTCTTTCAAGGATCACTTTCTGAGACCTCCGTTATTGCCTCAGCTTAGGGATTGTAAACTCAAATACCTCCAGCAATCAAGGAATTGAGGGAAATGGAAGAAGAAGACAACAGGGAAGGCGAAAATGTGGTGGACTGCAGAGTTCATTTTCCAGGGAAAGGAGAAGCCAACCAGACCTTTAGGGTCCAGCTTCCGAACCCTCCAGCTTTTCAATGGCAGCCAGCATCCAGATTTTATGTGCAGTCTCCCCATTCTAAAACACCAAAACACTATGTTGACTGATAGAACACAGCGGTCAATGGACTCTGCTCCTGGGCTCATCAGTCAGCCATGATCAGCTCAGTTAACACTATGCTGACTGAATAGAACACAGCAGAACATAGAGCAGAATCAATGGACTCTGCCCCCGGGCTCATCAGTCAGCCATCTCTGCAACTGTGTTTCACACCAGCACTATTGTTCTCTCTTAGCTCTTCTTGGCCTGAGACATTGATTTACCTTCTCTCCCGAGTGAAAATGTTGGGTGCAACAAACAGAAAAGCCAATCTGTACTTGCTGAAATAACAAGGAATTTCACGGGCATCCCCAAGGAAATTCACATTAACAGATTTACAGTCTGCAGACACAGGCTCCATTTCTCTGTCAATATTTGGGCTTCATCCTCAATCCCACTGCCCCTCTGCGTGTGGTCCAGAGGGAAGGGCAAGTTTCTTCTTGAAGCTCTTTCAGAAGAGTAAATAAGAGTTATCCCAGAAACCCTGTTAAGGTATGCGTCATGTCTCATTGGCCTAAGCTGGGTCATGTGTCCTCTCCTGAACCAATCAGACAAGAGAGATGGGGTTACCCTCATACCAACCAAGCTAGAGCCCTCAGATGCGGTTGGGTCATAGTTCCTTGAGGCTTATGCCTGTACCGTGTGTGTGCGTGCATGTGTGTACATGCATATGCATACCTGAGGAAAATCTGGGTTCCTTTAAGAAGGCTAAAGGGATGTATGGTTACTAAGTAGTTAACCAATGAAGTCTATTATAATGTGCTTTGTGTTTTATAAAACTGCCTTTTCCCAGCCTGGTGTTGTGGGTAACCCAGTGCTCCTTCCTGCCAGTGTCCAAATTCTAGTAATTGGAGAACTTGACATTGCTCCCAAATCCTCATATTGTTTTCCTGTATCTCCACATAGAGAATGGGGGCACATAGGCCAACTGAGTTCCTAGAACAGATTCTACGTAGGTGTCAGATGCGGTTTGACATCCCTGTAAACAAACATAGAATTTCTGAGTTCATTTTTTCCTCGTCTGTAACGTGAGGAGAATATTAACTACCCCAATGGGTTGTCAAGAGATCAAATGAAAAATATGTAGCAAAGTTCTTGATATACAGTAAATGTTAAATGAATAATAGTTCTTATTACTATGTTCATACCTTCATCCCTGAAGGTAGTTATTCAAACTGGAAACTAGTTTAGCAATATATTCAGTATTTTGGGGTTGGTACTGTTTTTCCCACTTAACCAATGTCTAAAAAGCTGAACAAAACCTCACTTGGAGTTTTAGGAATTGGGGACTGAAATCTGCCAGACTTTTTTTTTTTTTTTTAAATTGAAGAAAAGCTATTGCTGACTTGGGCAATTGATTTCTTTGCTCTTTTTCTTTAGGCACAAATTTATTGTCGTTTTAATTTTGCTGCTGAACTTGGGAGTTGAAGTAAATGCATCATCAGCAGTTGGCTGCAGATAATCAAGGAAAGTTATCCTTAGCGAACTAAAGCAGGAACAGAAAACCAAATACCACCTGTTCTCACTTATAAGTGGGAGCTAAGTGATGAGAACACACAGACACAAAGAGGGGAACAACAGACACGGAAACTTGTTGGGGGTGGAGAGTGGGAGGAAGGAGAGGATCAGAAAAAAATTACTAATGGGTA
>NW_012102499.1:1756534-1758832 GCF_000951045.1 Mandrillus leucophaeus
AGATCTGTGAGATTATAAATTTCTGGGTTTCACTCATTGTTTATGTATAATCCCTATCTCAATGCCTAGTGCATAATAGGTGTTTAACAGATACATGAATGAGCCTTAAAATATCTCATTGGGGATACATCTGGAAGTTACCATCATTATTCTCCCACTGTAGAAGGAGAAACAGTCTCAGAGAGATTTGGTGACTTTCTTAAGGCCACTTAGCTGATAAGTGGTGAAAACAAGTTTGGAACACAGTGGTATCTTCTGTTTTCCTAGTACATACTTTGGGGTGGGGAGGAAAGGTGGACTTTTCTGACAAGTAGGCTAGTTTGTGATTGTAAAAATTAGGTTCCATAAGGTGTAAGGGGGTAAATCCAACCCATTCTGTGAGAGAATGATAAGCTCTCCTGACATCTGTGTTTGGTGGGACTTACTACCGACTCCAGTCCACTCAGCAGCCTTTGAAGAGGAGGTACTATGGGCATCGGAAGAAAAAAAATCATCACAAACAACGACAGTATATAGCTGTCATTTATTGAGAAGCTACTATGTGTCCGATAAGATATTTACAAACATTGTCTCTAATACTCAGGTTACCCATTCGAGACTGCATTATTTAGAGTTTACAGACCAGGAGGTAGAGATTCAGAGTAACTAAATAACTTTTCTCACTCTCACAAAAGGGTTAACCCACTCTTACCCAGCCATTCCTAATCAGACATGTGATTGTTTTACACAAATTCTTTTGAAATGGATCCTAGTTTGCCACATCAATGAGTCTTTAGCCCAGTGAGAGAATTTGCCTTTTGAGATGCCCAGAATTATGCCAAGTATTCTGCCATACCTAGGAGACTAGCACTTTCCACCCTGAGCAAAGGTGGGGTTATTGCAGGGGGTTCAGTGATCCACACGCACACTAAGGATTGTCTGAAAAATGTGCAGAGAAGGTGAGAGAGAGGACACAACCCCCTTTACACTTTGGGGCTTGTGGACTGAAGAAATCCCAAACAGAATCCCCAAGCCTGGTGGCACAGTTTAGATCAGAGAGTCTCAAACTCTCTGTGGGGAGACACCAGTACTAGATTTTTATTCTTCCAGTCTGCTTTGGACCAATATTTGTTAAATACACACACACACACACACACACACACACACGTACACACAATAGAATTAAATTGCTCTTATTTTCTGCACTTGTTTTTTGGAGTAGTGGATCCCAAGCCCTGGGCCGCAGAACTGAGCTGCACAGCAGCAGGTGAGCTGCGGGTAAGCAAGAAGCTTCATCTATATTTACAGCCGCTCGCCATCACTCACAGTACCACCTGAGCTCCACCTCCTGTCAGATCAGCGGCAGCATTAGATTCTCCTGGGAGTGCAAACCTCTTGTGAACTGTGCAGGTGAGGGATCTAGGTTGCACTCTCCTTATGAGAATCTAATGCCTGATGATCTGTCACTGTCTCCCATCACCCCCAGTTAGTTGCAGGAAAACGAGCTCAGGGCTCCCACTGAGTCTACATTGTGGCGAATTGTATAATTATTTCCTTATATATTACAATGTAATAATAATAGAAATAAAGTGCACAATAAATGTTATGTGCCTGAATCATCCTGAAACCATCCCGCCACCCTGTCTTTGGAAAAATTGTCTTCCATGAAACTGGTCCCTGGTTCCAAAAAGGATGGTGACTGCTGTCATGGAGCACCAGTCAGGCACTGTTTATGTTCTGGCATGGTCCACGAGTCACATCGTGGCTAGCATTGGCTTATAGATTTTAACACATTAAAAATATTGCAATTGTCTTCACGTTATTTTGGTACAGTATTTATAAAAAGAATCAATGTACAGTGTACTATAGATAATAAGGACCAGTATTGAGACACAAGTTGTGTAGCTGAATAAATTCTTTCAACCCTGTCAGTGCATTTCTGAGACCATACAACCTCATTTAGAGACAGCATCAAAAGTCTATACTTATGCACGTAAGGGTTTTAAGCACAGATTATCAAATCCTACTGACCCTCGTATTAGGCCCTGCTCATGCATTTATATCTTACTACTTTTCACATGTATTAAATGCTGTTGTGATTAATAAAACATAATTTAGGTAAGAGCTCTGAAGAATTTAAATTAGCTGCTTGATTTTTTTCTCTACTCAATCAGTACTGCAAGTGTAGCTGCTACCCTGTGGGAGAATCAACATAAGTCTGACATTAAAACGAAATCCTTTTACTTGAAATCTTTGATAACCACTTCTGCACACAGACCTTGAGAGAGATGCATCAAAGTTGGCCAATTCCACTGCATT
>NW_012102499.1:1759909-1785078 GCF_000951045.1 Mandrillus leucophaeus
GTTAGTTTGTAGGCTATACCTTCAGTAGCAAAGACCTAGAATCCACCCGGTGATCTGGAACCATGGGAATTGGCCTGACCTGCTTTTTGGAAGGCATTGACCCCTGTTTCAGCCACGCTTGCATACTCTAATCACTGTGTAGTCTACAGCAGCATTTTCTTCTCTCAAGGGTCTTGAGTAGTCAATGGAGATCTTGCTAGAGGGTGTATATTGGTTGCTGTGTTTAATCATTTAAAAAAAAAATCTTTGTTGTGCTGTTAAGTACATCTTCTTTAGGGCAAAATGACAGCAGTATCTGTCATGAACAATCAAGGCCTGCTCAATCCCATATTATTACAATGCACTGCCTTGACCCACATATCTGGGATATGGTAGGGAATACTTCCCTATAGTAAATCCTAATGAAGAGAGCTTTGCCATTCAAGCATAAAATGATGAGCTCCTATGTCATGTTTGGTGAGGGAATAATGCTGCAACCTTTTAAAGATGAATGGATTACAGAGTATGTGTGTCAAAGGAACTAAAGCCAATGATTATTTTCTGGGCATTGAATTCAGCTGTTAGGTATAGCTTTGCCATTTGAGCCTCCTGGGTTAAAAACAATTACAGACATTTAAAAACAAATTCCATTTTTATGTTTTGTCTCTTTTGAGCTATATCAGATGGTTTCTCAGGAAGGAAGTTAAAAACTTGAAGCTCATTCAAAATCAAACTCGAAAGTGATTTCAGCAAAATGGAGGTTTCATATCACACTATGTGCTTATAAGCGCCAGTCCTTCACTCAGTGCAGTGCATCCCAGGCTTTTTGGAAGGCATTGACCCCTGTTTCAGCCACGCTTGCATTGTCTAATCACTGCACTGTCTACAGCAGCATTTTGTTATCTCAAGGGTCTTGAGTGGTCAGTGGAGATCTTGCTGGAAGATGTGACTTTCCCATCCAACTTCCTGAGTTGATGGTAGTGGTCTTTAATGAAGAGATCATTATGTAACATAGACCAAACTGATCTTTCAAAATTATTTTTAGTGGATTGAAAAAGTGGCTCACTTAATGCCTCTAATTTCTTCATGTATTTTAGTAGGTCACATCTCTAAAACATTTCATGGGTCTGTCAGCGACTTTGATTGAAGCAGAAATTAATCTTATCAGATATCCTGATGAGGGCTTAGAAGAGTCTTTGCTATGAAGAGGTTTTTGTTGTAGTGGTATTTATGTTAATCAGATTTGGCTGATACATCTTTCACTCATAGAATTTCAGAAGGAAAAATAACCTAACCAACTTAGAAATCATCCAGTCCAACTATCTTATTTTACCAAAGTAGAAACAGCGGGGGTTTACCCAAGGTCACACAGGCCTGTCGTTGGATCTTAGTCCCGGGCTCCCCTGAATCTTCCACACTGCCTTTCTGTGTTGGTTTATGAAAGGGACGCAGTAGCTTTGAGGCCCAAGGAAGCAGGTTCCCCACCATTCCCGCTGAGAGCCAGGGAATTTAGTTACCACTCACAGCATTGCCACACTCACCAGACCCTACCTCCTGGCAGAGCCATAGTGGACTCACGAATGCTCCAGAGCATTCCAAACTGTGGACCTCCACAAGTTACTGAGTTGTAAAATTAGTACTCTGAGTCATAAATAGCATTGGACAAATTAAATGGTATATGGATTATTTGGCTTCTCTTCTTGGGGTCCTTTTGGTTCCGTGTGTGTGTGTATATGTGCGTGCGTGCGTACGTGTGTGTGTGTGTAATGGCTCACAATGTAAAATGTATTTCTCATTGAGGATTTGTGGTTAAAAGAGTTTGGAAGCCCCTTCTTCAGGGACTGGAGTGAACACATTTATTTTTCTGAGCATGGACCCACGGTGGTGAGCAAGGCTCCCTGTGGACATAAATGCACAAGGTGAGCTCTGGCTGAGACTTAAATGTGCTTCCTTTGCAGAGGGAAACCAAAGGGCAGTTTCTCATTGACCACATCTGCAACTACTACAGCCTGCTGGAGAAGGACTACTTTGGCATTCGCTATGTGGACCCCGAGAAGCAAAGGGTAAGAGCTGATTTCTGTCTGGAGCCATTTTCAGAGAGTGACCCAGCCTGTGGTTCCCTGTGGGGGTTCCTCTCAAAGCCCTACCGATGCCCTTGTTCTCAGAGATTATTGGGCACATGAAACCCTGTGTGAGCGGAAGAGGCTGGCGCTGTACTTACTGGACTGGGTGAAGCAGGAGAAGGGAAAAGTTACCCTAGGCCTTTCCAGAAGGCTTCTCCCATCTGCTTAGAGGAGAGAATGTCCCTCTGCCCTTTGAACCCAGGGTTTCCCAAAGTCTCTCAAACAATGGCTACATAAAATTTCACTATGGAGAAAATCACCCCCCCGCCCCAACCCCACTCACTATAAAAAGCTATTGAGGCTGGGATCAGTGGCTCACATCTGTAATCCCAGCACTTTGGGAGGCCTAGATGAACAGATCACTTGAACCCAGGAGTTCAAGACCAGCCTGGGCAACATGGCAAAACTCCACCTCTACAAAAAATACAAAAATCAGCTGGGCATGGTGGCATGTGCCTGTCATTATAGCTACTTGGGAGGCTGAGATGGGGCAGAATAGCTTGAGCCTGGGAGGTCAAGGCTGCAGTGATCTGTGATGGAGCCATTACACTCCAGCCTGGGTTACAGAGCAAGATCCTGTCTCAAAAAAAAAAAAAAAAAGTTATTGAGAGAGAGAGTAATTGAGAAATGACTGCTTAATGGGTATAGGGTTTCCTTTTCGAGGGATGAGCATGTTTGAAATTTCACATTGAAGGTGGTTGCCACTGAAATGTACATTTTAAAGCGGTTAATTTTGTTATGTGATTTTCACCTCAATTTTTTTGAACAAAGTTTTGACAGATGAAGGGTTTAAGTCACTTCAGAAGCAGATCCTTGGGCACAACTAAACTTGAAAGCCCCTGTTTTATTCTTGCTCCTGGAGACACCTACCCTTTTTAGTATCTGTTGGTGGGGAAGAGGGAGCAGGAGAGTCTCACCTTTTGAGCTGGTGTAGCAGCCTAGATGTGTTCAGTGTAGCATAGGCCAGAACCACGTGATGTGTGTCCTTCATATCCAAATGGCCCCTGGGCATCTCCACCCCCAGCTGCTGGGGTGGGTCTCAGGCATGGGCTCAGAGGTCCCAGCCGTGGGCTCGGAGGCTCAGTACACACTTGGGTCTCTGCTTCTTACTAGCAGGACAATGTGTAAAGAGGTCACCTGGGGGTGACCTGGAAGTGGGGATAGGACCCCTCTGCCTTCTTTAATTTGCTGTCCTCCTCCTCAATGTCCCTGATCTTCTTCCTGTCTCCTCTTTCCATCCCTACACCTCACCTGGCTCTTAGTTTAGTATTTACTGACCCAATACCATGAGGAGAGGTCACAGAGTATATTTCCGTAAAGAAGAGGATATTTGAGGAATAGATTAGATTTGTGTCTGATGCATAGAGAATCTTATTTTGCTCTTGGAGTCCTAGGGACCCACGTTTATATGAAGGGATGCAATGAAGTATTACAGCTCAGAAGAATTTTGGTTTCCTGTAGTACTTGCAGTAACCTTTGGACGGTCCAGGCATTTACCTGAGTGAGACAAAGGTGGCAGGATGGTGGTGGGGATGTAGGGCTGACATGACGTCAGAGAAGGACATTCATGGTGTTTACTGAGTCACACTGGTTCCCAGACCTGGCCTGCAAGAAAATCACCTTAGGTGTTTGCTAAAAATGCACAGTGTGGACCCTATTCCAGATCTAAATCAGAATCCTTGGGGTTAGGGCCAGCAACATGCACTTAGCCTATTCCTAATCTAATTTTGATGCAGCCAAGCCAGCTTTGGTCTGGGGACCATGAAGCAAAGACATTCATAGCCATAACTTTTTATAGCCTATGAAGATATCACATTTGTATAAGAGGGAAAAACGCTCAAAGAAGTTGTTACTTGTCCCAGGTTTCACAGTTAGTAAGTGGTAGAGTGAGTGTTTGAGTTTAGGGTTATAGATCAAAGTCCCTGTGGACCAAATAAACTCTGGACTGTATTAGTCCTCTAGTCACCACTGCAAACAGGTTATTTTGTGCAAAATTCAATTCTAAATGATAAATAGCCAACCTGCAGAAGTAATTCTAGCTACTATTTAGTTGAGCATCTATCATGTGCCATGAACGTTACTCATTATAGCCTTGTCTTGCCGAAAAGCCTTTAAGGAAAGGGGAAGCTAAGGCCTAGAGAGGGTCAGTGGCTTCCATAAGGCAAGACATTAAGGAAAAATTGGTGTCACAAAATAACAATAGTATTGGATTATAACCCATAGAATGAAATAAATATCCATGAGTCCATCCTGATATAATTAATTAAATAAAAAATAAAGGGAAGACTTGGGTGAGCTCTTCCATACAGAAGAATTTTAATTAATAAATGTAGAAGGAATGAGGGAAGTAGAAAATCACCATACACAATAATAATTATTGTAGGCAAGAGCTAAAATTCGTGTGTGCAAAAGTTTTAAGGAGAAACAGGAAATCTGCAAAGTAATCCCTCCTTTCCAAGGTATTTTTTTAATTACAAAGGAAAAAATAATAACTCTATAGTGGAGAAACATGACAGACAACACTTTAACCAAGAGACCAAGATTAACATCACCAATAAAAAGATACATTAACATCAGCTACCTCCTGATACCATGCACTGAGAAGTACACATCATCTCTGTGGCATTCTTCCCAATAATGCATAACCTCAATCAAATATTGAGAAAACATCGGGCAAATTCAATGTGAGGGACATTCTCCAAAATAACTGACCTTCAAAGTGTGAGGTCATGAAAGACAAGGACGGACTGGATTCACAGTCAGAGATTGGAGAGATATGTGAACTCAAGGCAATCTGGAATCCCGAAACATAGACAAGTATAGTAGTGGGAAAACAGAGTGAACTCCACAGAAAGTCTGTAGTTTAGTTAATGCTATCACAGAATAGTATTAACCAAATTATAAAATAGTAACTCTGTAGTGGAGAAACATGACAGACAGCACTTTAACCAAGAGACCAAGATTAACATCACCAGTAAAAAGACGTATTAACATCAGGTACCTCCTGATACCATGTGCTGAGAAGTACACATCATCGTAGAATAGCATTAACTAAATTGGCTGATACTGGCTTCTTATTTTGGTAGTTGTACTGTGATTACACAGGATGCTAACATCAGGGGAAGATGACCGAAGGTTATACTTTACCATTTTTGCAACTTTTTCATATGTCTAAAATTATTAAAATTTTAGACTAAAGTTATAAAAGAGAAGTCTTTAGGTTGTTTATTGTTCTTTATATTTTGACTCTATTTAATGTAATTTTTAATGCCCCGACTTGGGTAGTAGAGTAAAGAATGGGATAACCCTCAAAACGAAACTGTCTTATCTCATGTAGCCACTAAGTTGCTTAGAGGTGTTCCTGAATACTTCTCTCTGCATCATGCAGCTGTTATAGCCTTTTGATTTTGAGGATACGATGTGAGTGTAACTTTCACTTGGGTTGCAGGGTAGTTGCTGCACACAACTGCAAGGACTTTGGACTCAGAAAGATATGAATTAAAAATCCCATCTCTCCTGATTAGTAAGCTATGTGTTCTTGACCAAGCTATACAGCCTCTCTGAGTCTCTGTCCTGATGGATAAAGCAAATAACAATACCTACCTGTAGGGTTGATATGAGAATGAAAGATAAGGTGTATCAATGCTTAGCACATGGTACACCTCGAGTATATGGTGTGTGTTATTTTCACTCTTAGTTGTTATTATTATTCTTATAATTATTATGCATTCGCTAGGTCCAGGTGAGACATGAGGAAACACAGTCATGATTAGTATCTCTAAAACCTAGAAATGTTTATAAGAACATGTTTTAAAGGCAGGGGGCACTACTATTAAGATCTTTGGAGAGAGAAGGCAGAAAATGGGCCTTGAATAATTAGAAAAATGGACTCAAAGACATAAACAGAGACATGCTGGTATGGACATTTTAAGCAGATATTAATTGACCAACATTTTTTTTTTCACCAGCTCCTGTATTTTTCTTAATGGCAAGTAAAACTGATGAATTATTTGGATAGAAAGCTAATTAAACGGGAAAATCAAGTGAGTTAGAGAAGCTGAAGTGAAAGTTACCTTCGCCTTGGGGGCTGGTGTTTTGTGTACAACTCGATTTACAGTAAACCATTGTTGAATATTAAATATTTAGCACGATTACATTTGGAACACCATATGTTTGGCAAGATGTCTCATGCCCCAGATGCTCTGGAAGTGGGAAACACTGAGTCAGGAAATGATGACTATCTTTTGCTATTTTAATGTCCAGGGCCCAGCATTTCCATTATTATTTTTTAATTTGATATAGGGAAGGATAGGTTGAATACTGGCCAGTAAAAATCCCCTCAGTTTCTACGACGTTCGTCTTCTAAGGAACTTGCATAATCTTAGTTGCCTAAGAGTAAGGAAAGGGTGGGTGGTATTCTCCCCATTTTACTGATAGAGAAAACTGCATCAATAAGTCTAGAAGTAATTCTAGAAGAAGGTAGTACTTGGCTTAAGTTTAGATTTTTTTTTTTTTTTTTACTTAAGTATATTCTTTTTACCACTTCTGTTCAGGTATTTGGGTAACTTCCCCTTGGAAAGATGAAGTTTGGAAATAATTAGCTGAATTTCATAGCTCTAGTTTCCATGGCTATGGTTTGAGGTGTCCATTGTCCTGGGTTTTCCCCATATATTCTTCTACCCTTTTTCTTTCCCCAAATTCAGCTAAGGAAGTCACACCTCACCCTGTGCCTTAGAGCTGAGCGCCCCAGCTCCCAACCCAGGCAGAGGAAGAATTACACTGGGACTGGGTTGTAGGATGCTGCTTTATGGTCTGGAGGGAGTTTGTACTCAACGCTTTTGGTTTTAACTTTGGAATTGCTAATTATCTGTGTAACCCATTTGCATCAGTGTTGTTGACTTTTCTGATTTTGACTGACACCCAAAGATGCGGGATTCACTTTGGAAATCCATACTTTTGGGGTACACTCCTCAAGTGCCCAATGATAGGCCATTGTGTCTTAATGTCTGCCAGACACTTGAGGATTTAATAGGTTTTCTGATAGGAGGATGAGCTGGAAATCATGGACGCAAGATCACGTTCAGCTCTGATCCCCGACCCTCACAACCCTGATATAATTACAGCCCTGAGACTTTTATGTTGGTAGCCAGAAGGAACTAGTGAGCCTATCAGTAAGTTTTATTAATAACAGGAAAAGACCTTGTCTATGTTAGAGCAATTTGCTTTATCTACAGGCACCTTGGGGAGGACGTGGAAGGGAATAAAAGCCAGCCCAGTGATTGGAGGTTTCACTCTGGGGATAGTGCCAGGAAGCCAGACAGCATTATGTCCCACCAGCTGCTCCTGCCATTGAGAGACTGCTTCCTGCTTCTCAGGATAATTACTTCACAGATGCTCGTCACTAGGAGCAAGAGTGGTACCTAAGATTTAGGGCAGCCCTGCACTGAAGGAAAGGGTTGTACTGCTGCCTCAAGTCACTGATCACAAATTTGTCTGCTCAGTGAGTCCTCTTTTGTTTATATTTCAAAATGTATTAAAGATCAAGACTTCTTGAGTGTGTGTGTTGGGACAGACAGGTACAAGTAACTTGACTTTGTGGGAAAGGACTTTGGCACTCAAGTTAAAAGGAAGACAGTACTATCATGACAGCTTGAAAATGGGATATATTGTCAGTGATTCAATTGTGGCTCAAGGTGTGAACACTGATGCCTTTGGGAAAATTGTCAGATTCATTCAGCAGAAAGCAGAACTTGGTCTTTAACTAAAAGGTTGGCTCATAATTGACTCTGTTTACATCTGATATCCTCTCCTGAGGAGGGAAATGAATGCTTGATAAAATGTTGCCATCTAGAAGTCACTTAGCAAATGGAGATGTCCACATTATAGTGGAAGGGAGGAGCAAACACATGACCTGGTTATCTCATTTGAGCCAGAAGGCAGGGACTGGGAAAATGCCATTTTATCCTTGTTTGAGTCAGGAAAAATCAGGAAGATATCCAAGGTAAGAAGTTTTTCCTCTGTTGGTGGTGGGACCCTGGGCAGAAATCAGTCAGGGAAACAGGTTTAAGTGTGATGGTTGAAGAGTCAAGTACTCACTGGAGGCTTCCAGCAGGCAAGAACAGCAGGGCTGACTAGAGACCAGCAGGTTTGGAAGTTTCAAGTTAGTCTTAAAGATATCTTTAAGTCTAACTGGGAAGACTGGAGTGTGGCTATGATGTATGACTTGGAGAAATAAAAATGGTATATAGGTTAGAAAATGACTATTTTATTTCCTTCAGGTTTCAGTAGTAGTTGTGTGTTACATGTGTGGAGGTTAATGATGAGGATCTAGTAGTTCTCATTATCTATTGCTGTTTAACAAGCCTTCCCAAAAGTTTGTGCCTCAAAACAACATAATTTTATTATATCACAGCATTTTGTGGCTCAGGGATTTGAGCAGGGCTCTGCTGGGAGATTCTTCTGCCCCATGTGGTGTTGACTGGATCACTCAGTGGTGGTTACCTAGTGGCTAGTCTGATCTGGAGGATCCAAGACATCTTCACCCATACACCTGGTGCCTTGATGGAGAGGGCTGGAAGGTAGGGCTCAGGGGTCCCCTCCCTCTGATGTAATTTTAGGCCCTTTCCAGATGACCTCTCCAGCAGGGTGTTTGAACTTCTTAAGTGGTCACTTAGAGCTCCAAGTGTAGGTGGAGCCACTTACCAAATAAGTTGCACAGAAAAAAGAACAGGTTTTGGGGGAAAAGTGATAAGTTCTGAACGTTTTGAGTTGGGACATGTGAGAGAAGTTGAGGTGGAGATGTTCAGTGTATAGATGACAATATAGTCTGAAGATTAAAGAAGAGGCTTGGGCCACAGATGGGGATTTTGGAGCCAATGAAGTCTTTTATGACTTCAAAGCCCTGGGAAGAGATTCCAAACCAGCAAAGGAGATGGACAAAAAACAGAGCAGAAAGAAAAGAATGTGCAGAGAGAGACATTCTGGGAGCAAGGATAGGTGTAGACTCAATAAGAGGGATTGAGCTGCAGTTCCAAGCAGGGAGGCAGGATCAAAGGACTGAGTCAGAAAATGATGACTATCTTTTGCTATTTTAGGAAATTGTTCAGGTGCTAAAAGCTTTGGCATCATGAAGACCAGGGCAAATCCTATCTCTGTCACCTGCTGGTTGTACCACTTTGAGCAGGTTCCTTACACTCCCTGTGTCTCAATTCCTTCATCTATTAAGTAAGGATACTAATATTACTTATGCAATAGAATTGTTTTTTAAATGAATTAACCGTACTATCAATTTAGTAACTGGTCTTTTTACTATTCCATGCTTTAAAGATGTTTAAAAGACCCATGTCACATGATTACCTATGTAACAATCCTGCACATTCTACACATGTAACCCTGAACTTAAAATAAAAGTTAGAAATTTTAAAAAAGGCCCATGAGTCTGGAGGCTAGCTGATCTTTGACTTTAGAACAATTTGGTGGCAATGTAGTTAAATTTATGTGGCACGACAGCAAATGCTACATGGTGGTAAATTCCACTGTAACAAGCTTGAAAAAAATCCCATAATTTCATTTCATAAATGATTGCATTTTAGTTACTAGTGTACTTTAAAATAAATAGTAATACATTTTTTTTATATCCGATTGCATTTTCAAATTATGACTTTTTTTGAGTGTACATTAAATATTTCTTGGGAGTAGGGACTGGAATGCAAGGGTCAGGATGGCTTTCCATCTGTTTTTGTAAATAAGGTTTTATTGGAACCTGGCTAATTCTGTTCATTTACATATTGTCTGCAGCTGCTTTCATGCTCCAATAGCAGAGTTGAGTAGTTATGAAAGAGATCCATGTAGATCACAAAGCTTAAAATATTTACTTTACAAAAAATAAAAATTGCCAACTCCTGTTAGAGAGCGTTGAAGTTAGTGAAGGGGATGGAGGTTGCTTAATGGATGAAGAGACACATAGGCTATTTTTTAGACTTCCTGGCCCCTCCCCTAATTTGTACAGTGTTTCTTCTTCTGGCTATTATCTCTCTTTTGCCCATCCCTGAGACCCTAGAATACAAAAACGTCATAGCTAAAGGAGTGAAAAACACTACAGTGAAACAATGAAGATTTTTCCTTCCTTTCTTCCTTCCTTCCTTCCCTCCCTCCCTCCCTCCCTCCCTCCTTCCTTCCTTCCTTCCTTCCTTCTTTTTTTTTTCTTTTCTTTTCTTTCTTTTTTTTTTTTTTTGAGATGGAGTCTCACTCTGTTGCCCAGGCTGGAGTGCAGTGGCACAATCTAGGCTCACTGCAACCTCTGCCTCTGGGCTCAAGCAGTTCTCCTGCCTCAGCCTCCTGAGTAGTTGGGACTACAGGCACGTGCCACCACACTCAGCTAATTTTTTGTATCTTTAGTAGAGACAGGGTTTCACCCTGTTAGCCAGGACGGTCTTGATCTCCTGACCTCAGGTGATCTGCCCGCCTTGGCCTCCCAAAGTGCTGGGATTGTAGGCATGAGCCACCGTGCCCAGTGGATTTTCTTACATAGATTGATTTCCAAATGGACAAACATTTTTTGAGCGTTCGTGATCTACAGGTTTGTTGATGTTGTTATTGTTGCTGTTGTGTCATAGATTTTCTTGAAACTGGAATGGAAACCATGACTATTGGCAGCTAAGTAACTAGGTCTTGCTATAGCCTTATAATCTGGAACACTGATAAGGCTGCATTCATCAGATGGCATTCTTTTTTCTCCAGAAGAGGTCAGAGGGGCTGGGAATGACATAAATTGGCTGCATGATAATGCAGGGACTAAGTTACTCTGGAGCTTTTGTCTAGGTGGATGCGAGAATCAGGCCATCTTTTTAGGGTCATCATGGGAATTGCTCAAATTTTGGATCTGGTTACTATTGAGGTGAAAAACAATCTCCTGTCTGGGGAGGTGCATTCATTCTTTTTAAAAGCCCCCTGGGTTATTTAACATATTTCTTTGGGCTACAAATTACTCTGGCTTAGGGTACCAAGGGCTTTGGGAAAGTAAACAGAGAAGTGCGTAATTTATTCTGTAATCATACACTGAATCGATTTCAACAGAAGCCAAACATTTGAAGATAACTAAGTGCTATATTGTTTACTTTTAGATGCAATGTTTTTTGGTCTTAGCAGTGGCCAAATTAAAAATCAATCTTCTTAGTCACAAATTACCGCCTCACACCCACCTTCTTTTTCCCCAACCAAGCCAAAATGAGAATATATGAAAGATACGCACCATTTGTATGATGAGGTAGAGAAAAATGATCTCTCAGGGCTAAGTGCAGCTGCGCCTAGCAAAATTACAAAGAAAGAAACATACATTGGCAATATCCTCATCCTTCAGGTTCATAGACTGTGGACTGTTAGAACAAGGAATCTCAGGAGTTCTGGAATCAGCCTCCCACCATCTCCACCAAGATTACAGATAAGGAAACCAAAACATACGTTTAGGAATCTCTCTCCTTTTCACCCCCTTTGTGTAGCTCATCTTCTTTCTCTTGAAACTGCTGTCAACCAAAATAAATTTGTTCTAAGAAAAATCTTGAAATATGGTCAGGTAGATTTCAATAATTCTGCAAATCTGTTAAAACTGGGATCTTTCACAGGGGCTTTGCAGGTTTCCAGGGTTTAAGCTTAAGGCAAAGGGAATAAATCCCCATGGAAAGGATTTTAAACACCATGGAAGATAGCTTTTAGTGGAGAGTTAGGGAGGCTGTTTTAGGTCTGGTTTGAAGAAGCAGACCTTGAGATAAAAATTTCTGTTTAAGTGATTTGTTAGAAAGTGTTTCTAGGAAAAGACTTGTAGGGCAGTAGAGGATTAGAGGAGGGAGGGGAAGGAGGTCAAGTAAGTGTGTAATGCTGGGCAAAGTCATGTAGAGGGTATTTTGGGCTCAATCCCATAGGGAAGTTCTGGAATCTGTGTAGGCCATGCCTTAGAGTTGTCCCATCCAAGGGGTGAGGGAGCAGAGGTATTTATACTACCACATCTGATAGTCATTTGTTAAGAGCTACCCTGGTTTGTGGAGGGTGAGATGGGGTAGGAAGTTTCAATTCTCTACCCCGTGGTGGACTCCAGTAAACTGAGGGCAGCCTTCCTAAAAAGTGTCAGGCTACTGGGGGGCTTGAGAGTATCTGCTGCAGATGCCTTCCTGGTACCTTCAAATCATACTAAGGGATGCATCCACTGGTTCATCTTGCTCCCCTAGTTCATTTTGTAGAATCAGTGATGGGGTCTTAGCTTCCTTATAGCCTTTGGAAATTTTATTCTACATGAGAGTTGAGGAAAAGAAGATTTCAGTTACAGTAAATTAGCCAGAAATTTAGATATTTGGTTACCAGGTTCTCCTTTCTGCCTGTCTTAGGGAAACTCGGTTTCCAATAAGGAGAAAGACTTAAAAATATCAGAACAGCATATATTCCAAGTAGCATCAAAAGGAAAATAGCAATGCAATAAATGTTCTAAGCTTTATATCTAATTACCAAGCATGCCACATCATGGTGGTTATTTTTTCCCTAAAGTGTAATCCATCTGTACCTCCAATAATAGCAGGAGTTATTGGTGTAGTCCAGACTACACTTCACTGGCAAACTCTTAAGTCTAATTGGAAGAATGAGAAGAGAGAGGAGAGAGAGGAAGGGGATGAAGAGAGAAGCAAAGGACTAACAGCTGGTATT
The DNA here is from genome assembly GCF_000951045.1 of Mandrillus leucophaeus. Classification (NCBI taxonomy): domain Eukaryota; kingdom Metazoa; phylum Chordata; class Mammalia; order Primates; family Cercopithecidae; genus Mandrillus; species Mandrillus leucophaeus. Next base: position 1,772,701 of record NW_012102499.1, read on the forward strand.
GCAATTGTATAGATAATTGATCTCCTCATGTTGAACAGAAGGGAGAGTGAGATGGGGAGTCGGGGAGGAAGAGAAGGGCAAAGTTAGGCTGGGCGTGGTGGCTCACATAGTTAATCCCAGCACTTTGGGAGGCCAAGGCAGGTGGATCACTTGAGGTCAGGAGTTCGAGACCAGCCTGGCCTACATGGTGAAACCCCATCTTTATTAAAAAATATATGTAAATTAGCCAGGCATGGTGTCCTGTGCCTGTAGTCCCAGATACTCTGGAGACTGAGGTGGGAGAATTGCTTGAACCCGGGAGGCAGAGGCTGCAGTGAGCCGAAGGCTGCTGTGAGCTGAGATTGTGCCACTACACTCCAGCCTGGGTAACAGAGCAAGACTCTATCACAAAAAAAAAAAAAAAAAAAAAAAGAAGGATACAGTTAGACTCACGGAAACTGCCATGGTACCAAACTGCCATGGTATCAAGTAAGAAGTTTCTTTCATGGAGCCTAAAGATGGAAATAGCCAGTGCTGTTGAGCCTTCCTGATGCACCAAGCTCTGTTCTAAGGCCTTCTTCATGAATTAACCCATTTAAACTTCCCGATGATGCTGTAAGTGAGGAAACCAGGAAACTTGCTGAAAGTCCACAGCTTGTCAGTGTTAGGGCTCGGATTTGAATCTAGGCCTGCTGGCTCCTGGGTCTGACCACAGTGTCAACCCTGGGTGCTCAGCTGGGTTTGATATCTGCCTATCATGTATGAACTCCTTCAGGTTAATTCACATGAAACCTACTTTCATCCTCTGAGTAGACGTTAGCCGTCTTTTTTAAAAAAATAGATTTTTAATTATTTGTGTAATGTACTGTGTTAGGCTGTTCCTGCATTGCTATAAAGAAATACCTGAGACTGGGTAATTTATAAGAAAACAGGTTTAGTTGGTTCATGGTTCTGAAGGCTGTACAGGAGCCATGGCGCCAGCATCTTCTTCTGGGGAGGCATCAGGGAGCTTGCAGTCGTGGTGGATGGCCAAAGGCAAGCAGACATCTCACACAGTGGGAGCAGGAGAGAGGGGGAAAGCACCACACACTTTTAAATGTCCAGGTCTTGCAAGAACTCACTATCACAAGCACAGCACCAAGAGGAAGGTGCTAAACCATTAATGAGAAATCTGCCCCCATGCTCCAATCACTCCCCATCAGGCCCCACCTCCAACATTGGGGATTACGGTTCAACATGAGATTTGGTTGAGGACACGCATCCCAACTGTATCATGCACCAGTATGTGTAAAAAAGTTAAAGCTAAAACATCACGGAAAATACTGACGTCATGGTTTTCTTTGGCTAACACTCCTAAACATGTGTTCCCCACTCCTATTATCCTCCCATTAGTCTCATTTTACTGCCTATCATTTCGGATCTTTATCAATATATTTAGATGCTTACATATGTATTTTTTGAATATATGGTAATGTCTGTACTTTTTATTTAAAAAGAACACATACTAAATATATAGTGAAGTTGTTCAAAGCCTCCCAAACTTCCTCAATTTCTGACTGTCTTAGTATCTTAGTGATTATTTTGTTGCCTCCATAGGCCAGGAGAATACCTAATAGTTTCATCTAATAAGAGTTAGATCCAAACAAGTAGTTATGTCCTAAAATCTTAGTAGTTATGTAAAACATTATACATGTAAATAGCAGAAAAAATAGTATTTTCATTTCATTCTTAAACAACCACAAGTGCTTAATAACGGGTGCCTGTTGGGCACCCCTAGGATCATATTGGACAGACCACCATGCTCATTGCTTGTTGCACACCTATTTCTGTGTGGTACTTGCTTATCATCATAGCAACTGCTAGAAACCAAGCTTTGCAAAAAATATATATATTTGATACCTTATATACATATGACATCAAAAGGAATATAGCACAGCCAGGTGTGTTGGCTCATGTCTGTGATCCTAGCACTTTGGGAGACCACGGTGGGAGGATTGTTTGAGCCCAGGCGTTTGAGACCAGCCTGGGCAACATAGAAAGCCCTGCCAGAAAAAAAAAAAAAAAAAAGGAATATAGCACAATCTAATGTTGGAACTGTGTACTCCTTCGAGTTGATAATTCACATGGCGCTGAATGATGTCTACTATGGCTGTGTTTCTCTGGGGGTGATTTAGTGCACAATTTGGGAACTGATTGCAGGTATAATGATAGATTTTTCAGTTCACTTTTTGCATCCCACATTATGCCTTAGAGATCTGCCCATGCTACACATAAAGATCTCCCTCATAGAAAACAGTGCTGCAGAATCATCCAGAATATGAACAGACCACAGTCTGTTTACCCATTTTCCTGATGATGGCCATTAATGTTATTTCTAATCTTTTGTAATTTTATATAATATTGCAGTGAAGATTCTTGTTGGGTACCTCTTTGTTTGCATGGGTGAGTTGGAGAATAAAGGAATTGCTGGGCTATGGGCCTGTCAGGTGTTTTTTGTTTTTGTTTTTGTTTTTTTTGAAACTCAGTCTTCTCTTGTGGCCCAGGCTGGAGTGCAATGGCACCATCTTGGCTCACTGCAACCTTCACCTCCTGGGTTCAAGGGATTCTCCTGTCTCAGCCTCCCCAGTAGCTGGGATTACAGGCACCTGCCACCACGCCAGGCTAATTTTTATATTTTTAGTAGCGACGGGGTTTCACCACGTTGGCCAGGCTGGTCTCACACTCCTGATCTCAGATAATTCACCCACCTTGGCCTCCCAAAATGTTGGGATTACAGGTGAGAGCAAGCCACTGCGCCTGGTCTTTTTTAACTTTTAAGTTAGGGGTACATGTGCAGGTTTGTTATATAGGTAAACTTGTGTCTTAGGGGTTTGTTGTATAGATTATTTCATCACACAGGTATTAAGCCAAGTTTCCATTAGTTATTTTGCCTGATCCTCTCCCTTGTCCCACCCTTCGCCCTCTGATAGGCCCCAGTGTGTGTTGTTCCCCTCTGTGTGTCCATGTATTCTCATAATTTAGCTCCCATTTATAAGTGGGAACATGTGGTATTGGTATTTGGTCTTCTGTGTCTGTGTTAGTGATTTAATGAATACTAACAAGTTGAACTTGGCCCTCTTTGAAGAAATGATTTCCTATAATTTCTTGAAACGTTATTGCTGGCTTATTTTTCCTAGGACTCTATACCTCATGACTCTCCCTTTGGAGAGGAATAGCTGTCCTGGAAAAGTGTGTAGAGATCACCTTGTAGAAATGGGTAACTGAGATACACTAGGTCTGAAAGGCAAATGTAGGGTGTGAATAGGCTAAGAGGAAAAGGGTGATAGAAACTGATCTGAAACTGCAAAGTGTATTGCTTAGGACAACAAGGAGGCCAGTTTATTTAGAGTAAATAATTTATTTAGGACACAGATGGCAAATACCTTGCAGGCATGCCTTACATGTTCCCTGTCCCCTCCATGGCAGACATTGCCAATCTATAGCAGCATGGCAGACATAGCCAGTCCATTATGGCACTCATTCTCTCAGAGCCTGCACCTGGTTTTGGAATCCTCCTCACAGCCCTGGTGTGGGCACACAAAATGAAACTGACTTGGCACCCTGGAATCAGAGACAAGTTGGAGAAGCACGTTGAAGTTAGGCAGGAAAGGGCCGAGGAGTTCGAAGAATGCCAAACAAGGAGAATTTGGAAAACATATTTATATTTCAGACTTTATTAGCAAAATAACTGGTGATTCTGTTCTGCAAAACAATTGCAGTCAGTATTGATCTCTTGCCACTATTTGTTTTCTTACCTTAGTTCTAAATGATCCTATTCATTCATTTCTAGAAAAGTAATTTAACCACCAGGGGCCTCTTTTATTATTCTTCTCCATGAAGCACATATATTGAAAGATGTGGTCTAACAATGAAACTGTACCTATTAAGTAATAAGAACTGCATCAGCCAACAACAATCATTTTATTTAGTATTTTCACATTTCATGCACTGTGTATATTACATTTGTTAACTTTTAAATCCTCACAACAGCCCCACGAGGTGGGTGTGATTACTGTTCCCATTTTATAGTTGAGGAAACCGAGACACAGAGAGATTAAGCATCTTGTACAAGGTTTATAGCTAGTAAGTGGTATAATCAATGAGTCTTCCACTGTTCAGTTATAACTATATAACTTCTAATTAGAAGGCAATAACAAGAGTCCCCAAATGAGTTGATATAATTTTAGCCAGAAGCAAAAAGACTTGTTTTTTCAGTTTGTCTGTGCAACGTGGTCGGGGTAAATATATCTTGTTGGGTTTTTGTTTGTTTGTTTGTTTTGTTAGACTTCCCATAATGTTGAAACACTTATAAGACTCCCATTATTGTTTTTGAAGACTGCAGAGATCTGACACCCTCAGTGGTTTCTAATCACTGTTTATCAGCAGAGTGACCTTAGGCAAGCTGTTTAACATCCTGAGCCCCAGTCTTCTTATTTATAAGTGGAGTGGTAGGGAGGACTACGTAAGATAGCACATGGAAACATTTGAATGGCACTTGGCATTTAGTAAGCACTCAACAAATACTAGCTATTATTATGGTTATGCATTTACATCAAAGAATATGGATAGCACAAGACCTGGGGCTTACTGGATAACACAAAGGAGATAGAGTGAGGTGCAAGAGCTCAATGGACGGTGAGTTTGCTCTTCTGATTTCCTCTCCGGCATCAAGCAGGCGGGATGCCTCCAGAAGGAAAGCTCCCTAACCTCAGGATGGATACCCAGGACACCCCCTGTATCATCTCTAAACTACAGGTGTATAAAGTGACTCTAAGTGACATTCCATGAGCAGCTTCAGGGACCTCATGGTTAGTGATCTCAAAAGCTGCCCAGCTCTCAGCATGTCGAAGTGATCTTTGTATGTGCTGCAGAAAGGGCCAGCCACCGGGACCAGCGTGGTACCTACTTCAAATGCCTGACAGTAACATGGTTCTGAGCTCCCCATGTCTTTTGGCTTCTTTATTTTGTGATAGAGCTGATTTTTCTTCTTGATGACCTCAGGCCTCTGGAAACGAGATATTGAAGATCATTTACTCCTCCCTACTGTAAAGGAAGAATTGTCTCTGCATGTGATAGGGCTAATGCCAGCTTGACCCAATATTCCTCTTAAGGGAATTTGTCCCGGAAGCAGGACTGGATGCTGATGTTGCCTTGGACTGTGATTCTTTCAGGTCGTGGATGTCAAATGCTAAAAGTCTTTAGCCATCTGCGACTTTCACAGAACCATGGAGCTCAAAGAATCACCTAGGAGTCAATTAGGGGCACTAGAACATCCCATTTGAGTGCATATTCTCTCTCTTGTCCTTCTCTCCTAGCAACTGTCTGACTCACATATGACTTGGAAAATGTTAACTCTGTAATTTATATCCTTGTCTGTGCTATGGTTATTGCCAAGTTGTTTATGTCAGTCTTCAGAGTGTGGAACGCTGAAGAGTGTCTATGGAAACTGAGGCTGTACTTTGGAATTCCTTTTAGTTATTAGGTATGCATTGTATGGTCCAGCAATTTGACCCCTGATCTCTGCTTTTTTTTTTTTTTCCTCTCTAGCACTGGCTTGAACCTAACAAGTCCATCTTCAAGCAAATGAAATGTAAGTGTCAATCTGTGACTTTACTTTTGCTACAGTGTGTCCAAAGATAGATATTCTTTCCTGACAAACTTCCTCCTGCCAGGGGAAAAACAGAGTTGAAGAGGTGTTGCGGGGAGTGGGGGCTTCCCTCTCCCCAGGAGAGCTCTGTATCTTCTCCCCTCTTTTTCTATGACCCTCGCCTGCACCAGCATCCTATAGTCTCCGGGCTTTTCCCCCCTACCCCCCCCCACCATCTTGCCCTCATATTTGATATTTGAACAGGGGCTTTGGAATTGGATGGTTAAATACCTCTTAAATACAATCACCAGGTACCTGGTTCCTTTTGATTATGAGGGTTGCTAGTCAGTCGTTAAGTGTGGGAGGGGGTGCAGTATTATGGAAGATGGGAGAAGCAGATGTGTCTGGAAACTAAAATTTTACCAATGACTTTGCTGAAGACTGTATCATTCTTTTCCATTCCTTGAACTCCCTAAAATGAAAAACGATTTTTTTTTTTTTTCTGGGCAATTGTTTTAAATCTCTGATGTTCTGAACTTTTTTTTTTTTTTTTTTTTAAAACCAGTGAGCTCTTGGGGAAGTTGGCTTGGGTAACGACATCTCTCTAGCACCCCCTGGTTGTCCACCTGGGACCCTATGAGGAGGGTATTCATTGGTAATCCTGGGTGACATGATGTTTTGTTCTGGCCACTCATGCCAGACTGTAGCCAACCTGCTTTTATTTATGGTTTGGAGGAGAATTTCTGAAATTCACCTCAGAAACTTACTGCCTGCCCCCAAATCCACTTATCCCTCCACATCCACTTTCCCAGGGCTCTGAAATGCAGGTGATAAATCAGTTTCTCATCAGAGGTTAGGTGAATGCATATTATGTCACTTGTCATCATTCAAGGGATTCTTTCCTTTTTTGAATATGAAGAAATTATTCTGGGCAGAGTTTTCAGGTGAAAGAGGGAAGAAACTGAACGTGGACTACAAACTAGCAGCCAACATATCTCTTCTTTAACTTTCTTCTTTTTCCCTGCCTCCCTGTCCCTTTCTGCCTGTCTTCCTCCCTTCCCATTCCTCCTTCCCTCGGTCCTTTTCTTTTCCTTCCCCTCCCTCTTCCATCCTTCAAGGGCAAACTCTGTCTAGCTAGTGAGGAAGGATGGTTCAGATTACACAAAGGCAGCAGTGGGTGTGGAAAGTCCAGGGAGGCCAGGCTGCTCTGGCGAGGCTGGAACAGAGTTGGGGTGGGGCTGGAGCAGAATTGGGGCAAGACCGGAACAGAGTTAGGATGTACATCCAAATAGAAGTAGTAGGACAGGCCGGGCACGGTGGCTCACGCCTGTAATCCCAGCACTTTAGGAGGCTGAGGTGGGTGGATCACGAGGTCAAGAGATTGAGACCATCCTGGCCAACATGGTGAAATCCCATCTTTACTAAAAATACAAAAATTAGCTGGGTGTGGTGGCACGTGCCTGTAGTCCCAGATACTTGGGAGGCTGAGGCAGGAGAATCGCTTGAACCCAGGATGCGGCAGCTGCAGTGGGCAGAGATCATGCCACTGCATCATTCCAGCCTGGGTGACAGAGTGAGACTCCATCTCAAAATAAAAAAAAAAAAGGGGACTGCATATAGTATGATATGCAGGATAATGAGAATGAGCTAAAATGCCTGAGAAAAAAATTGCTGATTCCTGGCTTTTGTTCCTTAACTACAGAACGTTGACTTTTTTGTTTATATATTTGAAAATATTTAGACTATTTTCCAGTATACTAAATGGTTCTTTGACTTTGGTTCTTATTAAATAAATGCCATGCAATATTTTCCTTTTGTCCTTAAGCCATACCCAGTTTTGAAACAGAAATTTATCTTTGAAGGCATTTCAATACTTAATAGAAGCAAAAATTAAACTTTGTGAGAAGTTTAAAACTTGTGAGAAATTTAGTGTTTAAGAGCATTGTCTCTATAATACAGCAAATCTGAACAACCAACTAAAATGCATATTTTTTTTTAAAAGACAGGGTCTCATTTTGTCACCCAGGCTTTAGTGCAGTGGTGCAATCTTGGCTCACTGCAATCTCACCTCCCAGGTTCAAGCGATTCTTGTGCCTCAGCCTCCCAAATAGCTGGGACTATGGGTGCGCGCTACTGTGCCTGGCTAATTTTTGTGTTTTTAGTAGAGACTGGATTTCACCATGTTCACCAGGCTGGTCTCGAACTTCTGATCTTAGGTGATCTGCCCTCTTCTGCCTCCCAAAGTACTGGGATTAGAGGCGTGAGCCACTGCACCCACCCTAAAACACATAATGTTTCTTTAGAATGGTGCGAAGATTGGCATTTGACTACTGGCCAGTTTTAATCTAATGACAAATGAAATCTGAATCTGGAAAATAGAATTGTGTAAAATTCAGTGTCTAAACCAGACAGGGTAACTCACTGGTTCTAGGACTGCAAGGGTCTTACCCACCACCCAATCCCTGTTGTATTGCTAAAGACATTACCGAACAAAAAATTATGTAATTTTCTCAAGATCACAAACCTAGTTTGATTGTTGTTGTTAATGATGTCTTTCAGAATGAAGAATTTCTGTGTTCTTGTACATATGCCCTAGAAATATTAACTTTACTGTAAATTAGAAAATTTTTAAACGAGGGCTTTTATATTGTTAGTCCAGAGAAACCAAGTCCAACCCTGGGGACTCGTCCATGAATTTATCCAAAGAGTCTGGTCACAGAGCCCCAGTGGCTTCATCCTTTCATGCTCGTATCACCTTTCAGTAGGCAATGGCTGCAGAATTCCTTGGAGGAACTCTTTCCCACTCACAGAGGATGATGGACCTTCAGGTCCTTCTCTCTGACCCTGTGAAGATCCTTCTGACTATGGATGTTCCCAGGAATGATGTTTCCCAGGGTTGGCTGAAGGTCAGCTATCCTGATTAACAAACGCTTTACAAAGGCGTTATTATTTTTTACTAGTTAAAAAAAATCATGTTTGTGTTTTTTCAAACAGTTTAGAAAGATTTAAAATGAAGACAAAAGCTATTTCCTTGCTCCTCCCCCTATATCAAGCTCACCCCAAAGAAATAACAATTGCGAACAATATTTCGTATATCCTTCCAAGAATTTCTATGAATGTATACAATCCCCCAACATATATGTCCTTTGATAAACAGCAATGAGATCAATCTCTGTATATTGTTCTTCATCTTGTTATTTTTTCTTGATTAATTTTAGAAATTAAAAAATATCAGTAATTGATGATTGGTCTCATTTTAAAAATGGTTTTCTGAGTTAATTGTATGCATGTATATTATTTATTTGTTTAGAGACGGAGTCTCACTCTGTAGCCCAGGTTGGAGTGCAGTTGCGTGATCTTGGCTCACTGCAACCTCTGCGTCCCTGGTTAATGCTGTTCTCCTGCCTCAGTCTCTCTGAGTAGCTGGGATTACAGGCATGTGCCACCACACCCAGCTAATTTTTGTACTTTTAGTAGAGACAGGGTTTCTCCAGATCGGCCAGGCTGGTCTTGAACTCCTGACCTCAGGTGATCCACCCACTTTGGCCTCCCAAAGAACTGAGATTACAAGCGTGAGCCACTGCGTCTGGCCTATAATATATTTATTAATGGAGATCAAGGTGGTTTTGGTGGTTTCCGGTATTTTGCTATTGTAAATTATACTGCAATAAACATGCTGTATACAGTATTGCATCTTGTGAAAGTACATCTGTGCTAAAAATTCCTAGAAATGGGCCAGGTGTGATGGCTCATGCCTGTAATCCCAGCACTTTGGGAGGCCAAGGCGGATGGATCATGAGGTCAGGAGATCGAGACCATCCTGGCCAACATGGTGAAACCCCGTCTCTACTAATAATACAAAACTTAGCTGGGCATGGTGGCACATGCCTGTAATCCCAGCTATTTGGGAGGCGGAGGCAGGAGAATCACTTGAACCAGGGAGTCGGAGGTTGCAGTGAGCTGAGATTGCGCCACTGCACTCCAGCCCGGGCAACAAGCTTGAACTCTGTCTCAAAAAAAAAAAAAAGAATAAGTAGATCTAAAGATATATACATTTCAAATTTCCTTGGTGATAAATATCTAGTCAAGGAGCTTGTAGCCATTTAAATCTAATGACACAAAATGTTACAAAAAAATCGAATGACACAAATGACACAATCTGTCTCCCACAAATATTACCTGAGAATGCTTGTTTCCCCAAAACTTGTTGAAAATAGGGATAAATTTATTTTTCCAGTTTATGAAGGAAGAGAAATGTCTGTTTAATTGAAAAGCTAACTAATTACACAGTTACTTAATTTGGTATACATTTTTACATTAAGATGTTTCTTAAATCAAAGTCTTATTTCTCCTCTGAACTTAGAAGAGATGCTAATATTTTAATTTTTAAATTAACGTAGCCTGCAGCCCCAGCTACTTGGGAGGCTGAGGCAGGAGAATAGCATGACCATGGAAGGTGGAGCTTGCAGTGAGCTGAGATTGTGCCACTGCACTCCAGCCTGGGTGACATAGCGAGACTCTGTCTCAAAAATAATAATAATAATAAATAAAGTAAAAAATTAATTAACATATGGTAAAATTGACTTTATTTCTTTATTTTTGTGTGCAGTTCTGTGAGCCTTTACTCATATAGATTTTTGCGACCACCAACATAGACAGGATGCCCAACAGTGTCCTTGTTTTCATCACCCCAAAAACCTGCCTGTGCTGTGCCTTTGTGGTGACATCACTGCCTTCCAACCACTCACAACCACTGGTCTGTTTCATGCCAGTATAGTTTTCTTTTTTGAATATATAATATAAATGGAATCATACAGGATGTAATTTTTGAGATCAGCTTTTCCTCAGGATAATAGCTCTGAGATTCATCCAAGTTGCTGTGTTTATCAATATGTAATAGAAGAACACAACAAAAGTAGAAGCTAGTCTTTGAAAATATCAAGAAAACTGATGCATTTTTAGCAAAATGGAGGAGATAAAAAAAAGAGGGAGAAGACACAAATTACCAATATCGGGAACAAAAGAAGGGGCATTACTACAGATCCCGCAGAACAACTCTAGGCACAGAAATTTGATCGCTTAGATGAAATAGAGCTCTTCCTCAAAAGCCATGATTTAGCAAAACTCACCCAAAATAAAATATATAACTTGAGCAGTCTTATAACTATAAAAGAAATTAGACTTAAGATTTTCCAGAAAAGAAATCTCCAGCACATTTGCTGTTCCTACTGTTGCAACCAGTACTTCCTTTTCTATTCCTCAAGCCAAAATTAGGAGCATCTTCTGGAGTATTCTTTTTAGGAGCTGATGCCCACTTTCACGTGTCTCCTGGCTTCTGTCCAGAGGATACTGGAGGGAGAATCGTGGTGAATTTACCACTAGTTAGCAGGGTCCTTTGCCTTCTCATCTTCCTTTCCAATCTGCTTGCTCCTATTTACTTTTCAGAGCCCTTGAATACTTGCTGCATGTATTCTGCTGGGTTTTATAGCTGCATTCAATGAAAGAGATGGAGTGGGGTGCAATTAACCCATTCTACCTGGAATTAGAACCTTAAAATCAAACTTTTAATTATTGCTTTTCTATTAGGTAAAAATGCAGGTGGGCTTCATGATTGGGCAGTGCTGAGGGAACACCCTTCTCATTTTTCTATGCCATTGCCATGTCCATAGGTACAAATGTGGACTGAGATGTTGATCCATTTCTTGTTTCTTTAAGAGTATTCAGATAACAGTTTGCCTTCAAACAAAGTGTTAACTGAATTGCATATTTTTGAATGTTTGGTTTTGCAGAGTCCTTGCTTTTCATGAAGGGATGTTGCTATGCAACATGACAGTGACTTCTCAGTAAGAATTTTTTTTTTTTTTTTTTTTTCTGGAGATGGAGTCTCGCTCTGTTGCCCAGGCTGGAGTGCAGTGGTACGATCTCGGCTCACTGCAACCTCCGCCTCCCAGGTTCAAGCAATTCTCCTGCCTCAGCTTCCTGAGTAGCTGGGACTACAGGTGCACGTCACTACGCCCAGCTATTTTTTGTATTTTTAGTAGAGATGGATTTTCACCATGTTGGCCAGGATGGTCTCAATCTCTTGACCTCATGATGCCCCCGCCTCAGTCTCCTAAAGTGCTGGGATTACAGGCATAAGCCACCATGCCCAACCAGAGTAGATTCTTAGTAAATGTTTGTTGAATGAATGACTGTAAAGCAAATTAAAGCACAGGGAATATAATAGGAAGAACATTTGCCCAACATATAACGAGTAGAAATATGCAGAATGTATTATGTATGATGCTACAAACCAACAGATGAACCACTCAATATAAAAATATGCAAAAGACTCAGACAAGGAATAAAAATAAATGACCAAGAAGCTCACAAACAGATGCTCAATATCGTTAGCTACAAAGGAAATGCAAATTAGAATAAGATATTTTTATTTCCTATACTGAGAAAATTGTAATTATTGATAATATCCAGTTGATGAGGATGAGGGTGACACTTCTGGTGAGAGTGTATAAACTGACAAAGCCACTTTGGAGGGTAATCTGGTTGTACCTTTCAAGATTTAAAATGCCTATGTCTCTTGGTCCAGCAAATCAATTTCTACAAATCTATCTATAGCAAAATTTATTCACTCACAGGTGTATATTCTGCAAGGATGTTTATTACAGCATTGCTTATAACATGGAGAAATCAATAAAAATGCCAGTAATTTTTGCAAGGATAAATTATGTGTGTATACATAGTCATTTAAAAAAACAGGCAGACATGTATTATTG
>NW_012102499.1:1786143-1804986 GCF_000951045.1 Mandrillus leucophaeus
CCACTGCACTCCAGCCCGGGCAACAAGCTTGAACTCTGTCTCAAAAAAAAAAAAAAGAATAAGTAGATCTAAAGATATATACATTTCAAATTTCCTTGGTGATAAATATCTAGTCAAGGAGCTTGTAGCCATTTAAATCTAATGACACAAAATGTTACAAAAAAATCGAATGACACAAATGACACAATCTGTCTCCCACAAATATTACCTGAGAATGCTTGTTTCCCCAAAACTTGTTGAAAATAGGGATAAATTTATTTTTCCAGTTTATGAAGGAAGAGAAATGTCTGTTTAATTGAAAAGCTAACTAATTACACAGTTACTTAATTTGGTATACATTTTTACATTAAGATGTTTCTTAAATCAAAGTCTTATTTCTCCTCTGAACTTAGAAGAGATGCTAATATTTTAATTTTTAAATTAACGTAGCCTGCAGCCCCAGCTACTTGGGAGGCTGAGGCAGGAGAATAGCATGACCATGGAAGGTGGAGCTTGCAGTGAGCTGAGATTGTGCCACTGCACTCCAGCCTGGGTGACATAGCGAGACTCTGTCTCAAAAATAATAATAATAATAAATAAAGTAAAAAATTAATTAACATATGGTAAAATTGACTTTATTTCTTTATTTTTGTGTGCAGTTCTGTGAGCCTTTACTCATATAGATTTTTGCGACCACCAACATAGACAGGATGCCCAACAGTGTCCTTGTTTTCATCACCCCAAAAACCTGCCTGTGCTGTGCCTTTGTGGTGACATCACTGCCTTCCAACCACTCACAACCACTGGTCTGTTTCATGCCAGTATAGTTTTCTTTTTTGAATATATAATATAAATGGAATCATACAGGATGTAATTTTTGAGATCAGCTTTTCCTCAGGATAATAGCTCTGAGATTCATCCAAGTTGCTGTGTTTATCAATATGTAATAGAAGAACACAACAAAAGTAGAAGCTAGTCTTTGAAAATATCAAGAAAACTGATGCATTTTTAGCAAAATGGAGGAGATAAAAAAAAGAGGGAGAAGACACAAATTACCAATATCGGGAACAAAAGAAGGGGCATTACTACAGATCCCGCAGAACAACTCTAGGCACAGAAATTTGATCGCTTAGATGAAATAGAGCTCTTCCTCAAAAGCCATGATTTAGCAAAACTCACCCAAAATAAAATATATAACTTGAGCAGTCTTATAACTATAAAAGAAATTAGACTTAAGATTTTCCAGAAAAGAAATCTCCAGCACATTTGCTGTTCCTACTGTTGCAACCAGTACTTCCTTTTCTATTCCTCAAGCCAAAATTAGGAGCATCTTCTGGAGTATTCTTTTTAGGAGCTGATGCCCACTTTCACGTGTCTCCTGGCTTCTGTCCAGAGGATACTGGAGGGAGAATCGTGGTGAATTTACCACTAGTTAGCAGGGTCCTTTGCCTTCTCATCTTCCTTTCCAATCTGCTTGCTCCTATTTACTTTTCAGAGCCCTTGAATACTTGCTGCATGTATTCTGCTGGGTTTTATAGCTGCATTCAATGAAAGAGATGGAGTGGGGTGCAATTAACCCATTCTACCTGGAATTAGAACCTTAAAATCAAACTTTTAATTATTGCTTTTCTATTAGGTAAAAATGCAGGTGGGCTTCATGATTGGGCAGTGCTGAGGGAACACCCTTCTCATTTTTCTATGCCATTGCCATGTCCATAGGTACAAATGTGGACTGAGATGTTGATCCATTTCTTGTTTCTTTAAGAGTATTCAGATAACAGTTTGCCTTCAAACAAAGTGTTAACTGAATTGCATATTTTTGAATGTTTGGTTTTGCAGAGTCCTTGCTTTTCATGAAGGGATGTTGCTATGCAACATGACAGTGACTTCTCAGTAAGAATTTTTTTTTTTTTTTTTTTTTTTTTGAGACAGAGTTTCACTCTGTCACACAGGCTGGAGTGCAGTGGCATGCTCTTGGCTCACTGCAACCTCCACCTCCTGAGTTCAAGCGATTCTTGTGTCTCAGCCTCCTGAGTAGCTGGGATTACAGGCATATGCCACTACACCCTGCTATAACTTAGAGTTTTTAGCCTTGACTACGTAACTGTGGAATGTGGCTCAATGTGTATATATGAAGTGGCACACATCAAGAGGACAGATAATGTATGTTCTACAGGATTTTTGTAGCTGTTCAAATTATATTAGCATGAAAAAAATTTTAAAGTTACACACTATGACTCATGTGCAGAAATGCAATATTGTTTTCCTATGACTGAATTCAACTTGCTTGTGATTTTCTTCTTTCTTTGAGGGCAAAGCATTTAATCTTGTCACTTCAGTTTAACTCAGGATTTGCTAGTTTACTTTTTATTTTCGTTTTTTGAGACAGAGATTCGCTCTTGTTGCCCAGGGTGGAGTACAATGGCACAATCTCAGCTCACTGCAACCTCTTCCTCCTGGGTTCAAGCAATTCTCCTGCCTCAGCCTCCTGAGTAGCTGGGATGACAGGCCCTGCCACGATGCCTGGATAATTTTTTTGTATTTTTAGTAGAGATGGGGTTTCATCATGTTGGCCAGGCTAGTCTTGAACTCCTGAACTCAGGTGATCCGCCTGGCTCAGACTCCCAAAGTGCTGGGATTACAGGCGAGAGCCACGGAGCCTGGCCTAGGATCTGCTAGTATAGAATTTGATCACTTTCAGAAAATTGCTCAGTCAATACATAATTTAAATGTAATTGCTTGAAAACCCATACTCCATACTGGCTTTTTTTTCTTCCATATGAAGAGCTTTTCCCTTTCTCTCCACCCCAGAATGGCATCACGAGGCCAGAGAAACTTATGTACTGTCTTGGTAGTGAGGGTGACCTGTCTCTCATGTACATTCCCCGAGTCTTCCTCGGTGTGTCTCAGGTTGTTGGCGTCTTTCCCTACTGCATCTTCTCTGGATGGAACCGGTCCCACCTGACTTTTGAGTGGGGTTGGTGTGTGCTGCTGGGGTCAGTGGTTCCTGCCATGGCCTCAGGGTGCAAGTCTCTAGACGCTGTCCTCTTGTGGCCTGCACTCCAAGTCTCTTTCTCATTGGCACTCCGCACATCTGTATTCACCTCTTGGACAGGCAGGAACTACTCAGCCTCAGAGAAACTTGTGCACGCTATCTTAGGCTTCCTCTCTGCCTAAACACACCATGCCACCATTTCTTCAGCACAAAAATTTCAGTAAAATTTCCAGAGTTCCACGCAGAAGAGTTTCCCACAACTACCCTGGGGTCCCTTTCATCTTGCCCCTTACACCTCACTCCGTTCAGCCAAGCCGGTAGTGTTGAGGGATGCTGGATCCTTCTCAGAGATCCAAATGGTGTCCTAAACTTGGTTTTGTCCTCTGTAACTCTCTCCAGGCTCTCCACTTGCCTTCCCTAGCCATGCCCTACCCACAACAAATGCCTTTTTTCTTTGGATATGAGATTAATATCCTAAAACAATAGCTGTCTTATACACAAGCGCTGTTTTTCAAATGTAATGGGGGAAAAGTGCTATTATTTACAATAACAGTAACAAGTAAAAATAAACGTCTTATAAATAAATGTTAACAGATTCGTGCCAGATTGGTATGACTAAAACTGTGAAATCCTATTGTAGCATTGTTGTAGAGTAGATAAAAAGCTCAAAAAATGAAGACATCTCATATTTCGGTTAATATTCTTAATAAAGTCAATTCTTCATAAATTAATATGTACATTCAATGGTTCTCAAATTAAAAATTCAGTGAGATTCTTTACGGCATTTAACAATATTCTTAAGACTCATTTGCAAAGGCAACATGCTCAATGCTATCCAATAAATACATAAAAAGACCACTGGTGGGTCCTTATTCTGTTGGATAGTAAACCAAGGCATGTAAGCTATAGCAATTTAAGGAGACATAGTAAGAGACACATATAGTAATTAAGATATAGAGCCAGAAATGGGAAAATAATCAGTGGAACAGAAAAAAAGCAGTTCCCAGTCCCCATACCAATCCATTATTTATGGAATATGGGTTATGGTAAAGATTGTATTTCATACAAGGGGCAGATAAATTTTTATTCAAGGCATTCTTTTAAAGCATGATTTTTGAATTGTCTTCCCATCTGTTTGGGGTTGGGAAAAAGGACATTGCTCACACAATTCACAGGATTAATTCTAGATATACTCAAAAGCCAAATATGTTTAACAATCTATAAAAGTTTTAGGTAAAAATTTAAGAATGTGTTTTATAATCATGGTGTAGCCCAGGGCTTCCTGAGGAAAATATGAAACCCAGAAACAATGAAGCAAAATTCTGACAAATTTGTGCAAAAGCTAAACTTTTGAACTCGAATACTTTGTTTATTTGCAGTGTAGAATTTTTTTTTTTTTTTTTTTCTGGAGATGGAGTCTCGCTCTGTTGCCCAGGCTGGAGTGCAGTGGTACGATCTCGGCTCACTGCAACCTCCGCCTCCCAGGTTCAAGCAATTCTCCTGCCTCAGCTTCCTGAGTAGCTGGGACTACAGGTGCACGTCACTACGCCCAGCTATTTTTTGTATTTTTAGTAGAGATGGATTTTCACCATGTTGGCCAGGATGGTCTCAATCTCTTGACCTCATGATGCCCCCGCCTCAGTCTCCTAAAGTGCTGGGATTACAGGCATAAGCCACCATGCCCAACCAGAGTAGATTCTTAGTAAATGTTTGTTGAATGAATGACTGTAAAGCAAATTAAAGCACAGGGAATATAATAGGAAGAACATTTGCCCAACATATAACGAGTAGAAATATGCAGAATGTATTATGTATGATGCTACAAACCAACAGATGAACCACTCAATATAAAAATATGCAAAAGACTCAGACAAGGAATAAAAATAAATGACCAAGAAGCTCACAAACAGATGCTCAATATCGTTAGCTACAAAGGAAATGCAAATTAGAATAAGATATTTTTATTTCCTATACTGAGAAAATTGTAATTATTGATAATATCCAGTTGATGAGGATGAGGGTGACACTTCTGGTGAGAGTGTATAAACTGACAAAGCCACTTTGGAGGGTAATCTGGTTGTACCTTTCAAGATTTAAAATGCCTATGTCTCTTGGTCCAGCAAATCAATTTCTACAAATCTATCTATAGCAAAATTTATTCACTCAAGGGTGTATATTCTGCAAGGATGTTTATTACAGCATTGCTTATAATATGGAGAAATCAATAAAAATGCCAGTAATTTTTGCAAGGATAAATTATGTGTGTATACATAGTCATTTAAAAAAACAGGCAGACATGTATTATTGATGTGGAAAGGCTTATTAGATATATTGTTGAGTTTAAAAATCAGATTAAAATACCACATGAAGAATGATATTTTTATATAAAAGTAGAATTATTTTGTGTGACTATATAGTGCATGGAAGAAGGACTGGAAAGATGTATACTTAACTGTGGTTACCTCTGGGGAACACAGTGGAATATAGGGACATGAGGCTTTTGCATTTTATTATATATAGTTGTTACACTCATATCTTTTACCATGAGAATATATTTGGATATGATTTGGTAATGAAAATAAAATAAACAAAAGGAGAGAAATCTTTATGCAAAACAAGGAAGGAAGGGAGGAAGGAGGGAAGGAAGTAAAGAAGGAAGGAAGGAGGGAGGAAAGGAAGGAAGGAGGGAAGAGAGGGAGGAAGTAAAGAAGGAAGGAGGGAGGGAAGGAAGGAGGGAAGGAAGGAAGGAAAAAGGAAGAAAGGAAGGAAGGAAGAAGGAAGTAGGGTGCATATACATTAAGCATGTTCTATAGAAACAGAGACTGAGATGAAAGAAAGCTCACTTACTCTTCTAAACAAGCTCTCCACTTAATCCTGGCTGGTGCCTGTCTGAGACCTGATTAGCACAGCAAGGTAGTTAAGATCCTATTCTTGACCTATTTACCGGAGACTGTGCTGCTGCCAAGCACCCTGAAGGGGCAGGGGTGCTTGGAAATGGCTTCTGCATGCAAATCAGGGTAGGGAGGACCCCCAGCCTCTGCATAACACATGCATACAACTCAGCCATTACAGCAGTACTGAGTCAGGTTGCTGCTGGCTGATGACAATGGTACTCAGAAGTTGTGATGGCACTCCCTGGAAACCTGGGCTGGCATGGAATTCCTGACTCTGATGGTGATAGTCTTGGTACTTCATGTTTATGTCTCATTCCTTAGCGTTCCAACATCCCCCTTGGGGCTAATCCAACAAAGAGCTCTCTTGCTAATGAATGATTTTTTGTCAATAGGAAATTGAGATAGATAGATAGAGAGAGAGAGAGAGAGAGAGAGAGAGAGAGAGAGACAGACAGAGAGAGAGAGATCCAAGAGCGTTGATTTTGCTCTGGTGTAAAGCCACAGGTCTCAATACTCATGAGGCCAGCTTGGATGCTTGACTCTCAACTCTATTTGTCCTTCCAGTTTTCCCCTTGCTGAGTGTGTTAGTTTCTTTGGGCATCCATAAGAAAGTATCACATACTGGGTGGCTTGAAACAATAGAAATCTATTTGCTTACAGTTCTGGAGGCCCGAAGTCTGAAACTAAGGTGTCAGCAGGGCCACGCTCCCTCCAAGGCTCTGGGGAAGAATGCTTCTTGCGTCTTCTGGCTTCTACTGGTTTCCTGCAGCCCTTGGCCTTCCTTGGCTTGTAGCTGCCTCACTCCACACTCTGCCTCCATCTTCACATGGGGTCTCCTTATGTTTCCCTGTGCCCTGTGTCAAAGTCTCACTCTCCTTTCTCTTATAAAGATATCAGTCAATGGATTTAGTGACCACCCTAACCTAGTATGACTTCATTGTAATTAATTAATCAATTACATTTACAAAGACTCTATTTCCAAATAGGGTTCCATTCCGAGGTTCTAGGTGGATATGGGTTTTTTAGACCTCCTGTACTCCTCAGCATTTTTCTTTAGCCTCTTTCTTTAGCTTACTACCTCCAGCCCCCTTTGTGCACGTTGTTCTTTTTTGCTGACCTTGGTCACATGCTTTTAACAGTAAAGCTTTGCACAATTCATTTCTTCCAATCCCTGTTGTGGCTGAAACCCTGCCTGCAGAAGGAGGGGCAGCCTATCCCATCATCCTCATTTGTGTACCCATACTTGTCTAATCATAATCTCCAGCACTGGGTTTGGAACATTTCTTCACCTGCTCCATGGCTTTGTATAAAAGATGATGCATGTTATGGATTCACAATAAATGCTTTCTGACTACGATTAAGATGCTCTTTTTAGAGCAGAGGTGGACGTTCAAATGCCATTTTCTTTACAAAAAAAAAGCAAAACATACAACTGAACACAGCTCATTACATAAATAAAAAAGTACAAAGTCCCCAAGTACTATGGTTTAGTTTTGGATGCCTTTGTTCTTCCCATTTTTCTTCTCCCCAGAGTTTCTTTCCAGGAAGAGCAGCTGTGATTTTTGTTTCAGCCATGGAGAGTCTCCAGCTTTGGATACCTCTTTACCTTATTCGAGAGACAGCTCATTAGGTTGGGCCAGGTATCTGTTATTCTCCCAAGTTCAATCGTTTCATCAGAATTTTTATATTTGATCCTTCTCCTGGAAAGTTAATGCAATTTGGGCCTAAAAATAGTTTCCATGCTGTGCTCATTCTTTGTTTCCCAATATGGAAGGAGAGGACAGTAACAATAGTAATGACAAAAGCCTTAATTTTATAGCATGCGGTTCTAAATGGTGTACATACTTGACAAGCCATAGATTTCTAATTCTTAACTTTATGCTTATGCGATGATTGGTGGCAACACTGACATCATTTTGATTGGATGTAGTAGTGTGTGCAGGGGTTTCAGGGAGTACCTAGCACTCCTCATGGGAAGGAGGGTAGTGTGACAGGGGTAGTAGGGGAAGCAGAAGGAATAGGGAGCCTCTCCTGGGGGAAGTCCTCATATCTCTGGGGAGTACTTCCAGGGGCTTCCTTCTTCTTTCAGGAATGCCCGCATTCTTTCTTAAAGGCCCACACAACTCAAAACTACACATGTTGGCAGCATGAGCATCTGAATGATAACCATGATGGGCATGGGGTTCCATGCTCCGTATGTGAGTACTAGAGGTGGTTCAAGTGTGGGTGAAGTGGGTAGGAAGGTTTTGTTCATGTCTCCCTTTGGTGAGAGAGCCTTTATAGTGCCTGATTTTTGGATGCAACTTTATAGTATAAAATCTCAATACCAAGTTATATAAGTAGTTGAATTTTGCTGTTACAGTTGTTATTTCTACATATTGATTTGCACCTACCAACATGACTCCAAGGGTCTGGCTAGTTGTACATCAGCAGCAAAGAGGTTCCTGGGTCTCTTGCCTTCAGTTTCATGTGTTCTTGCTAACCTTTTGGCTAAAATGTTTAGGTCACTGTACCCTTGGCTCAGGCAGCAAAGCTGTCCTTTAGATGCCAAGGCTGCCAAATATCTCTTCATATACACACCTGTCTCATGCCCACTTCTTCCTCACTCCTGCCTGGGAGATGACAGTGCCCCCTCACTCTTTCAACCAAGGTAAAAGGCAAGGTAACATTGAAGGACTTGACTTTAACCATGTTGATTTCTTCCCTGCATTTTAGAGTAACAATAACTCCTATGCACTCAGTCCACAGGTCTCAGCAGGCTGCAGAGTGCTCTGCAGTCATGAACTCACGTTATCCTCATCACGGTCTCTACAACAGGTTGCAGGCCACACCTTGTCACCACCTATGTTCATATGGCCTTCGGTCTAGGAATAGGTTTTACATTTTTAGATGGTTGAAGAAAATCAAAAGATATATAAGATTTTTGTGACGTACAAAAATCATACAAATTCAAACTTCAGTGTTTTATTGGAGCACAGCTATACACATTTGTTTATGTATTGGTGGTGGCTGCTTCTCTACTACAACAACTGGGTGGAGTCGTTGAGACGGAAAACTCGAGTCTTCCAAAGGTGAAAATATTTATTCTTTAGCCCTTTACAGAGAAAGTTTGATGCCCTGCTCTCTGTGGTTGGTTCCATTATTATTCCCATTTTACAGCTGAGGAAATGGAGGCAGGGAGTTTTAAGTTTGGACACAGCAATTTGTTCAAATGACAAACTTGAGGTTAGAAGTGTTGGACCCCAAAGTCTCTTTTCAAGCTTCTCCTGAGCAGGCATAGGCAGACAGAGAATTCAGAGACCAAGGATTTGTGAGGCAACCACTCAGCATTCCAATCTCCCCTAAGAGAGTCCTCTGAGTGACTCTAGTCAGTGCCTACGTGTGTGTGTGGGCATGCCTGTGTGTGATAAAAGCACAGGAGGGAACTGTAACAAGAGGAAGATGAATTAAACATGATTCTAAAAACCTGTCTCTGCTTTGGAAGCTGGGGAAACACAGTGATTATCATTTCAGTAAGAGTAGGGGAAGGATCATCACTGTTGCTGATGAAGCTGATAGTAACAGTTGTTGTTTAATGATTATAATCATTTCCATGTAGAAGAGAGCAGTCGTGAATGTAGCCTGCAATCTCTGCGGCTGGCTTATTTACACGTATTTCTAGAGTCACAGTTGGAGAATGAGTGAGCAATGTTCTGCCCTTTAGGTGCTCAAGCGTCATTTTGCATATGTGCAGAGGTAGTTTGTGCTTTCGAACCATTTCATTATTGAATGCAGCACATTTGAAACCATTAGCATCACTGTACGTGGCATGTGCACAACAGGAATATAGGCAACATTGACCAAGCTGAGAATAAAATCAAGAACTCAATCCCTTTCACAATAGCTGCAAAAAAATAAAAAAATAAATACTTAAGAATATACCTAACCAAGGAGGTGAAAGACCTCTACAAGGGAAACTACAAAACGCTACTGAAAGAAATCATAGACAGCACAAACGGAAACACATCCCATGCTCATGGATGGATAGAGTCAATATTGTGAAAATGACCATACCGCTAAAGGCAATCTACAAATTCAATGTAATTCCCAACAAAATACCACCATCATTCTTCACAGAACTAGAGAAAACAATTCTAAAAACCATATGGAACCGAAAACGAGCCCACATAGACAAAGCAAGACTATGCAAAAAGAAAAAATCTGGAGGGATCACATTACCCGACTTCAAACTAAATACTGTAAGATCATAGTCACCAAACAGCATGGTACTGGTATAAAAATAGGCACATAGACCAATGGAACAGAACAGAAAACCAAGAAGTAAAGCCAAATACTTACAGCCAACTGATCAACAAAGCAAACAAAAACGTGAAATGGGGAAAGGACACCCTATTCAACAAATGGAGCTGGGATAATTGGCAAGCCACATATAGAAGAATGAAACTGGATCCTCATCTCTCATCTTATACAAAATCAACTCAAGATGGATCAAAGACTTAAATCTAAGACCTGAAACCATTAAGATTCTAGAAGATGACATTGGATAAACCCTTCTAGACATTGGGTTAGGCAAAGACTTCATGACCAAAAACCCAAAAGCAAATGCAACAAAACACAAACATCAATATATGGGACTTAATTAAGCTGAAAAACTTCTGCAGAGAAAATAAATAATCAGTAGAGTTAACAGACAACCCGCAATCAGTAGAGTTAACAGACAACCCGCAGCGTGGGAGAAAATCTTCACAATCTATACATTTGACAGAGGACTAATATCTAGAATCTACAAAGAACTCAAACAAATCAGCAAGAAAAAAACAAACAGTCCCATCAAAGAGTGGGCTAAGGACATGAATAGACAATTCTCAAAAGAAGATATACAAATGGCCAACACACATATGAGAAAATGCTCAACATCGCTAATGATCAGAGAACTGCAAATCAAAACCACAATGTGGTACGTTACTACTGCAAGAATGGCCATAATTAAAAATAAAAAAATAATCAATGTTGGTGTGGGTGTGGTGGAAAGGGAACACTTTTACACTGTTGGTGGGGTTGTAAACTAGTACAGCCACTATGGAAAACAGTGTGAAGATTCCTTAAAGAACTAAAAGTAGATCTACCATTTGATCCAACAATTTCACTACTGGGTATCCAGTACCCAGAGAAAAAGAAGTCATTATATGAAAGAGATACTTGCACACGCATGTTTATAGCAGCAAAATTTGCAATTGCAAAAATATGGAACCAGCCCAAATGCCCATCAGTCAATGAGTGGATAAAGAAAATGTTATATATATATACACACACACACACACACACACGCACACATACACACACACACATACACACACACACATATATATACACATACACACACACACACACACACACACACACCATGGAATACTACTCAGCCATAAAATGGAATGAATTAATGGCATTTGCAGGAATTGAAGACTCTAATTGAGTAATTCAGGAATGCAAAACCAAACATCGCATGTTATCACTCATATGTGGGGGCTAAGCTCTAAGGCATAAAAACGATGTGATGGACTTTGGGGACTCAGGACAAATGGTGGGGGGTGGTGAGGGATAACAGACTACACATTGGGTACAGTATATACTGCTTGGGTAATGGGTGCACCAAAATCTCAGAAATCATCACTAAAGAACTTATTCATGTAACCAAACACCACCTGTTTCCCAAAAACCTATCGAAATTAAAAAAAAAAAATGTTAAAAAAGAAATTGGGGAGATTTTTCCAAGCTGTAAATCAGAATGTATATGAGAAATATTGTGAGTTTGTATGTATATTTCTGAAATTATGCTTCTGATTTCCCCATAATTCTTTATGATGACTGGAGGAAAATGTTTGGTTTTAAAAAAAAAGCTGCTAAGTGATGTTTCTCTCTCAAAAAATCCTATCTGATCTTTAAAAGATTTGACTGAGGTTTTTGGTCAGAAATAGAAAGAAAGTCCCCCTTTCCCTTTCCCCGAGATCCTGCTCAATTGTTTCCTATCCTCAACTCCATTTCTGGGCAGTGGCTCAATGTGGAGATGAGAAATTCTGTCTGTGTTTTATAAACAGCTGTACCTCTCTCCATGTTCTCAGTGTTATGAAATCAGCAAAATGATGCTACCCTAGGATCTGCTGACACAAAAGGGGCCACTGAGCTGCCCCGAGGAAACACTTGGCTCCCCAGCCCTTGTCTGGCAGGTATCAGTTGGCTGTGGGAGAGGAGCCCTGCTGTTCTCAGTGCAATTACAAGCTCTTGGCATTTAAAAGTGGATTTCACTATTTTTTCCCCTTCTCTGCTACTCTGGTGGTATGCTCTGTTTTTAGCACTTACATGGCTGAGTTAATGCTTTTCAGCTGTTGAGTTGAGTTCAATTCAGTCTTCCCCATCCCCTCCCTCCTATTTCCACCTCCCACTTTCCTTCTCTTCTTCTTGTAGGAGTGTTTATCTCAACAAAACACAATCTCACATTTAGATAATGCCCTGTGTGCACGTGCCAGGAGCCGTTTGGATCCACCCAAACACATCTGGAAGGTAGACATGATGCCTGGCACTGTGACTTCTGCAGAGCAGGAAAGAGAAATTAGGTGGCTTTCTCAAGATCACTGTTGGACATCCTCTTCAAAACTCAGGGGCTCATTCTCCGGGGGATTTGGAGTTTTCACTGCCCTGTGTACCCCTGTCAAGGGTGCTGAAGCCTGAGTACCACATTAGACAGGGCCAGGACGTCTTCTCCCGCAGGGTGGCCATGCTGCCCAGTCTAGTAAAGATGCACAGTGGCTGTTCATGATGATACTGTTGGGAGAGGGCTCCAATGCAGGCTGTGGGTTTGCGCAGATAGCTCCTTCATCAGACATTTTCTCTACTGATTCTGCACCAAATATTTGGCACAGATAAGGATCTTTCTTTACGTCATTCCCCTTTCCCTGTAGTTTAAGAATAAGAACACATGGAAGCTGGATTGCGTAGACACTTAGCAGCTTGGAGAAGGGATTAGTCATCACTGTACAAGGGGATTCAGGACCTTGGACATGTCCCAGGGAGTGAATGGGGGCTTCCATGTTGCGTCTGAGAAGGCTCCTTTTCCAGCAGTCATACAGCTGGTGTGGGTGCACCACAGTGCTCAAATGCTGGACTTCTGACCCCAAACCATTGCCACCACACTTGGGGTTAAAGATGACCCCCAACCTCCTTGTTCAATGACTTACAATTTTAAATGATTTGATTTTGAGTGTTTTATGTTTTTGCAAGGTAGTAAAAAGAATTGCACGTACTTCATGGGTTTGATTGGAGTGGGTATGGGAAGAGGGAGCAGAGGTGGCAGTCTTCTCTCATCTGTTACACCTTCTTGGCTTTATTCTTTTCCATAGCACATATGACCTTCTAAAGTCCTGGTATTTCACATATTTATTTTTATTTTTATAACTGTTTACCCCTATTGAATATGTCCTCCATGAAGACAGAATTTCTTTTTAACTTTTATTTTAGATTCAGGGGTTACATGTTTATTAGCTGAATATTTTTCATGATGCTGAGGTTTGGGGTATGAATGATCCTGTTACTCAGGTACTAAGTGTAGTACCCAATAGTTAGTTTTTCAACACTTCCCCCTTTACTTTCTTCTTCTAGTAGTCCCCAGTGTCTATTGTTTCCATCTTTATGTCCATGAGTACCCAATGTTCAGCTCCCACTTCTAAGTGAGAACATGTGGCATTTGTTTTTCCATTCCTGTGTTGATTTTCCTAGGATAATGGCTTCCAGCTACATTCATGTTGCTGCAAAGGATGTGATTTTGTTCTTTTTTATGGCTGCATAGTATTCCATGGTGTATACGTACCACATTTTCTTTATTCAATCCACCATTGATGGACACTTAGGTTGATTCCATAAGACAGAATTTTTGGCCAGGCATGGTGGCTCATGCCTGTAATCCCAGCACTTTGGGAGGCCAAGGCAGGTGTATCACCTGAGGTCAGGAGTTCGAGACCAGCCTGGCCAACACAGTGAAACCCTGTGTCTACTAAAATTACAAAAAAATAGCTGGGCATTGTGGTGGGTGCCTGTATTCTCAGCTATTCGGGAGGCTGAGGCAGGAGAATTGCTTGAACCCAGGAGTCAGAGGTTGTAGTGAGCTGAGATCGAGCCATTGCACTCTCAGACTGGGCAACAAGAGCCAAATTCTGTCTCAAGAAAAAGAAAAAGAAAGAATTTTTGTCTGTTGACAGCTGCTAACATTTGTGCAATGAATGTTTCTACAACATCTAAAACTGTGTCTGTTACCTATAACAATAGATAATTGTTGATTGAATTAATCAATTCTCCCTCTAGAAGTAGCTATTGTAACCAACTCCAGAGTTCCTGAATTTTATTCCAGATGTTGAGTGAGAAGAACAGAAGCTGAGAAAAGAGGCTTTCAAAATGTAAATCGTAGGAATTGCTGTAGTGATCCAGATGACAAACTTTTGTAGATCTGTATTTTGATTCTGTCAGAGGGACCAAGGGATGAATGTGATGGCAGGGCCTCGGTGTTCCTCCAGACATCTGCCTCAGAGCCTGGGGTTTATCATTCACCAATTCATTTATCCACACACTCAGAGAATCAACCTTTTATCAATAATCAGCTCTGGGGATAAAAAGCTGAACAAGACATATTATTCTATACCCTCATGCATCTTGTCATTCATAACTAGATCAGCATTTTGGGGGAAACTGTTTATCTTTTTAGCCTGTTCCAGCACTGTGAAGGAACATTCTTTAGCAGTACTACTTTATAAAATAATAATATAATTTTTGCATCTATTGGTA
Organism: Mandrillus leucophaeus; assembly: GCF_000951045.1. NCBI lineage: Eukaryota > Metazoa > Chordata > Mammalia > Primates > Cercopithecidae > Mandrillus > Mandrillus leucophaeus. Next base: position 1,800,841 of record NW_012102499.1, read on the forward strand.
GAATCTTAAGTAAGTTTCTTAAGGAAAAAGTGCTGCCCCACCGCCACCAACCCCAACACAGTGGCCTCATCAGGCCTGGGTGCAGGGATTGACCTAATCAGTTCAGGTCCCTGGGGCTACTCCTGGATCACTGTGACAGAACTGAGGGGTCCTTCCAACTTATAGGGAAAATCTTCTTTTATTGGTGACATGGGGTCAATGATGTTGGCTAGATATGAGAGAAAAACACAATAGGGCATATATAATGGTAGAAAAAAATAGAAAATGTTAAACTTGAAAAGTGCCTCCTCTTGTTTTTTCCTGCCGCCAGCTCTCATCTCTTCTGTGACAAGGGGTTCAATAATGAGCATATCTCGAGCACCTTGTATTGATTTCTCCTGTGATCATATCCCGGTAAATGGAGGGAGATGTCAGGAATGTAGTGGCTTGTTTGTGTGACTTAGCAACAGCAAATATGAAAACAATTAAGACTGTGGGCCTATTGTAAACTCAGGGTGAATCAACACTAAGAGGAGAGCATTAAAAAGAGACAACGATTATGTCCAGAATGAGGCTGGCAAGCCTAGCTTGAGGTCCCCAGCTTGAGGAAGCATAGAGCAGACAAGAATCTACTCAGGGTGGAGGGGCCGGCTGGGGAAGGCCACTCAGAACTGCTTCAGATGAAGAGGACCAGGATGTTTATTTTAGAGAAGACTCAGAAGGACCACAAGTGCCATCTTCAGATGATGGAAGGATTCTTCGTGTATGTGGGAGAAGCACTAGACCTTCCTGGAGCCTCAGAGCTTGGAGTGAGGAGAACTGGGAAGGCACTCAGGCATAGTCAAGGAGAGCACCGGGGAGCAGTTCTGGGCTTCACTACCTGATCCTTTGGAACAAGTGTGAGTCACTATTTGTATCTGAGGATCTCCGATGCTTATTGAAGCCAACTTAGGACACTAAGAAGTTAATGCTACCCAGGTAGAAGAGAAAGGACAGCTCTCGTTTGGGGCCATTTTCTGTGATCTTCCTTTTTATAAATTGCTGCTAGTCAGGTGACTTTATTTTTCTGCTCTCTTTAAAACATTTTCCCATACCTATTGATCCAACAATTCAACTTTTGAGAGTCTATATTATAGAAATAAAAATACAAGCACATAGTGGTCTATGCACAAGGATGGATATGGTTTGATGTAGAATAGTTTAAATTGCAAAAGTGTAAAAACAACCCAAATGACAATTAAAAGGCAATAATTGAGTACATTCTGGTGTGTATTCATAATATGAACTATTCTGTAGTTACTATAGACGTTAAGTTAGATCTCTACTTACTATCCTGGAGGGATGGGCAGGATACAGCGTTAAGTGAGAAAAGTGAGAGAAACATGTACAGTATGATCTTATTTTGTTAGAATAAATTAAAAATCTCTCCACATATGTAATATAATCAGTTGGCATATATTTGTGTGAGGATGGCAAAAGGAGGGGAAGAGTATAGATGAAAGTTGTTAACATGGGTTGGAGAGTTTGGGGTGGGATGAAGTTGGGTAGGAACCTGAGACAGATGGGGCAGGATTAGAAACAAAGTGAAGAATGAAGTAGGATGGCTTGTCTGTCTGTCTATCTATCTATCTATCTATCTATCTGTCTATCTATCTATCTATCATCTATCTACCTATCTCTATCTCTATTAAATATAGTACTTTAAACAAACTTAAAACAAAGCTGGGAAATGTTTAAAGATAAATTATTTTGTATTACAACTGAATTTCTAGATATCGTTAAAGATGAATGATGTATTTTTCTAAGCTTTTTCTTTGCTATGTAGAAGGTATCTGTTTTCTCCTAGTGCTTCAGGAAAAAAAGGTTCTTTGCTTAAATCTAGGGAACATAGGATCAGGTTAGGAGCACTCATCTCAGTTAAGAATTGTGCTAGTTGTTGATAGGGAAGTAGGGCGTTGAATGAAAAAAGTTCTAACATGTGTGTGTGTGATCAGTTTTTCTCTGCTGAGATCATCAGCAAGATGATGCTCTGCTTTTTGTAATTTAGATGCTATCAAATCATTTTTAATAATTGTTTTTCATATTAAATTATTCTTATTACACATTCATATTCAAGAACCCCGTGGTTCTTTCTGTGTAAAGGATTTGTCTACATCTGGAGTAGTCCAGACAGTATAGAGTTGGATGGCAGTTTAACCCTTGCGTATCTTGAAAGAGGAATTTGGGTAAAACAGGATATTGTTTCATATTCACATTTGGTTGTAGACTGAGAGCTGATCCCAGGTAGCTTTACTGATACAGAAGCAAATAAGTGGTATGTCCGATCCCTGGAAATAGTAATACTAACTATCTTATTTCCTTGATTTTAAGATGTTCATTTTATATGTTAACTGAAATCTGAATGCATCTCACTACATTCATATGCATTTATCAGAGTAATATTGCAAATCAGTAGTGATCTTATAATTGAAGGTCTTGGAAGTCCTGTAGAATCCCCATTAGCTGGATGAGTTCTGGATATTTGATGCAAATCAGAACACTCCAGAATCATGAACCTCAACCAGAATTGCAGCCTGCATAGGATTTTCCCTTCAGGGAAACCAGAAAGTTATAAAAGTGTTTTCTTTTTTTTTTTCTTTTCTTTTCTTTCATTTCTTTTCTTTCTTTTTTCTTTTGTTTTCTTTTTTGAGATGGAGTTTCACTCTTGCTGCCCAGGCTGGAGTGCAATGGTGCAATCTCGGCTCACTGCAACCTCTACCTCTTGGGTTCAAGCGATTCTCCTGCCTCAGCCTCCTGAGTAACTGGGATTACAGGCATGTGCCACCACGCCTGACTGATTTTTTTTGGTATTTTTAGTAGAGACGGAGTTTCTTCATGTTGGTCAGGCTGATCTTGAACTCCTGACCTCAGGTGATCTGCCCATCTCGGCCTCCCAAAGTGCTGGGATTACAGGTGTGAGCCGCCATGCCCGACCAACAGTGTTTATTTTCATACAAGTGACTGCCTTTACAGATAGATAGATAATACTAAAAATCTGCAAAGTAGGATCCGTGCATGGCTGACTCCATCTTTTAAATCTTAATTTTAATTCAGAGGCACTATCATTTTGGGAAAGCTAGTCAAATGCAGTGACATTTTTTTTTCCACCTCACAGGCTAAAAAAATATTTTGTGAGCCCAGCAACTTGAATGGTGCTTATGGGCAATTTATTTGTCACAAGGGTGGGAAGAATCAGAAGAGAAGTGTTCTCTGGAGCTGTGTGCTGGAGGGAACGAAGGAATGAAGGCGAGCTGTGATGTGGAAAAATGAGCTCACTGACTAGGTTGCTGGTGTTCTACATTTGCTCTGGGAGTCCTGTCAAGCATTTTCTTTGAGTTTTGTTGTTGCTGTCGCTTTGTTTTCTTGGGCATCATATCTGCTTCTTCCAGAACAATCACCCCCTCCCGGCCCCACTCCCCAGGCTAGCCTGTCAGGCTGCACGGCTGCCTTTCCCGTGTGTGTTTGAGGCCATGGTCTTTTGCTGCTTTTCTCATGCCTTTTCTTTATGATGTTTCAGCTCATCCACCATACACCATGTGCTTTAGAGTGAAATTCTACCCACATGAACCCTTGAAGATTAAAGAAGAGCTCACAAGGTATTTTTTGTTTGTTTGTATGTTTAACGTGCGCCTTTAACCAGCCAGGACCTCTCTGGTCTTGCAGGCTCCACGGCCTCCGGTCTACAGCTGATGGTTTCAGTGTTGCAGGCTCAGAACTCAGCGTTTTTGCTTGGAATGCTTCTCTTACACTGAATTGTTTTGGGATTTTTAAAAAAACAATTGTCATTGAGAGTGTAATTAACTGCAGAAAAAAAGCACTGGCTATGACGGGGGAGGTGTTCTCTGAAAACATCTGACAGTGGGGTGCTAAAAATAAATAGGAGGCATCTGTCTTTGAGACATGGGCAAATTCATCCCCGGTGCAGTCCCTAGTCTATCTTTTGGATCTCAGCTTTTCTGGGAGGGAAAGGATCGCCTGGCAGAATGCACTGTCTGTCATCCTGCCTTCTGCTTGCTGAATGACCAACTGGGCGGCAGGCGTCCCTCCATTCAGACTCTTCTCAGCCCAACTCTCCTGCTTCTGCTGGGGCTACAGCTTCAGTGTACCTTGAGGAGGGGGGATTGGCTT
>NW_012102499.1:1805036-1805881 GCF_000951045.1 Mandrillus leucophaeus
TCCTGTCTACAGCTGATGGTTTCAGTGTTGCAGGCTCAGAACTCAGCGTTTTTGCTTGGAATGCTTCTCTTACACTGAATTGTTTTGGGATTTTTTAAAAAACAATTGTCATTGAGAGTGTAATTAACTGCAGAAAAAAAGCACTAGCTATGACGGGGGAGGTGTTCTCTGAAAACATCTGACAGTGGGGTGCTAAAAATAAATAGGAGGCATCTGTCTTTGAGACATGGGCAAATTCATACCCGGTGCAGTCCCTAGTCTATCTTTTGGATCTCAGCTTTTCTGGGAGGGAAAGGATCGACTGGCAGAATGCACTGTCTGTCATCCTGCCTTCTGCTTGCTGAATGACCGACTGGGCAGCAGGCGTCCCTCCATTCAGACTCTTCTCAGCCCAACTCTCCTGCTTCTGCTGGGGCTACAGCTTCAGTGTACCTTGAGGAGGGGGGATTGGCTTCCTTGAGTAACCTGGGCACAGGTTGTGAGCAGGACTTCAGGAGGATGGGAGAGAAAGAGTTGCTGTGCCCTTAGTTCTAGATGAGGCTCTGGCTTGGTGACCACAAAAATCACTTGCTATAATCATCTCTCAAAATAAGCTGCTTAGGTATAGATAGATGCAACAGAAAAGCAAGTGTAATCGGCTCTGATCATTGGCGGGGGGAGATTTTGGGTTCTTGGATATTTTGCTTCCTTGTTATTATCCAGGGTCTCTGGTAAGCTTGACCATTAGTGGCGTGGAGGTGACTTTGGGAGGGAGCAGATGGTTCTGCTCTCTATTATTAATTTGCTCCTAGTCATTTAGTAAGGTTTGTGCTGGGGGTGGGAGATGGGGAGAGAGGGGGTGTGTG
>NW_012102499.1:1805931-1821034 GCF_000951045.1 Mandrillus leucophaeus
GTCCCTCCATTCAGACTCTTCTCAGCCCAACTCTCCTGCTTCTGCTGGGGCTACAGCTTCAGTGTACCTTGAGGAGGGGGGATTGGCTTCCTTGAATAACCTGGGCACAGGTTGTGAGCAGAACTTCAGGAGAATGGGAGAGAAAGAGTTGCTGTGCCCTTAGTTCTAGATGAAGCTCTGGCTCGGTGACCACAAAAATCACTTGCTATAATCATCTCTCAAAATAAGCTGCTTAGGTACAGATAGATGCAACAGAAAAGCAAGTGTAATCGGCTCTGATCATTGGCGGGGGGAGGTTTTGGATTCTTGGATATTTTGCTTCCTTGTTATTATCTAGGGTCTCTGGTAAGCTTGACCATTAGTGGCGTGGAGGTGACTTTGGGAGGGAGCAGATGGTTCTGCTCTCTATTATTAATTTGCTCACAGTCATTTAGTAAGGTTTGTGCTGGGGGTGGGAGATGGGGAGAGAGGGGGTGTGTGCGTGGAAACGACGGTAATAGATAATGGATGTTATAAGCAGTGGTTGGGATTTTGCAATCTGGCCTGGTTTTTTCTTTTTATTGAGGTAAAATTCACATGACGTAAATTGATCTCAGCATTTTGAAGTGTATAATGCAGTGGCATTCAGTACATTCACAGTGTTGGACAACCCTTCCCACCATCTAGTTCTAGAAGTTCTCATCACCCTCAGAAGAAACCATGTACCCCATAGAAGTCACTCCCTATTCTCCACCCCAGCCCCCGTCCAAGCCCCTGGCAACCACTTTTAGTCTCTATGGGTTTGCCCATTCTGGACACTTCATGTAAATGGAATGGTACAGTATATAGCTTTAGTCCGATTTTGGATGGAAAATTTTAATTATTTATTTGATAAATTTGTTCTTACTTGCTGTTACTACCCAGGGGGCAGGGACTGAATTAGCTGCCAAAGACAGAGAGAGAGAAAGGAGAGAGAGCGAGCTATTTGTCCTGCCCTCAGGGTGCTAACAGTGTAATTAGGAGGATCAAATCAAATCCTAATGCCTCACTTTTGTCATTTGTTCTCTTTGTAATTTTGTCTGGAGGATAAAAATTGAGTATGTGTCACAATATAAATTAAGGATGGACATTTTGTTGTTGAGAAAAGTCCCATTTGAAAGTAAAAGAGCACAGCATTTCAGTTAATAACCCTGGTTTCGCCCCTCTCAATCGTATTTGCTAACATTTTCCTACCTTTGACTAAATAGCTCAGGTATGAATAGTAGAATATCGTGACCCTTTTGGTTTCCAAAGGTAAGTAAGATGTTCCACTGCCCTTACACAAGTAGTAATGGACTTTTCTTAGTCAACACAGTCCTTAGGATTCTAAATGAATTGAGAAACTGTGGACTGCCCCAGGTACTTATGGTTTGAATTCCTATCTTGAAGGCATTTAGTTTTTCTTGCATGATAAATTGTTATTTTATTATAAGATTAATCTAAAGTTTGAGAAGAATTTAATATGTGAGAAGTTCAGATCATGTTCATGACCATGCTTAAGAGTAAAGAAATGTTAAGAAAAAGACAAATTTAAAAATGCAAAATAATAAAAATAACCACAAAAGATGATATTTGAAATCATTTTTCACCCTTTATCTCCCCATTTAAGCAATCATCTTACAATCCTTTAGATTTCTGGGGCTTTTGTAAATGCTCTATACATTGAATGTTACCAAAAGGATGTTGATTTTAATTTTTTTTAGAAGAACCATCTTCTAATCCATGTAGAGATGCTGTTTTATTAATGGCAGCACAGTAATTTATGACTCAGACCCTCATGTGTTTTTGTTGCTTAATCTTTTTGTGCAGGAATGACACTAAAGGGAGATGCATTATTTTTTGGTAGCTATTATATAAAAAAAATGAGCATCCTTAATGCGAAACCATTTACAAGGCTCAGTGGATTATGTTGAATCCACAGTAATTCTCGATTATCTCCTGAGATCACTGAAACGGGCACAACCCCAAACTCTGATGTGAAAGCGGCTTTTCTTTTCTCGGGAAGCTCTTGCCAAATTGATTTCTGAGTTACGGGATTAGAACCCAAGCCTCTCATTTATCAATAAATAGTTATTTGAAACTATTTTTCACTGCCAAACTCATCAAAAAGTAGAAAGAAATGCTTTTATGTTTGATGCACACATTCAATACACAGAAAAGAAACTTCATGGTATTTGGCCTGGTAGTTTACAGTCCTTAAAAAGGGCTAAAATTTAATCATTTAAAGCATTTGTGTGACTTTGCTATTCTCAATGGTCTAGGGCCGGTCCTCAAAGTGAGGTCCCTGAGCCAGCAGCATCAGCATTACCTGGGAGCTTGTTATAAATGCAGATTCTTGGTGTCTCTCCAAGACCTACTGAATCAGAAACCCCCGGCAGTTGGGTTCAGCAACCTATTTTCATAAGCCCTCCAGGTAATTCTGAAGCATGCCAAATTTTGAGAACCACCACTCTAAGACAATTTGGATTTTCAAAATAGTTTATTTTGGTAGCTATTGAAGTGTACAATTTAGTATGTGCACAGATTTGTACCACTAACACCATGATCTGATTCCAAAACATTTTCATCACCCCAGTAAGAAACTTTGTACCCAAGCAGTCATCCAGTATTCTCTCTTCTCCCAAGTTCCTGGCAACCAGTCATCTGTTTTCTGTCTCTATATATTTGTCCATTCTGGTTGTTTCATACAAATCAAAGCATGCAATGTGTAGCCTTTTGGGTCTGGTGTCTTTTCACTTAGCATAATGCTTTCAAAGTTTATCCCTGTTATAGCATCTTCAGCATTTCTTTTTTTTTATGGTTGGATGATATTCCAGTGTATGGATATACCACATTTCTTTTATTTATTCATCAGCTGGGGGACATTTGGCTTGTTTTCCCTTTTTTTTTTTTTTTGAGATGGAATCTTTCTCTGTCGCCCAGGCTGGAGTGCAGTGGCGTGATCTCGGCTCACTGCAGCCTCTGCTTCCTGGGTTCAAGCAATTCTCCTGCCTCAGCCTCCCGAGTAGCTGGGACTACAGGCACGAGCCACCACATCCGGCTAATTTTTGTATTTTTAGTAGAGACCAGGCTTTGTCATCTTAGCCAGGCTGATCTCAAATTCCTGACCTCAGGCTATCCACCCACCTCAGCCTCCCAAAGTTCTGAGAGTACAGGCGTGAGCCACTGAGCCCTGCCCTGTTTTCACTTCCCAGCTATAATGAATAATGTTATTATGAACACTCATGTACAAGTTTTGGTGAGGGTCTAGATTCTGATTTCACTGGGTCTGGGGTAGGATCCAGAGGCCCACTGGTTTAGAACCTTATTACTCAAAGTGTGGCTGATGGAGCCGCACCACAGCATCCCCTGGAACTTATTTATTTATGTATTTATTTTTATTTATTTTTTGAGATGGAGTCTTGCTCTGTCACCCAGGCTGGAGTGCAGTGGCGCGATCTCAGCTCACTGTAACTTCTGCCTTCTGGGTTCAAGCGATTCTCCTGCCTCAGCCTCCCGAGTAGCTGGGATTACAGGCGCCCACTACCATGCCCAGCTAATTTTTGTGTTTTTAGTAGAGACGGGTTTTCACCGTGTTAGCCAGGATGGACTCCATCTCTTGACCTCGTGATCCACCCAACTCGGCCTCCCAAAGTGCTGGGATTACAGGTGGGAGCCACCGCACCTGGCCCCCCTGGAGCTTATTAGAAATATAGAATCTCAAGCCCACCCCAGACCTTTTGAATCAGAATCAATTTTAACAAACTCTTCAAGTAATTCATGTGCACATTAAAGTGTGAGAGGCACTAGATTAAGCAGCTAGTCTGAGTCCTTACCCAATGAGTGTGATATGGTTCCTTTGACAGAATACGTACCAAGCTCCAAATTAAAAACTTATTAGGGACTGCCTTTATCCTCTGCACAAAATTTAATACTAAACTGGGGACAGAGATTGTCATTTGAGCCTCCACCATGCCCCCAGTGCCCACACAGCACAGTGCATGGCATAAAGCAGATGTTAGACAAAGATATGGTGAAGGAAAACATCAGTGAGCCGCTGATTCCTTCAATGGCTCCAGTGTGCTTTCAGTGAACCAATGGCCCAGAAACAGTGAGCTCCAGTGCTCTAGGGTTGACAGTGTCCCTGTGACCTTAGCACACTAATCACCCTTTCTGATTCTCTACTTCTTTGCCTTTAAAATGGGGATTACGCATGTCGCTCCTCCTATGGCTGAGTAAAGATTAAATTACTTGGGCACTAGAGATGTTTATTAGTTGAGGTTCTCCAGAGAAATAGAACCAATAGGCTACACACACACACACACACACACACACACACACACACATATGCACACATGCACACACACCCTTTCATACATAATGAGAATTATTATAAGGAATTGGCCCATGTGACTATGGAGGCCAAGGTATCCCATGACCTACTCTCTGTACCTTGGAGACCCAGGAAAGCCAGTGGTGTAGTTCAAAGGCCTGAGAGCCAGAGAGTCAGTGTTGTAGATTCCAATCCAAGTCGAAGGTCTGAGAACCAGGAGCACTGAGGATAGAAGATTGATGTCCCAGCTCAAGCATCAGGCAGAGTGAATTCAGCTTCCTCTGCCTTTGTGTGCTATTCAGTCCCTCAGTGGATTGCATGAGGTCCACTCACACTGGGGAGGGTCATCTGCTTTACTCAGTCCACCAAGTCAAATACTAATCGCTTCCAGAAGCACCCTTGCCCAGAAAAACTGTTGAACCAGATATCTGGGTATCCCATGGCTCAATCCAGTTGACACAAAATTAACCTCACAAGGTGATACCTGGGACTGATTGAGAGATGCGCCCTGCAAACCCCCAAGAAGACGAGAAAGAGAAAAAACATTGGTTTCTGAGAGTTAAACTCTAAAGTAAGCACGGAAAGAATCTGCACACATCTGTAAAGTTACTCTGCTCAGAAACATCAGATCCCAGGCCTGAGCATGGAATGAAAGAACCTTGAGAAGATGAGGAAATTGGAAGAGAGCTTGGTCAGTGTGGAGTAACAGAAAGGACGGGGACAAAATGAGCCTGAGCCAGGGGTTGCAACCTGGCACCCTGCTCTGCTGCCTGCCTCCCACCCTGCTATTTTTCGGGAAAAACTGGACACATTTAGTCTGCTTTTCTAGTGGCAGCACTAGGCTGGAGCTGTGTGCTGGCTGCCCCCTTTCTAGGGAGCCGCTGTGTCCCATCCTGCTTCCAGCACTTCTTGCACCAGCACAGGTGACTTGCTCTTGTCATAGGCCACCATGTGCCTGGTCTCAGTAGGCATCTGAGTGTGCCGTCCCTGGAGGGCGGAGACTACACAGATGGCAGCTCTAGTTGTGAATCAGTTAGTTGCCTTTCTGGCCTCATAATAACTGCGACTGTCTGAGGTTGATTAATGTGTCTCTCTCCCCCTAAGAAATGGTGAGGCTGGCCTTATGTACTGATTGAGTCTGTTTCCCGGCTCTCCATTTGAAACAGAGCTAGGGCAGCATGTGCCTGAGATGCCGGTAGTGATGACAGTGGTCATGGCTATCCTCGTGTGGGAGTTTCTGCCAGGAGCTCTGGCCACTGGGTCCTGTGGCTTTCCTCATTTCTTCTCATGCCTCTTTGAAAAGGCAGAGCCTGCTCAGCTTTGGAAGCTGATAAGATCTGCTCAGCAGACACTTCTGCTTTTCTGAATTCAGAGGGCCCCTCTCAGCTTTCCTCTGCTTGTTCTACAAAGGGTTGGGCTTGTCTAAGCCAGTCCCTAGAGCTGGGAAAAGGTCTGGTCACCACTGGAGCTAAGCATGAACAATCCTACTTCTTCCAGACTTCAGCCAAAAGTTAGGGTGACCGTTTCTCCTTTTGTATTGCAGGTACCTTTTGTACCTTCAGATTAAAAGGGATATTTTTCATGGCCGCCTGCTGTGCTCCTTTTCCGATGCTGCCTACCTGGGTGCCTGTATTGTTCAAGGTAAGTCTGGCCACAGCTCACCCATATTACCATTGCACTGTGGAGCTCCGGCTGTTTCAAGCCTCCGTTTTCTCCCACCCGTGGCCATCCTGCCTGTCTGTGGCTGGAGACCATGTAGGACTGGGTACATAGCAACGGAACCCCTACTCACCTTCCGTTCCGAGCCAGTGGAGTGCGGGTGGAAGGCTGGGCTGAGATGTTCACAGGAGCCTCTGCAAAAACAGAGTCCCTCAAGATCCCATGAGTCAGAGTCAGAAGCTCTCTTTCAAAGGGGCTGGAATGTGGAATGGGTGGGTTTATAAGAAGCTCTGAAGGGATGTGGGTATTGTATGTTCTCAGTTCCAAATGCTAGATGAGAGGCCTAATGGACATATTGAGGGGAGAATCTGCATCCAGGAATATGGGTGTTAAACAAAGGGGTCATCCTTGGAAGCATTTTCATGTACATCTGTCTATCTATCTATCTATCTATCTATCTATCTATCTATCTATCTATCTATCTATCCATCCATCCTATCTATTCGTGTGTGTATGTGTATACGTACGTACACATCTATTATGTCTAATTCCTCAGCTCTTCTAGCGATGGGCACGGTGAGGAGAGCACAAGTCCCATAAACTGTCATACCACCATTTGAATCTTTCTTCCCATTTCCTGGATGGTTCACCATGGATAAGTTACCTAGTTACCTAAGCTTTTCGGGGTTCAGTTTCTTCATCTATTAAATGGGGTAGTCATCCTCCTTTCCTGGCCATGTGATTTCAGAGACCACTCTGCACCAGGCCAGGGGTAGCACAGGCCCATTAGAAGTGACTACTGTTCGTTTTCCAGTTGAACAAACCCCGGGGGAAATAGCTAATGTGTTGACATGGGTTAGGTTCTGAATGTTTCCACCTAGTAAGGAAAGCGGTTTGAGGGAAGGAGGCCTCCAGGGCCTGAGGCACCACATGGCCACGGATGGGCCCAACACCCAAGTGAAAATGGCTCAGGTGTTCTGTTCCCCTGGATCAGCTGAGAGGCAACTGGAGGGACTCAGATGATCCAGCTGTTTATAGCATGAACATTAATGACATGTTTATGAGAGAGAAGGTGGGGCGGGAGGAAAGAGAGAGAGAGAGAGAGAGAGGACTATGTCAATCTTCCAATGGATCTGGAATAACACAGGAGCTTCTGATGGTCATTAGCGGTCATCAGTGAGGATCATCTGCCTACCACAACACTTAGCTTGTCACTGATGGAGAAACCCGTCATTCTCCTGGGGTTTCCCCTGTGGCCCACCGCCCTCCCTGTGGGATGCTCTGTGCTGTGAAATAGTTCCTTTGATCCTCTTCTCAGTTGTGTTTGGTCTCTGAGAATCCCAAAGTGGGTGTGTGTGTTGTGTTTCGCCCCCTTCCCTGGGAACAGCCTCATTCTGGATAGCAGATTTTGGCAGAGGTGTTAAAACCCTTGGATATTTTCCCGTTTCAAGCACTACAGTTGATACTGTGACGGGAAACAGCCCTTTCATCCGCACTGAGGTAGAGAATGTGTTTCTGAAAGCTACTTCTCATACCTTGGAGTGAGAGGACTGTAAATCCCATGGTTCCCTTCCTCCATGATGAAGGCTGCACATCTCGAGTTAGGGTGTACTGTCTTAGGTAAGAGACAAAGGAATCGATACTAATCCAAGCAACAGACCAGCATATGAGGATTTCAGAATGCATTTAGGCCTTAGTGAATTACCATCAATTCTCCTAGGACACGCTCAATATGGATCTATAATGGAAGGCTCGCCATCCTGTTTTCTGTCTGAAATAAAGCCAGGGAGCCTCCATCCAGACGATCAGGGCCCTATTTTATCCCTCATTGCTATTATTACTGACCACACACACACAGACACTGTGGAGAAAGTAGAGTGGGAAATGGACTGGCAGACCTCAAAAAGACCTTTGGGCTCTCAAATGCAGTGCTGTCTGTGGTCGTCTATAGCAAATTCAGTAAAAGTGGTTCATAAAGGTCTGATTCTCGGGTGAGTACTTCGGCAGCACTGCATTCACAAATACAGATATAGGTTGGCGTTTCAGAACTGCTTATTCTTACAGAGTAACAGGGAAGATGGAGTAAGTGATTATCAATAGGAGGCACTGTCGCCCCTCATCGTCTTGTTTGCTAACCCTCTTTCAAGGAGTATGTTTTAAGTTCAGTATATTCTGAGTTTATAAAAAACAGTCAATCAAGTTGGATGTGGTGGTGCACACCTGTAATTCCAGCTACTTGGGAGGCTAAGGCAGGAGGATTTCTTGAGGTCTGGAGTTTGAGACTAGCCTGGGCAACATAGCAAGACCTTGTCTCTACAAGGAATACAAAACCAATCCATCACCTGGAGTTTTGCTGCCTGTCCATACTGAATCCAACAAGCACATTCAAGACATGCAATGCATTTTCTTTCATAATACAGATTGCAAAACAAACACAGAATCCTTGGGATCTATTTATATTCTTTCTTGGTAAAAATATCTTTCCTGTTCCTTTTACAAAACAGCACCACAGCAGAATTCAACTTATCTCCTCTGCCTGGTGTGTTCAACCCCTGTAGAAATCTTGACTCCTGCTGGACATTCAGAACTCAGTCCAGAAGTCACTTCCTCTGATAAGTCTATCTGGACAACTCGACCTAAAGCAGCTCCCTCCTGCACGTCATTCTTTCTCAGAGCCCTGTTGTGTTTTCTTGCAAACACTTAGATCTTGAGTTGTTTTTGGACTTATTGTGCATTTCCTCCTATGTAGAATCTAATTCCATGGGAGCAGGATCTGGGTGCTTTTCACAGCAGTCTTCCTGTGTCTGACACACAGCAGGTTCTCCACTAAATATGTTAAATGAATCGGGGCACTTGCCTGAACTGAATCGGGGCACTTGCCTGAACTCCAGGTGATTGGTGATTGACTGGTTTTGTATTTTGTGTAGAGAGGATCTCACTATGTTACCCAGGGTGGTCTCAAACTCTAACCTCAAGCAATCCTCCTACCTCAGCCTCCCAAGTAGCTGAGATTACAGGTGTGCACCACCACACATGGCTTGATTGACTGCTTTTAATAAACTCAGAATATACCGAAGCTTCAAACATGCCCTGATTAACCATAGTTAATTGAATCAGGCAGAATCATTTAACGTTTAGTTAAATTTAACATTTTGTTAAATGACTGTGCCTGATTCATTTAACATTTAGCTAAATGATTGTGCCTGATTCATTTAACTATGAGAAAGATTAGTTGGCCGCCTGCTGGGATGGTATCACTATCTCATTCATTCATTTGTTCATGTGTTCTCCAAATACTTCCTGAGCAGTTGCTAGGGGGCCACATGGCAATACAAAATTCCTGTGGGAAGATGGACAAGGAAACAGGGCATTGTGACCCTGCATTGATGGCTAGATGGAGGAACACACAGGCCCGATCCCTGCTATGAGTGTCCCAGGAGGGCTCCTGACTTAGCAAGGGTGGGTCAGGGAAAGCTCCTGAAGGAGTTGGCCCTGGAGCTAAAGGTCCTGCATCTCAAATTCTTTTGGAATAGTCCTTTCCAAACCAGGGGAAAGCCTGTTGCTTTTTAGACTTTCTGTTTCTGATCTTACTCACCCATTCACTTCAAACTCATTGGATTTTGCTCTTAGAATTGAACGCTTTTAGAAAAGTGCTAGACCTGGTTTCAAACCACAGGGCCTGCAGTTGTATGTCATGTGTTACAACTTCAACTTCCAAGTCATGAGCTGGAGGGAGAACCACGGTTGCTTACCCAACTCCTCTTGGTATGAATAGCTAGAAGTCTTTATTCATTAAAAAAACCCTGCCTTCTGCTTAAGGCGAGGTCAGAGTTAAAGACAAGCTTTAAGGGATCAGAGAGCATGGCCTGTGGTGGGGACAGTGTTAGTCTTGTCAGCAATCCAGTGCAATCTTCATGGCATTTCTTCTCTAACGTTTTTAATGTTTGCAGTGTTTAGCACTGCAAGTCTATAATATCTCACAAGATTTCCTGGAAAGAAAAGTGCACCCTCACAAATGACGCTCTCCCTCACCAACCACTCTGCAAGCTGACGTTTGCATTGAAGATGACCCAGTTTCATATTGGTTGTCCATTATCCCATCACCTGTGGAAAATGGAAGCACTGGGATTGTCCATCTCCTAAATATTAATGCCTGTAGCTAGTTCACAGGGGCACAAGCGTGTATGTGTGTGCAGGTGGACATGTTACATGTATTTCTTTTGGAACATAGGTTGAGTTAATCGTCAGTTTATGGCCCACCTCTCATCATTGGTCCCTTTAGGCCCATGGATTGATTGACTTCCCTTTTCCACTCCTAAGGGCAACACTGGAGATATATATATATATCTTTGTCTTTGTATCCATCCCTATAAAATGATTAATATTGGTTTTTGTGTCTATACTTCTAAATTTCATAAATTAAATGATGGTATAGAACTCATTGTATTCCCTCCTTTTTACGCTCAGAACACTGCTTTTGGGATCTGTCCATATTGCTGGACATACATGTATTTTGTTGATTTTAACTGTGACAAAATATTCCAAAGGGTGCATCTTCCATGTTTTACTTATCCATCTGTCCCACTAACAATAAACACCCAAGTTGCCTCCAACTTTGACTATTATGATTAATGCTGTCATAAAAAAAGTTGAACATATCCTTTTTTGCACCTAGAGTTTTTCTAGGAAAAATGCCCAGAAATGGGATTGCTGGGTCATAATATTTGACTAAATACTCCCACCTTGCTCTCTGGAGGAGCAACATGTATCTAGCACCCTTCAGCAGTGCACAAGTATTTTTGTTTTCTCGTGTCTCTGCCAACTCCCTAGTTTTATTGCCAATGTTATAGGTATAAAGTAACATCTTGTTTTGGTTCGTATATCTCTAATTATTCATGTGTTTGAGCATCTCTCCCTACACTGGCCCTTAGGGTTTCCCCTTCTTTGAATTGTCTGTTCATTATCCTTTGACCATTTCTCTATTGGTCTTCCTGTCCATTAAAAAAATAATATGTAAGGATTTCTTCTTTATTCTAGATATTAGTCCTTGTCGGCTTTAGATTGTGAAAATATGTTCTTTCAAGTTGTCATCTCTCTATTACTTTGACTCTGATGTCCTTTATTAAACAGAAATAAATTTTAACTTTGGTATGATCAAATTAATCAATTTCCCCTTTGTGATTGATAGTATTTTGGGTCTTATTTTAGAAGTCTTCCCTCGCTGTGGTATATGTTCTAGGTTGTTTTAAGAACTCTGTAATTTGAATTTTGTTCAGAAGCTTTAAAGAGCTTTGCTTTCCTCCTGGTTATGTACTTTTCCAGTCATCAGATGATGTGACAATGAAGGGACAGTGGATACAAATTACAGAGTTGGATGTAATTTTTCAGATGCACTCAAGGCATACTAATTTTTTTCTACCTCAAAGTCATATTGGTGATCAGATTCTTTTAATGCAGTTTTCCCACTGTCTTTAGTCTACTCTCCTGGGCCATATCTTCTGTTTCTTCCAGAGACACTTGCTTCTTCTGGCTCATTTTCCTTAGCATGCTCATGGAACCAATAGAAAGTATTCTTGATGCCAGATATCACCTTTGCTCCTCTATGCTGTGGTTCACACACCTATCTCTGCTTGGCCTTCTGGGTGCTCAGAGATGTGTAGGCATTTCTCTTTTTACCCTTGAAGATCCTCTGGAGGAGACCTTTGTTAGTGTCAGCTGAAGAATCATGAAGTACGTAAATTTGGAAAGAAGAGCTTTATTTCTCACAAAGGGTTGCAGCTTGCAGGGTGGTCATTCTGACAGGTGGGGAAACGTAGCCTCTGGCCCGAAGCTGGAAACAAGCACTTCAAGGGTGGGAAGAATAAGACAAAGATTTATGCCAAATGGGGTGGCCAAGTATACATATTCAACAGGTTATCGTAGGAGCTATGAATATTCACAAAAGGAAGGCACAGGCATGCATAGTAGGCTAGCACATAAGCAACGTGCATCCCATGTTCACTTTTGGGTGGAGACTTAACATTTAAATGTATTATCATTAGGGCCTATACATCAAAAGGTGAAGCAGAGGACACAAACGCCCTCTGTGCACAGCCTCCATAGACTGGCTAGAACCACTTTGTGGTCAGTGGTCTCTTACCAAGAAGGAATGCTGGTCAGTTGCTGTCTCAGAACCACAAAAGGGAGGGGCAGCATCGGCGATTGGTTGATATCAGTGGTGCAATCTTTCAAAAGGGCGGGTTTCTGTTTAACCCTTGGTGTAGGAAACCTAATAGCAATTAATGAGGGAGGAAGTATAATGAGGTCCGACCTCATCATGTATGGGAACTCAGTTTTTAAGAGTTCTCTGGGGCCGCTTGTCCAAGTGGGGACAATGTTCAGTCTGTTGAAGGGCTTAGGATTTTATTTTCATTTCTTGTTAGAATCCAGCAACAACTTTAATTTGGCATGCTCTTCTGTTTTAGATGTATACTCTTTAATTTCAAGAGCAATCAATTTGCTTTTAAGTGCAATCCCACTGGGTTCCTTCTTGTTGTGATTTTTTAATGAATAAGCTACACCTGCATAAGCCTCAGAACAGGCCGCTCCAGTCAGGGAATTCCTGGATGCAGAGGATATTAGCTGTGAATGGAACCCCGACGAATGTCCACTGGTTTCCATCTAGAGGTGGTACCACCTCCTATCCTGGGGAGCACTTGGAAATACTGGGACAGGGGCATTAAATTTTTTAAAAATTAAAACATTTTAAATCAAACATTATGTATATTTATGGTATATAACCTGATGTTTTGAAATATGTGTGCATTGTGGAATGGCTAAACCGAGCTTTACATATGCATTACCTCATATACTTATCATTTGTTTCTGTGTTGAGAACAATTAAAAGCTACCCTCTCAGGCCTTTTTAAGTATACAGTATGTTGTTTCTAACTATAGTCTCCATGTTGTACAATGCTGTCTTGAATGTATTCCTTCCATCTAACTGAAATCCTGTATTCTTTGACTAACTTCTGGGAGAGAGCAGCTTTGATGGTCACAGTGCCTGGGTATGCTGCTAACATCTAGTACCTGGAAGGCAGAGGTACTAAATGTCCTACAGTTCCTTGGAAAATCTGAAATAATAAAATTGTTTAGCCCCCAAAATGCCATTGGTGTCCTCACTGAAAAACAGTGATTTAAATCCTTTATTATACTGATAAAGAAGGTGAGACCCAGAGAAGATTCTCAAGATCCCAAGCTCACACAGCTCAATCTGAACTGTAATATGACCCTCTAGACACTCAGACTTTCTCTGGGTACAGATACATATTTTTGGGTGAGCTTATTCCAGCCTCTTCTTTTGGATGGCAGGAGGCATTCCATATGCACCCTGCTCATGTTATTGTTTTTAATCTTTCTCTTTCTCTTTATTTTTTCACTCATTACAGCTGAGCTTGGTGATTACGATCCTGATGAGCATCCTGAGAATTACATCAGTGAGTTTGAGATTTTCCCTAAGCAGTCGCAGAAGCTGGAAAGAAAAATAGTGGAAATTCATAAAAACGAACTCAGGTAATCTGGGTAGACATTTGTGAAAATGATAAAGGTGAGAAAATATTCTTACTGCAGGGAATGTGGAAATCACATCGTGAAGGAGGAGTATATATAATGGGTAGGCCGTTTTGGGTGGCAGCGCAATTTTTCTGGGCACTGTCAAGGACACCCTGGTGTCCTCCGTCAATAACAATCTCATCAGTGTGGAGTCCCATGAGTAGCTGTTTGTGAACCATCAGTAGTTATTAGAGCCATATGTTTTCTTACACATATGGATTTCTAAGCGCCCTGAGCTTCTGAAAGTGGAATCTAAGGTAAATAAGTAAACCTTTCTGATTTGAATTTTGTATTGTCTTTTTCCCACCTGTGGCCATAGCTGGAAGCATTGACTCCAAGTAGAGTAGAACCCATTGGCAAGATTCCCTTTGCTGAGCTGCTCTTAAGATGACAGATTTAGTGTTTGATCCTCTTTTTCTCACCTGTGATGCTTCGATGATAGCCGCACAGTAGCAGCGGTAGGAGTAGCAAAATTGCATACAGCATTCACCACGTTCCCAACACTGTTCTAAGCACTTTGCACATATTAACTTGTTCAATCTTCACAGCAACCTAGGAGATAGATTATTGGTTTTTCCCATATTACAGATGAGGGAACTGAGGTCCAGAGAGGTTAAACAACTTGCCCAAGGTCACACGGCTAGTAAGTATCAGAGCTGGGATTTGAATTCCGGCAGCCTTGGTCTAGAGTCTGAGCCTTGATGCACTCTGTGATGCTTACACTCTACATGGGCTGCTGGGAATAAAATGAAGTGTGTGTAGGGATCATTGCCAACTTGGAATTCAGGTAACTCAGGTAGTCTAGCCTGTAACTAGAATTTAGATACTGTGCAAACTACAGAAAAAAAATCATTTTGGTAATAGCAAGCATGGGCAGTGTTATGACAAGTGTTGGTGAAAAACTGCAAGAACTGAGATGCTTCCATGTTCTGGGCCTCTGGTAAGTATAAAGAAAATTGCATCACTGGATGATGTATTCTGGAACAGACAACTGTCCCCGTGTGAGGAAATTGCTCAAGCTCCCTCCTTTATGCAGGCGCGCCCCCTACTGGTGAGTCTGGGAAGCGTATACGTGAGGGCGTTCAAGGTGGCAGCTTATTTCAGCTGGGAAAATATGACGCTTAGTCTTAGAGATAAAGATGATTAGACATCAAAACATTGTACCTCTTTCAGAAAGCAACATGCCATCTATGTGGGTAATTTTAGAGTATTGTCTCCTAAAGCCTTGTTGAAGATACATGAAATTCTCACCACTCTTTTGCTATTTTGGAGACAAATGTACTAGAGGTAGAAATAAAGTTCCGATATTTTTGTGGAGGGGTTTGTGGCAGAGCAGTGTTCTGGGGAGCACAGGGTGAGAATCCCTGGATGAAGGAGCTGCAGCCACTGTTTGAACTGATAGGAGATGGAATGGAAAGGTTTTCTATGCCCTGGGGGAGCACAGGGTGAGAATCCCTGGATGAAGGAGCTGCAGCCACTGTTTGAACTGATAGGAGATGGAATGGAAAGGTTTTCTATGCCCTG
>NW_012102499.1:1822694-1824257 GCF_000951045.1 Mandrillus leucophaeus
GCTACACACTGTTTGAAGGTGGGACTAAGATGGCCTGATAGATAGGCATGAATAACAGAGTTCTTTGGGAGATGGAGAGAGAGAGAGAGAAAGATAAAGAGAGAGAGAGAGAGAGAGAGAAAGATAAAGAGAGAGAGAGAGAGAGAGAGAGACTTTTCCTTGGAGTTTTAAGAAGACCAAGATGTTAAGAAGAATTTTCATGAACTAAATTAAATTGATGACTGAAGGTAAAAGTTCATGCTTGGATCAGTGTTTCTTCTTCTGAGTCCTTCACTGTACTGGAGGAGGTAAGGTAGGTAGAAGTCACAGTTTTGCAAATATAGTAGCATATTATCGTTATTGATCATCTCTATATAGGTCAAGATCAGTTAGATTATTCTGAGGAAACAAACCCCCAACACTCAGTGGCTCAGAGTAAGAAAGACTTCTTCTTTACTCTGTTCTGTGCCCACCAGAGGCCAGCTGGGGAGCTCTGCCCACCATTGTCACTCAGGGAAGTCAAAAGCTTGGATTTGCCAGATGTTGAGCCACAAGGAAAAGAGCTCTGAAAGGTCATGCTTCATTTCGGAAGTGATGCTTATCACTTCTACTTACAACTCTCTGATCAGGACCTGTCCCAGGATCTTACCCAGGATCAAGGAAATACAGTTCTATGGTGTTCAGAAGGTAATAGGAGCTGGAAACAGTGGGCACACAGCCCTTAATGGCCCTCACAACCTCATTGACTAATAGAGTTGTTTTTCTTTTTTTAATAGACTTTATTTTTTAAAAGAGATATTTAGGTTTACAGCAAAATGGAAAGGAAGGCACAGAGATTTCCTCTATACCCCTGTCCCACACATGCATAGCCTCCCTCATTATCAATATCCCTCCTAGAGTGGTACATATATTACAACTGATGAGCCTACATTGTTACATTATAATCACCCATAGTTGGTAGTTTACATTAGAGTTCACTCTTGGTGTGCACTCTATGGGTTTGATGAATGTATAGTATCATTCCATTGCAATACCAATAGCATTATAGTATTATACAGAGTAGTTTCCCTGTCCTAAAAATCATCCCTTCTTCTCCCCTAACCCCTGGCAACCACTGATCTTTTTAGTGTCTCTATAGTTTTTGCCTTACCCGGAATGCCATAGTTGGAATCATACAATGTGTAGCCTTTTCAGATTGGCTTCTTTCACTCAGTAATATGCATTTAAGTTTCCTCCATGTCTTTTCTTGGTTTGAGAGCTCATTTCCTTTTGGCACAAAATAATATTCCATTGTCTGTATGTATCATAGTTTATCCATTCACCTGCCGAAAGACATCTTGGTTGCTTCCAAGGTTGAGCCATTATGAATAAGGCTGCTATAAATAACTGTGTGTAGGTTTTTGTGTAGACATAAGTTTTCAACTCATTTGGGTAAATACCAAACACCATGATTGCTCTATCATATGGTAAGAGTATGTTTAGTTTTGTAAGAAACCACCACTACACTGTTTTCCAAAGTGGCTGCAGCATTTTTCGTACCCACCAGCAGTGAATGAGAGTTCCTGTTGCTCCACATCCTTGCCA
>NW_012102499.1:1826708-1856638 GCF_000951045.1 Mandrillus leucophaeus
GGAGCACAGGGTGAGAATCCCTGGATGAAGGAGCTGCAGCCACTGTTTGAACTGATAGGAGATGGAATGGAAAGGTTTTCTATGCCCTGAATTTGCAGGGTCTCTAATGCTCAGAACATATGATAATAATATACATTTATTGAGCATTTACTTACTAGATGCCAAAACATTGTGCTAAGAGCTTTAAGTGCATTATCCCACTCAGTTCTCCCAAACTCTATTAGATGGACGCTATTGTTCTTTCTAGCGTGGGATGAGGAAAGTACAAGCTGAAGTGGTTAAAGGACTTGTACTGAGTAAATAGTGGAGTCAGGACTTGAACCTTGGGTTACCTGGTTCAAGGTATGCCCATGCTCTTCTCCCTTTGTTGAGCATTGCAAGGGAATCAGGTAGTCGGGTAGATGTTTCACGGTGATCACCATGTCAACAGTGCTTGAGGATGGAGAACCAGGGCAGGAGGGCCGGCTAGTAATTTCTGGTGTTCAGACATGGAATGTGAAGGACCTGAAAAAGAATAGGAGTAAAGGAAATGGAAAGAAGAGAGTCATGAGAGGCATTGCAGCCAGACTTGGTGATCCACAATTTCATGAGAAAATGAGTGAATCAAAGAAGATTCCAGGTTGTTCTATTAACATTCAGAAAGCTGTAGCTTGGACCCTGGGCCAGCAACTGGGCTTGTGGAGATCCCTGGAAGTAGTCATCATGCACTCAGGGAAGACAGGGGGTCATCAGTCTGTCACACTTTATAAATATTGGAAGTAAGTTCCGTGGTTTGATCAAAGCTGCTGTTCTATGGCACATGTGGTCCTGCACATTTGTAACATCCATTAAGCCTTTGTGAAGAGGTCAGAGTTGTATGCCTGAAGGATGAACCTGTCAGGAATCATATCGCATTGCAAGGACAGCTTCCGGAGGCATTTCCCTGTATATTTTTGCTCATTGTCTCTAAGTAGTCCTGCATGTCATTCAGCATCAGTGTAGCAGAGAGATACTTTTGCTTTGGAGGGTAAGACGAGAAGAGCAGAAGAGGCTGACAGTGAAGAGGGAGAGGAGCTTTCTTGCGTCTGATGGGAAACCTGCTACAGGGACTGAAGGTGCTCTGGGGGTGCCACCACCCCTTCACACACAGGTCAAGAAAGCGTTATCTGTCTTGTGTAAGGAATTGGGCCTTGGATTACTCTGCAAACCTGACCATGCCAGGAAGGAGTCATGGATGGAGGAGACCTGTGCTTGGCTGCACCAAGCCATGGCCATCCTGTTCTCCAGTGTCACCACAACACCCGTGACCCTCCCACGTAGCTAGGGATAGTGTGTGGCCATCGAACTGCTGTTCTGAAGACGTCCTGAGAGGATTCCAGCTGGCCTTTTTTGGGGTTTGAGGGACCCAATAAATAACCTCCGTCTTCCTGCCTGCTTTCTGAATCAGCTGAGAAATAAAACACAATAGGTGCTCAAATATTAGCAGAAATGATAATTTACAGTGAGATCAACATCTTTACCCTAGGAGGGAATGGTTTCACAACCTTCTCCCAGTCTTTTCATTGAATAGGATTATTCTGCTCCTATGATCTCTGAGAAAGGAACAAAAGCTTCCATTCTTGGCAGAAAATTAATAAGAGAGAAAGAAGAAATTTCCTCTCCGGGAGGCTACACACTGTTTGAAGGTGGGACTAAGATGGCCTGATAGATAGGCATGAATAACAGAGTTCTTTGGGAGATGGAGAGAGAGAGAGAGAAAGATAAAGAGAGAGAGAGAGAGAGAGAGAAAGATAAAGAGAGAGAGAGAGAGAGAGAGAGACTTTTCCTTGGAGTTTTAAGAAGACCAAGATGTTAAGAAGAATTTTCATGAACTAAATTAAATTGATGACTGAAGGTAAAAGTTCATGCTTGGATCAGTGTTTCTTCTTCTGAGTCCTTCACTGTACTGGAGGAGGTAAGGTAGGTAGAAGTCACAGTTTTGCAAATATAGTAGCATATTATCGTTATTGATCATCTCTATATAGGTCAAGATCAGTTAGATTATTCTGAGGAAACAAACCCCCAACACTCAGTGGCTTAGAGTAAGAAAGACTTCTTCTTTACTCTGTTCTGTGCCCACCAGAGGCCAGCTGGGGAGCTCTGCCCACCATTGTCACTCAGGGAAGTCAAAAGCTTGGATTTGCCAGATGTTGAGCCACAAGGAAAAGAGCTCTGAAAGGTCATGCTTCATTTCGGAAGTGATGCTTATCACTTCTACTTACAACTCTCTGATCAGGACCTGTCCCAGGATCTTACCCAGGATCAAGGAAATACAGTTCTATGGTGTTCAGAAGGTAATAGGAGCTGGAAACAGTGGGCACACAGCCCTTAATGGCCCTCACAACCTCATTGACTAATAGAGTTGTTTTTCTTTTTTTAATAGACTTTATTTTTTAAAAGAGATATTTAGGTTTACAGCAAAATGGAAAGGAAGGCACAGAGATTTCCTCTATACCCCTGTCCCACACATGCATAGCCTCCCTCATTATCAATATCCCTCCTAGAGTGGTACATATATTACAACTGATGAGCCTACATTGTTACATTATAATCACCCATAGTTGGTAGTTTACATTAGAGTTCACTCTTGGTGTGCACTCTATGGGTTTGATGAATGTATAGTATCATTCCATTGCAATACCAATAGCATTATAGTATTATACAGAGTAGTTTCCCTGTCCTAAAAATCATCCCTTCTTCTCCCCTAACCCCTGGCAACCACTGATCTTTTTAGTGTCTCTATAGTTTTTGCCTTACCCGGAATGCCATAGTTGGAATCATACAATGTGTAGCCTTTTCAGATTGGCTTCTTTCACTCAGTAATATGCATTTAAGTTTCCTCCATGTCTTTTCTTGGTTTGAGAGCTCATTTCCTTTTGGCACAAAATAATATTCCATTGTCTGTATGTATCATAGTTTATCCATTCACCTGCCGAAAGACATCTTGGTTGCTTCCAAGGTTGAGCCATTATGAATAAGGCTGCTATAAATAACTGTGTGTAGGTTTTTGTGTAGACATAAGTTTTCAACTCATTTGGGTAAATACCAAACACCATGATTGCTCTATCATATGGTAAGAGTATGTTTAGTTTTGTAAGAAACCACCACTACACTGTTTTCCAAAGTGGCTGCAGCATTTTTCGTACCCACCAGCAGTGAATGAGAGTTCCTGTTGCTCCACATCCTTGCCAACATTTGGTGTTGTTAGTGTTCTGGATTTTGGTCATTCTAATAGATGTGTAGCTAATAGAGTTTTATTTAGAAAGATTTTTATAGAGGCATCTCTGGGCCTTTTAATATCATGTGAACTAGATGATATGGAAATGTGTCACTTACATAACCCACTGAGCTGAATGATTCTTCTAGGTAAGGGCTAAATATTTTTGGCTTTCTGGGTCATTCGGTCTCTAGTGCAGTGACTCAGCTCTGTTTTGGTAGAGCAAAAGCAGATATAGACAATTCATAAATGAGTGGGCCATGATTCAATAAAACTTTATTGACAACACAGGTGGCAGGCCACATTTGGCCTATGGGTCCTGGCTTGCTGACTCCTGTTCTAAACACATGGCAGAGCAGGTATGGAATAAATTTCTACTTCACTGTCCTGCCTCTATAGATAATTTTAAGTTATCAGGAGCCATAGTTGTAAAACTATATGTGAAAAATAATCTCTTGTAGTTTTCAGACTTTAAGCTTGGTGTGCAGAGATGAGGTCTTACCTGGGACTGCTTTAGAAATAGGTTATTCCTCCCTCTAGAGCCCTCTGGTGGCTGGAGGAAGCCATTGCTGCAACCCCTGATGACCTGATGGTCCTGTGTTTCTTTTTGTTTGTTTGTTTGTTTTTTGAGACAGAGTTTCAGAATTTCGCTCTTGTTGCCAGGGCTGGAGTGCAATGGCGTGAACTTGGCTCACTGCAACCTCCGCCTCCTGGGTTCAAGCAATTCTCCTGGCTCAGCCTCCGGAGTAGCTGGGACTACAGGCATACGCCACCATGCCAGGCTAATTTTGTATTTTTAGTACAGACGGGGTTTCTCAATGTTGGTCAAGCTGGTCTCGAACTCCCAACCTCAGGTGATCCGCCAGCGTCTGCCTCCTAAAGTGCTGGGATTACAGGCGTGAGCCACCATGCCTGGCTGGTCCTCTGTTCTTTTTGTCCCTCTTGATTTCTGTTTTCCACAGCTTTAATCAAAGCCACCTGGGGTAAGAGGACATACCCATTCCATTAGTCCTGAGGGTGCTCAGAGGGGGATGAAGATCAAGAAAAGATTGCTTTTACCATAAAGAACCCTGATAGACTTTGCTGGAGGTATTTCCTAGAGTTTCTGCTCAGCTAGTCTTTTCTTCCTCTCATCACCAGTTCATCAGGTTTGTCATTAGAGACAGAGACATTTGCATTAACTTCAGTCATAGGTCATCAGCTTTTAAATATTCAAAAGGCTCAATTGGCAGTAAAGCAGTTTTGATGAAGTATATTCCTTGCCCTTAAAGAGCAGGAAAATCATCCAACTAGCCACACGATAATGATCCAGGGCAGTGAGGGTTGTGCTGGAAGCAAGAATGACACAATGTGTTTTTTAAACAGAGTAATTCTCTCTGTTTCTTAAAGGTTATATTCTCTGTAAATCATGTGCCATGGCTATAGTTTAAAAAGATGGAGTTATCATTTTAAAAACGTCTAGCTTTCTAGAAATAAATACCCTGACATGAAAAATATCCTCTACCTTTGCTTCTGATGAATAGATCACAAGGGCCCTCTTAAGAAATGTTTTTGTCAGTTTTGAGAAGTGTGTTTATTGTGTAAAAAGAAGACAAGAAATACATGTCTAGTTATTTTACAACCCCAGTCTTTTTTAAAATGCATTTTCTCTTTGTCATCGCTCTCTGTCCCTGTATCATTTCCCTTCCCAAGTCCCTTCCAAACTCATAGAAGCTCTCTCCTTGGTAGATTATCAAAGAAATTTGCATTTTTGTTGCTATTTGATGTAGCACCTTTCTTAGGAAGAGGGAAGATGGGATGATTTGGGATCAAATGCGTTCACTGTAAAAATGAAGTCCTTGCATTTTGTGGCCTGGAGTAAAGGACATTTCTAGGGAGGGATGGGCTGGGGCAAGTGATGTGCACATCCAAGCCATTAATGTTTTTTATACAGGTGAAATCTAACCACCATGACCTTAAGGGGGAAAAAACAATGTTACCAAAGTGCAATGTGGCCATGAAGAAGGAGAGAGGGGTTATATTATTGAAAGTGGGAATCAGCCATTACTTAATACATTCTCTGATTGTATCTCACATGTGATTCTAACTTACGTATAGAGCTAAAGATTCTTTGAACTTTCAATGAGACTATAGCAGTGTATTTATCCAGAGGATATTTATCCATCCTTCTATCCATTTATATTTCATCCATACTTCCATGCATCTTTCCATCCATCCATTCATACAACAAATATTTATTGAAGGGTGGCTTTTTGTGGGGCACTGTAGTAGTGTGGGATGGCCTAGCCCAGATTTGCAGCCATTTCATCCCCAAGCTGGGCTCTCCGTCATCATCCACACTCCCCCATGACCTCATGGTTTGAAAGATTTTATCCACAAAATAATTCATGAAGCAACAATTAATTTGCCTCTTAATTTTTATTAATCAAAGACAGTTTTGACTACGATTTAGCGCCTTCGACTATCAAGCGGTCACTAGCCAACAGCAAAGAAATTTGACAGCCAATTTCTATTCTTAAGGGATCCTTGGAGTCCAAAGCAGGAGTTATAAAATGACAGTCCTTGGACTACACTGTGACCCAGATGTATGTAGTTTGAGCCAAATAATAGCTCTAAAAAATGGAACCAGTTGCCATAAAGTTCTGGCTTTAGTTGTGACTGGGGTTTTGGTCACATGGCTCCCTGACTTTTGTGTGGTAACACTCAGCAGCAGTGCCTCTTTAAAAGAATCCTTTGTCTCTGAATTGCCACCATCCCTGCTCTGCCAATTTACCTTCTCCTTCCATTGAGTTTGCAGCCACCATTTTTTTTTTTTAACAGATAAGGAAACAGAGTTCTGAGAAATTAACTTATCCAAGGCTACACAATTATGAAGCAATAGAACTTGACCTGAAATCTGAGTTTCCGTACATTGTGTGCTAATATCTTTCTAAGTTGCTGCTCTCCCTAAGCCTTGTCCCTGCATGGCCCCAGGGTGTTACCACTGTCTCCTTCTTAGCGTGGCAGCTATCCAAATTTGCAGCATTTTATCTAATGCCCTGCATAAAGATGGCTCCTAAAGGATTTGCAAGAGATAATGTCCCTCTCTAAGTAAAAGATTGGAAATGACAGACTGGGAACTCTCATTTCCTTTCTATTTAGGATGTAGAAAGGCATGAGATATTGATCTCTCCTAACATCAAAATAACACCAACAAGCTGGCTGAATTACAGAATCATGTTTTTTGAACCCATCTGAGAGCTGAAGATGCAAATAGACCTAAATGTATTAAAATCCAGAATGTCCTTCTTAGGAGAGTGGAGACCCATAGCTGCTTTCACTTCTGGTGGAGTGACAGAAGAGGAGGATTACACCCTAGATCAGGGCTAAGGGCAACTAGGCAAACCTTTAACCAGCACGAGAGCTGAGTGAAATCCCCCAGAGGCACTCCAGACCTTCAGCGCAGGTTAGGGAAGCCCTTGCTGATGGCAGGAGACAGGATGACAGAGAGGAGAAAGGTCTTCTAACGTCCAGAGAGCCAGGGATGAGATTGAAGAGCAAAGGACTCTCTCTCCAGTCCACATTCCACAGGAATGCTATAAAACATAGAGAGCTCCCTGCAGTCTCTGAGTGCTAAAGTCCCAAGCCCTGCTGAAGGGCAAGTCTTGAGAACATTTCCAAACATTTGAAGCCAAGGATGTGGAAAATCTTTTATTCCAACAAAGCTAAATCTAAGTAAAGTTGCAACCAAGTTACAGCAAAATGTAATCTAAGCCAAATTGAGAATTCTGTTTTTCAGAAGTCGAAGACCATTATATTGATCTTCTACACCATTACGTTGGTCTTCTGCCCATGACTTTAATTCTAGAGCTCCTAGGCTCAGATGGGTCAGAGGGAGCCAGAACCACCCCCTTCCCTGCCAACTGTGTTCCAAGCAGTCCAGCTCATTGCTGGCAAGATCTGCATCTTATTCCACAATTAATGTCCACTAATAATTGGCATTTATTCCTGGGGTGCTATCTGGTTTTGTACTCTATGTAATGGTATGCTAAAGGAGGATCAATAAAAGGGAGATTGTTCCTTTTTGTCTAAAAGCACTCAAAACTGGCAGAAGGGAGACATACAGCTAAATACGCAATTACTTGACCTCATCTAATATATTAGAAAAGCCTATCTTTGGAGAATTGTTAGCTCTTTGAAAAGAATTCAACTAATCACTGGTCTTTACCTTTAAATGTCTTATTAGAGACACTATTAATCTGAGTAGAACATTTCCTGGTGCAATATTTGAAGGATAGAAAGTCATTATTTTCCATTATCAGAGTTTTTGCCAGAAACAGATGCCCAGTGGGAGGTTCAAGGAAAAAACCCCAACTTTTCTATTTAATTGATCTTAGTATCTTCCCCGAAAAAATGGATCATTAAATGGTTTCTTTCTTGGTGAGTCTGGGCCTCAGGAGTCTCCAGTCCTATCAGGGTCCCTGCCTTTTCTCCTTTGGTTTTGATCTTTTTGCCTTCTCTGTGCATTTGTAGTTAGCCTTTCCCTGTGTATGACTTTTTCAATTAAGTCTTTTAAATGCTTAGCCAGTAGAGATCTGAGGTTAAAACCAAAGCAAATGATGCTGACTTGAGAATTATTTTAAAGATGGGCCTTTGCTTTGTGGTAAATATCTCGACATCCTGCTTGACATTCCCCTCAACACAGTATTTCTGACTTCAGCCATAGGTAGGGCTAGCAAGGGAACACAAGGTAGTCTGAGGGCAAGGACAGAACATACTGTGTGCTAGGCGCTAGTCTGACTGGTTCACATCTGTTACTGGCTTAATCTTTGCAACAATTCTTAGAGGTAGGTACTCTTTTTGCAGAAACACCTTCATTTTTTAGCATGAAATAGACACGGCTTCCTGTGGTTTCATGTTCCTGTGTTCTGGACCCAGATCAGGGTTCAGAAAACCGTCTTCTATACCGGGTCAACTAGCAAATATTTTAGGCTTTGTAAAACATATAGTCTTCATTGCAACTACTACTGTTGCAACATGACAGCATGCATAGACAATATGCAGATAAGTGGGCGTGGCAATGTTCCAATAAAACTTTATTTATGGACACTGAAATTTGAATGTCATGTAATTGTCATGAGTCACGAAATATTATTCTTTTGATTTATTTAAACTATGTAAGAATGTAAAACCCATTTTTAGTTTGAGGGCTGTACAAAATCAGGTGGCAGGCATTCCAGATTTGACCTGCATGTTTTAGTTTCAGGTTAAAATGGAGATACCACTATTCTCTAATCAGATCTGAGTATCAGTCACCTGAAATGAATTGCCTTATCATTGATAAGTTGCAATGTTTAGAATTTGAAAAAGTTGCAATTTAAACGAAACTTTTAGGTGGGTTGCAGTGGCTCACCCCTGTAATCTTTGCACTTTGGGAGGCTGAGGTGGGGGGATCACTTGAGCCCAAGGGTTCCAGACCAGCTTGGGCAACAGGGTGAAATCTCGTCTCTACAAAAATTACAAAACTTAGACAGATATGGTGGCATGCTCCTGTAGTCCTAGCTATAGGAGGCTGAGGTGGGAGGATCACTTGAGTCCGGGAGGTGGAGTCTGCAGTGAGCTGAGAGCACATCATTGCACTCCAGCCTAGGCGATGGAGTGAGACCCTGTCTCAAATAAACAAATTAAATAAATAAATAAATTTAAAAATAGATTTAGCAAGTATAAGTGCCATTTTGTTACATAGATATATTGCATAGTGGTGAAGTGTGGGCTTTTCATGTAACCATCACCGGAATACTGTACGTTGTACTCATGAAGTAATTTCTCATCCTTCACTCCCTCCCACTCTCTCACCCTCTGAGTCTCCAATGTCTATTATTCCACACTCCATGTCCATGTGACACATTATTTAGCTTCCAGTTATCAATGAGAAGATGTAGTATTTGACTTTCTGTTTCTGTGTTATTAATGGCCTCCAGTTCCATTTGCCTTGCTTTTTTAAAACATAAGAGGTGGATAGGAATCATGTCATTTTATGCCATGGCATGCAGGAGAGCAGGCAGATGGCTCTTGACCATAAGATATTGGTGATGATGTTGGCACCAGCCCTGACAAGCACTTTAGAACCAGGTCAACTTGCATTTGTATCCTGCATTTGCCCATACATGGCTAGTGAGGGCAAATGCAGGATGCAAATGCAAATTGACCATGAGCAATAACCTTGAGCAAGTTATTTTTCTCTTTGGATATCAGAACTCTCATCCACAAAATGAAGATAAAGATTCTAACTTTCTGAATGATAAGTAAAAATATGCATATGCTTGTCAATATAAAAAATGTTATGCTGCTTGGAATTGCAGAGTTTAGTACAAGATAGCTCTGCATATGTATCTGTTATCCTCCTGATCAATACCCTTTAGTTTGGGGGTCCTTTTGGACTGCATAATATTTCATCCAATGATTTCTTTATTTAAAAAGCAGAAATTATATGTCTTTTCATCATTACAAAATGTCTAATATGTAAAAGAGCATTTGCAGAGTATATACAATATTTGTATGATTTAAAGAATAATTGAAAAAACACCCATGATCCCCTGGCATTGTTTGTGAATGAGAACATCACCAGCTGTTCTGAAGTCTTCTATGTGCCCCTCCCAGACCACCTCCCTCTCTCCTCCCATAGGTACACTCTTCTGAATTTTAGGTTGCTTATTCTCTTGTTTTGCTTTTATAAATTTACTTTATACATATGTATCAGTGAATGATGTATTACTTCAGTTTTGCCTATTTTCACTTTCATATAAATGGACTCACACTGTATTCTCATGTCTCAATTTTTCCCTATGAACATTATATTTATGAGATTCTTCCACATTGATACATACAGCCATATGTCTTTATTTTCACTTCTGTATAATTAAGTTTCTATCATATGAACTTCCCATGTTTTATGTATCCATTCTCCTGTTGGTGAACATTTGGGTTGCTTCCAGGTTTTTGCTATTGCAGACAGAGTTACTAGGGTTTATTGAATAATTCTCCTAAGGTGCATGTATAGGACTCCCTAGTGTAAGTACAAACCTAAGTTAGGACTTGCCAGAGTTTGCACTTTAACTTTTCTAGGAAATGGCGGTTTGGTTGCTCTACTTTATGTTCACACCAACAAGTAGGTGAGAGTTCCCAGGGTTTCCAGTGAGTTTTAACACACTAGTTTTGTTTTGCTCATTTTTGAAAGCCATAGAAATAGAATCATACAGTGTATATCCATTTATATATGGTATTTTAGTCTGTTTTGTCTTGCTATGACTGAATACCAGAGGCTAGGTAATTTATAAAGAAAAGAAATTTATTTTTTACAGTTCTGGAGGCTTGGAAGTTTAAGGTCTAGGGACTGCATCTGGTGAGGGCCTTCATGCTGTTGGGAACTCTCTGCAGAGTCCTGAAGTGGTGCAAGGCAGCACATGAAGAGGGCATGAGCATGGCAAACTAAATCTATTCATGAAGGCAAAGTTAAAAGCCTCACCTCTTAATACTATGAGTTTGGTGATTAAGTTTCAACATGAGTTTTGGAGGGGGCAAATGTTTGAACTGTAGCATTTGACTTCTTTTATTCAATGTTATTTTTGTGATATTCATTCATCTCATAGTGTGCAGCTTTAAGTCAGCAATTTTCATGCCTGTATAGTATTCCATTGCCTATTCATTTTACTGTTGATAGACATTTGAGTTGTTTTCTAGTTTTTGCTATTACAAGTAACACTACTATGAAAATTCTATGTATTTCTTGGTGCAACGTGCACTAATTTCTGTTGCATATACAACTATGAGTGGAATTGCTGTATTACAGGGTAAACATGTTCAACTTTAGTAGATAATGCTAAAGAGTTTTCCAGATTAGTTCTACCAAATTTCCACTAGAAGTATATGAGGGTTTCTTGTGCTGTACATTCTTACCAGTGCTTGCTTTTGTTAGTCTTTTTAATTGTAGCTACCAGATGGAGATGTTAGTGGTTTCTCGTAGTTTTAATTTGCATTTTCTAATAGCATAGAACATAGCTAACTAGATATAGGAGTATGTACCTCCTTCACAGAGAGGAATCAGAATAATAAGTAGATATATTTCAAACAGATAGTCTAGGAGAGACTTCTGGGATTCACCAGAGAGGAGATGGGAAGCACTAGAAGTAACGAGAGGGTTCGAGGCAGCTTGCCCAGCTGGGAACTGACTAATAGTCAGGAGAGGTTCCTGGGCATGGAGAAACAGTAAGAAAGAAACCTCCAGGGATCAGCTTTTATGATCTTGGCTATGGGAGAAACTCTTGACCCATTAGGGCCTTGGGCTTGACATGTGGAACTGCCTAAGGATTGCACAGAGACATTCCTCCAGAAAGAGAACCCACATGGAATCCCACAGGCATCTGAGCCTACAGTGGCCTCAGCTGGGAAACATTTTGAGAGCCTAGATACTGGAGAGCTACAGACGTGGTTGCTGCTGCTGAGCTGCTGCAAGGAGGGTAGAGGAGAACAGGTGCTCCTACATACCCCTAGGAGGATCCCTACTGCCTTGTTGTGAGCTGCTGTTGAGACTGAGATGTGAGTGGACTGCACTCTCCACAGCTTCTTGTCCACACTGCTTGCCTGGGAGAGATCCCACCCTCTCTGTTTC
This sequence comes from Mandrillus leucophaeus, assembly GCF_000951045.1. Lineage (NCBI taxonomy): Eukaryota > Metazoa > Chordata > Mammalia > Primates > Cercopithecidae > Mandrillus > Mandrillus leucophaeus. The sequence continues at coordinate 1,838,591 of NW_012102499.1, forward strand.
CAGGCCCAAGGCACCATTTTGAGAGTTTAATGACGGACTGCCATTTGACTTTGGACTGTTTGGGTTGATGTGGTTGCAGTTGCCACCTGGCCAAGGAGGGACAGGGAAGCCAGGCTCTCCTCTCATACATAGGACAATACCTACCGCCCTGCAGTGGGCTGCTGTGAGACTGAGATGTGAGTGGACCACACTCTCCACAGCTTCTTGTCCATACTTCCTGCCTGGGAAGGGCTCTGCTGTCCCTGATCATAAGTCTTAGGTGTCATGTAGAGAGTTTAACACTGGGCTGCACTCCACCATGAGCCGAGTTCAAGTTGTCATGGCTGCAACCACTGTCCACTTGAGGAGGGACAAGGCTCTCTTTTGCATACCCAGGACAATACCCACTGCCCTGCTAGGGGCTGCTGTGAGATAAAGACTCAAGTGGACCGAAACTCAAGAGGATATAACAATTCTAGATATATATGCTCCCCAAATCAGGGCATACCCATTCAAAAAACAAATATTACTAGACCTAAAGAAAGAGACAGACAGAAATACAATAATAGTGGGAAGGTCAACACCCCACTCACAGTACTAGACAGATCATCAAGACAGAATATTAACAAAGAAACATTGAACTGAAGTTGGACTTTAGACCATGTAGACTTAGACATTTACAGAACATTCTACCCAATAGCTACAGGAAATACATTCTTTTCATCAGTACATGGAAAAATCTCCAAGATAGACCATATAGTAGTCCACAGAAAATGTCTTAACAAATTTTTAAAAAATTGAAATTGTATTAAATGTCTTCCCAGACCACAGCAGAATAAAGCTAGAAATCCGTGCCAAGAGGAATGCTTGAAACTATACAAATACATGGAAATTAAACAGCATATTCCTGAATGATCACTGGATCAATAAGGAAATTGAGATAAATTTTAAAATTTTGATGAAATTAATGAAAATGGAAACACAATATAACAAAACCTGTGGAATACAGCAAAAGCATTGCTAAGAGGGAAATTTATAGCATTAAACGCCTACATCATAAAAGTAGAAAGATCACTAACCTAACATCGTACCTCAAGTAACTAGAAAAACAAGAACAAACAAAACACACACTTAGCAGAAGAAATAACAAAGATCAGAGCAGAACGAAATGGAGACAAAACATTACAAAAGATCAACCAAACAAAAAGTTGGTTCTTTTGTTTTTGAGAAAAGATAAACAAAATTGATAAACCATTATCTAGACTAACCAAGAAAAGAAGAAGATCCAACTAACACAATCAGAAGTGAAAAAGGAGACATTACAACTGATACCACAGAAATACAAAAGATCATCAGGGACTGTTATGAACAGCTGTATACTCACAAACCAGAAAAACTAGAGGAAATGAATAAATTTCAGCCTCACAAGATTGAACCAGGAAGAAATAAAACTTCTGAACTGGCCAACAATGAGTAGTGAGACTGAGTCAGTAATAAAAAAAAAAAATCTCTCAACAACTATAACAACAACAACAACCAAACAACATCCATCCAGGACCAGATGGATTCACAGCTGAATTCTAGAAAACATGCAAGGAAGAACTAATACCAATCTTCCTGAAACTGTTCCAAAAAATAGAAGATGAGAGACTTCTCCTTAACTCATTCTGCAAGGCCAGTATCACCCTGATACCCAAAACAGAGAAGGTCACAACAAAAAAGAAAATTATAGATAAATATCCCTGATGAACATAAATGCAAAAATCTTCAACAAAATACTAGCAAATCAGATCCAACAACACATAAAAAGAAAATACACCATGATCAGGTGGGATTTATCCCAGGGATGCAATGATGGTTCAATATACATAAATCCATAAATGTGATACATCACATACAGAATTAAGGACAAAAACCACATGATCACCTCAATAGATGAAGAAAAAGTGTTTGATAAACTTCAGCATCTCTTCATGAGAAAATCCTCAACAACCCAGACATAGAAGGAACATATCTTAATATAATCAAGGCAATATATGACAAACCCACAGCCAACATCATATTTAATAGGATAAAGTTCAAAGCATTCCCTCCAAGAACTGGAACAAGACAAAGATGGCCACTTTCATCACTCTTTTTCAACATAGTACTGGAAGTCCTTGCTAGAGCAATCAGGCTAGAGAAAGAAAAGACATCCAAGTTGGAAAAAAGGAAGTCAAATTATCCCTGTTTGGTGATGGTGTGGTTTCTATCTAGAAAACCCTAAAATCTCTACCAAAAGATTCCTAGATTTGATAAATGAATTTAGTAAAGTTTCAGAATACAAAATATATTTGCAGAAATTGGTAGTATTATTATACACTGTATTAGTCAATTTTCATGCTGCTGATAAAGACACATCCAAGACTGGGCAATTTATAAAAGAAAGAAGTTTATTGGACTTACAGTTCTACATTGCTTGGGAGAGCTCATAATTATGGTGGAAGGCAAGAAGGAGCAAGTCACATCTTACATGGATGGCAGCAGGCAAAGAGAGAGCTTGTGCAGAGAAACTCTCGTTTTTAAAACCATCAGATCTCGTGCAACCCATTCACTATCATGAGAACAGCAAGGGAAAGACCCGCCCCCATGATTCAATCATCTCCCACTGGGTTGCTCCCACAACACATGGTCACTTGAGGTCAGGAGTTCAAGACCAGCATGACCAACATGGTGAAACCCCATCTTTACTAAAAGTACAAAAATTAGCTGGACCTGGTGGCATGTGCCTGTAATCCCACCAGCTACTCAGGAGGCTGAGGCAGGAGAATCCCTTGAACCTGGGAGGCGGAAGTTGCAGTGAGCCAAGATCATGCCACTGCACTCCAGCCTGGGTGACAGAGCAAGACTCCATCTAAATAAAAAAATAAATAAATAGTCCTGGGAAATTTGATAGTTTCATGCAGAAGAGTGAAACTGGACCCATACATCTCTCCATAAACAAAAATTAAGATGGATTAAAGACCTAAACATAAGACCTTGAACTATAAAAATCCTAGAAGAAAACCTAGGAAAAACTCTTCTGGACATTGGCCAAATAATTTGTAACCAATTCCTCTAACTAAAATGTAACAAAACAAAAACAGGCACATAGGACTTAATTAAACTAAAATGCAACAAAACAAAAATGGGCAAATGGGACATAATTAAACTAAAACGCTTCTGCACAGCAAAAGAAATAACAGAGTAAACAGACAACCTACAGAATGGGAAAAAATACTTGCAAACTATGGGTCTGACAAAGGGCTAATATCTGGAATTTACATGGAACTTAAACAGCTCAACAAGAAAAAACAACCCCCCTTAAAAAACAAGCAAGGGACATGAAAAGCCATTTTTCAAAAGAAGACATCCAAGTGGCCAAAAAATGCTCAACATCACTAAACATCAAGAAGTGCAAATTAAAACCACAAAGAGAGACCACCTTACACCAGTCAGAAAGGCTATTATTAAAAAGTCAAAAAACAACAGATGTTTTCAAGGATGCAGAGAAAAGAAAACACTTATAACATGTTGGCAGGAATGTAAATTAAAACAATTTTTGGGGGGAACAGTGTGGAGATTTCGCAAAGAACTAAAAATAGAACTACTATTTGATCCAGCAATCTCACTATTTTCCCTTTGTGTATATGTATCTACCCAAAGGAAAAGAAATCATCATATCAAAAAGATACCAGCACTCATATGTTTATTACAGCAGTATTCACAATGGCAAATATATGGAATCAGCTAAGTGTCCATCAATGGGGAACTGGAAAAGGAAAATGTGAGTGAGAGAGAGAGAGAGAGAGAGAGAGAGAGAGAGATATCATATATATATATATATCTCACATTTATATATACATTTATATATATCTCACATTTATATATTATGTATACAATATTATTCCACATTATATATCTATTCCATATAATATATAATAGTATTCCATGCTATATATATTATATATATACACGCATTATACATAATATATATAGCATGGAATATTATTGATCCATAAAAAGAATGAAATCATGTCTTTTGCAGTAACATGGATAGAACCAGAGGCTATTATTCTTAATGAAATAACTCAGAAACAGAAGAGGCAAATACTGCGTGTTCTCGCTTGTAAGTAGGAACTAAACAGTGAATACACATGGGCATATAGAGGACAGTAATAGACATTGGAAACTACAAGATATGGGATGGTGGGAGGAGGTGAGGGTTGAAAAATTACGTATTGGGTACAATGTTCACTATTTGGGTAATGGTTGCACTAAAAGCCCAGCTTTTACCACTATGCAATATATGCAAATAGGAAATCACTTGTGCCTCCTAAATATATAGTAAATAGACATTAAAAATTAAATAAAATAATTTACCTTTTCTTGATCATAAGAAGCTAAGCACATTTTCATGTAGTTATTGGCTAGTTAGATGTCCTATTTGGTAAGTGCCTATTAAGTCTTTTGCCTATTGTGTGAGGTTGGGGGCGTGGTTACTGGTTTTGAAACACATTTTGTTGCTCTTTATTGATTTACAGGAGTTTAAAAAATATTCCAGATAGGTGTCCTTCTTTGGTTCTACGTGTTGCTGACAGCTTTTCCCATACTGTAGCTTGCCTTTTTCCTCCCTGGCTGGTATCTCCTGATGAACAGAGGTCCTTGAGTTTAAGGGGTTGTCCTCAGGGGCTGTGTGGCACTGGTACCCTGCTGCCGTCTGGGATTGGCTGTGATTGGAAATTAGATGCTCATCAGATTTAGGAACGACAGGTAAGTGGTCAGAAAGAGACCACTTAGGCAAGGAAAAATTATTCACTTTTCAAAGTGAATATCCAAATGATAACCTTCCACAATTATCTTGTTCCTATATTGAAGAGGGTATGCTTTAAAAACGAACTTGAATTTTATGAATAGACAACATGTAGCTTTTAAAAAGGTGGTGACAGTTCAATGAATAATGAGAATGGCTAGCTCTGTAGATCAGAGGAGTACTTACTAGTGGGTGGGAGAATGAGGGCCTTTCAAGTAAACTGGGAGGATCACCCCGGAGCAAAGCTGATTGCCCAAGGCTATGGGAGGCACAGGGCTGCTTTGGCTCTGGTCCTGGTTCACTTGGTCTTGGTCTGGGTCATTAGGGCGAAGTTCTGCATTGAGGGCCAGAAGAGTGGGTTGTTGCTTAGTGACATGCTGGGTATTTTGACTGCTTTGTCCCTAGTTGGGAAGGTGAGATGAGTATACAAATGACTGTGTGTGTGTATATGTGTGTGTGTATGCATGAGAGAAAGAGAGCTCAATAATATGTGAATTCAATAATTTTTTTATTTTTATTTTTATTTTTTATTTTCTTTTAAGGCAGGATCTTTCTTGCTCTGCCACCCAGGCTGAAGGACAGTGGCATAATCATAGTGCACCACCATATCTGGCTGATTAAAAAAATTTTTTTTAGAAGAAACCTTGCTACGTTGCCAGGCTTGTTTTGAACTTCTGGGCTCAAGTGATCCTCCCACCTTAGCCTCCCAAAGTGTTGGGATAACAGGCATGAGCCACTGCACCCAGCCTGACTTCAATAATTTTCTGTATGGTTTATTTGTTGGTGGAGAGTAAGATATTACTTCAAAAACTTAAGAGAGAGATGGAGAGAGAAATGCCATATGGATTAAGAAAACCTTCCAGAAATCTCTTTTCCCATCCCTGTCAATATAGTTGTTAATTTTCCTGAGTCCATTGTTACTTTATCAAAAGGAAAAAAATTATAATGACTATGTCTTGAAAAGAAACAAATCAAAGAAATGGCCCGAGATAGTAATTGCAGGATCGAAAGGGCCCATAAGTACTGACTGGGATGAATACATAAAGATACTCTCTATGTACATATATCATAGTGAAATTTCAGAACACTAAAATGAATAAGGAAATCTTGAAAAGCTTTAGACTTCATTTTTCTAAAGCACAAATTTGACTTAATCCCTCAGAACTACTCTGTAGATGGCTTTACAAATGATCTTTTCTATTAAAAGAGGACGGTGGCTGGGTGAGGGGGCTCATACCTGCAATCCCAGCACTCTGGGAGGCTGAGGCAGGTGGATTCCTTGAGCTCAGGACTTGAAGACCAGTCTGGCCAACATGGTGAAACCCCATCTCTACTAAAAACAAAAATTAACCAGTAGTGGTTGTGGGCGTCAGTAATCCCAGCTACTCGGGAGGCTGAGGCAGGAGAATCATTTGAACCTGGGAGGCAGAGGTTGCAGTGAGCCCAGATCATGCCACTGCACTCCAACCTGGGCAACAGAGGGAGACTCTGTCTCAAAAAAAAAAAAAAAAAAATAGAAAAAAGAAAAAGGTGGCATCTATGGCAATCTTCCCTTCCTTCACTGAGTCCTTATGGATAACAAGAAAAGCATTAGAAAAGGAATAGAAGAAAATATCATTGTTGGATCAGAAATCCTGCAATATCTCTGGAAGACAGGAAACAGAAGGGATCCAGGCCAAACACAGACATAGAATAGCAGTGGTTCTGGGTGCTTCCAGGAATACACACAACAGCCAACACAGTGAGTGGGCAACTACATTTGAAGCAAGTGGACAACTTTGACCCCTCCCTCTGGTTGCTTTGTGCTGAGTTATGGGCAGCAGCAGGCTTATGGGGAAGGTACCCTGTGTGTGTGCCTAGAACTAGAAGCTTTGGCCCCAAATCAAGTTACTGATACATGCTGCATTAGTCATTCTTGCGTTGCTATAAAGAACTACCTGAGACTGGGCAATTAAGAGGTTTAATTGGCTCACAGTACCACAGGCTGAACAAGAAGCATGGCTGAAGAGGCCTCAGGAAACTTACAAACATGGCGGAAGGCAAAGAGGAAGGAGGCATATCTTATGTGGCTGGAGCCTGAGGAAGAGAGAGCAGGGGGAGGCGCTTCACACTTGTAAACAACCAGATCTTGTAAGGACTCACTATCCCGAGAATAGCAAGGGAGAAATCTGCCCCCATGATCCAATCACCTCCCACCAGGCCCCTTCTCCAACATTGGGGATTACAATTCGACATGAGATTTGGGTGGGGACACAAATCCAAATCATATCACATGCTCTTCCACATGGCACATCCCACTCTTCCCTCAACCTCTGGAGGCTGATACATCAAATATGTCAAATACCTCTGGAGGCTGATACATCAAATACATCAAATATTATTAAAAAATATAATAGCAAATTCCTGCTATTCCAACAGGAATCGCCAAACACTTAAGGAAATATCAGCTCCACGAATTAGAGACTCTGAGTCAGCATACAAAATGACCTTCACCAAGAAAGCAGCATTAATGCAACCAACAAGATTGGACCTTAATAGAAATGAGTGGTACCCTCAGAGCGATAAGAGGAATTCATGATCATGAGCTGAGAACAGACTGCTGTTTCAAGATGCACATAGATATTACATTGGAAATGAAGCAGCAGAATGTGCACAGAATGTGCACAGCTGAAGAATAAATTAGCAGGCTGGATGTTTGAATTAAGAAATAATTCAGGGCTGGGCGCGGTGGCTCAAGCCTGTAATCCCAGCACTTTGGGAGGCCGAGACGGGCGGATCACGAGGTCAGGAGATCGAGACCATCCTGGCTAATATGGTGAAACCCCGTCTCTACTAAAAAATACAAAAAACTAGCCAGGCGAGGTAGCGGGCGCCTGTAGTCCCAGCTACTCAGGAGGCTGAGGCAGGAGAATGGCGTAAACCCGGGAGGCGGAGCTTGCAGTGAGCTGAGATCCGGCCACTGCACTCCAGCCTGGGCGACAGAGCGAGACTCCGTATCAAAAAAAAAGAAATAATTCAGAGCATACTACCAAAAGACAGATATATAAAGAATTAAACAAAGATTAAGAGACATGGAAGATAGACCTAAGAGTTTCAAGACCCTTTTATTAGGGCCTCTTAAAGGAGATAAGAGAGAGAGTGGTACTGAGAGAGTGGTGGAGGAAGTGGGGAAGGGAAGAAAAGAATGAAATAGTCAAAGAAAGAAATGCATTGTTAGCTTAAAAGGATCTACACTGTGCTGCTCATGATGAATAAATAAAGATGCTCCCTAGACATACCACAGTGACTTCAGACATCAGTGTAACTCCAGTGCACTAAAGGTAAAGAGATTGTGAAGGGCTCTAGGAAGAAAGTAGATGGGATACTGTTTTGATTTAGAGGCATGATGACTCTTCGCTATCTTGAGGGGGTGGGGGGGCAATCCATCTCTGGGAATGAAATTAAGTAGAGATAGATTTAATATTGTAATATAATTTTACATTTTGAAAATAAAATGAATTCCTGTTGTTTTCTTTAGCAAACTCTGCTTGGTTGCTAGAATGACATAATTATCCTTGGGGAGTGATTGAGATTCTCTAAAATACATGTGGGATATTAATATTAGTCAAAGTGGGGTCTTTGAAATGTTGCATAATCTTTGTTTAGATGCTAGCCCTGAAAGGGCTTCACGGTCATCTATATTTGTAGGCCTTTTCTCCCTGAGGCCAAGACCTTGTTTACTACTTTGCAGGACAGTGCTAGGACTAAGTGGTTAAGATTTCCTTTGAAATCCAGAGCTCTCTGTGGGATGGTTGACAATTCTTTTGGCCCTGATGGCTCTGTTTAGGCTTGTTGATGGGGTAACAGGATTGTGCATTTTGTTTTCCCTGAGCAAGAAGGCATGCCATTTACCCTGGATAATGTTTTTCATTATCAGAAAGAACAGATGATGAGTTTTATTTCGTATTATGATTGAATTTGCAAGGGCCTACTTATCGGTAACTCGATAACCTTGATTAACTGTACGGGTCACTGGAATGCTCAGAATGTGTGTGGGTTTGTTATGGAACAATTAGCTAGAGAACACAAGCTCGGCTTCCTTAGCAAAGGACTCCTTGTGGTGAGAAATAATGATCAGTCTTACTGATTCCTATTTATGTAAGGGTTTTTCTCCTTATTTAGCTTAGACTGCCATACTTTACTGAATGAAGGGATTCCATGTTTCTATTCTTTTCCATTTTAACTTCCTTAACTTTTCTTGTGTGATTTTAGGGGGCAGAGCCCACCAGTTGCTGAATTTAACTTGCTCCTGAAAGCTCACACTTTGGAAACCTACGGGGTGGATCCTCACCCGTGCAAGGTAACTGCCCCTCACAGCAGGTCACCATATAATGGTTGTTTTGCAAAATAAAAGAGAGAGTTTATCTGTGCACAGACCTGGCAGAGCCTTGTTAAATCTTTCCCACAGCCTGGCCCACAGTCCCTCATTGGAAGGCACAACAGTGGGCTGCTGTTACCTGTTTTGGCAGCTGATTTTCTCTGTCGGAGTCTTCCAATTGTTCATTGATTGCTATGTGGTAGCCACATTTTCCTAAATTAACATCCATGGATTCACCCATCAAATAGATTGTTTGGCCCCTGAGGAGTTTCAGGCTCCTGACACATTTACTTTCAAGGCCATTGACAGCAAGAATGCAGTCTTTAAAAGTGGGAAAGTGGAAGGAAAAAAAAGAAAGATTTCAAGTTGCGTTTTGGCATTAGGAACACTCGTTTTTATTTTTTCCTTTACTCATATTTGATAGTGTTTCTCTCAAGGATGAAACACAGACTACTTACATCAGAATCTCCTGGGCCTCCCCCCAGAGCAACTAAATCAGAATTCTGGGGGTACAACTGGGGAATCTGCCTTTTTAATCAAGTTCCCAAGGAGATACTTACGGATACATTTTCCATAAATGTTTCACTGAAGCAATGTTCTTCTTTCCATATATTAGACTATGCATCAGCCAGACACTAGTCCTAATCCTAAACTAAGCATTTTATCAGTTAGGCTCTTAAAGATAAGTTCTGGAGTTTTAGTGGCATATTTCTTTACCCGGATTGGACTGCCTGATATTTGGTAAAGCATTAGTCCTATAGGTCTCAGCTTGGGCTGCTCATTAGAAGCACCTGGAGAGCTTCATGAGCACCTGCTGGCCAGAACAGATCCCACACCAATTATGTCAGGATCTGCCAGGGGTGGAGACCAGGCTCCCCAGGTGTTTCCAATGTGTAGCCAAGGCGGAGAGTCGGGGTTACTTGTCCATACTGGCATTTACATCCTCTTGTTCTGCCTACACAAATGTGTTGGAATATTTACCAGCAGCTCTTTCCTAGAATGGTATTAATCAGTGTATTCATTTTAGTGAATTGACTTTTACGCGGAAATTTGAACTCTATTTTATTTATTTCTTGGAGACTGACTTGATCTTTGTGTTGTTATTCCTTTGCCTTCACTTATCTACGAGATGCTTAGTTTTCCTGGTCTAGGCTGGAAGCACAGTAAGCTTTTCTGGAGATACTTTTATACTGAAATTTCCAGAAAATTCGATGCTCAGGGCTTTGGTTTCATCACGTTAGAGCGCGAATGGCAACCAGGAACAGTTTGCTCACATGACAAAGCAGACCTGGAACACAGGCAGCCCCAGAAGACACTGGGAAGTAGACATAGTGATTTGGGACTAACTTATACTTTTCCAGGAGGTTCCTAGAGGGCAGAAGGTCCACTCCTCAAAGGGAAAAGCCACATATTGCTGGACTTCACCCAGTCTTTGAACGGCTTGCTCTTAGAAGTTCCATCTCAGAAACTCAGTTTATCGCTATAATCATTGCAATTAGTCTCAACCTAGGGTGAGGAGGAATGAGTATATTGGTTATCATTTATTTTATTTTCCTCAATCTAAACAGATTTTTCTATCTTTTTCCCAGGATTCAACAGGCACAACAACATTTTTAGGATTCACAGCTGCAGGCTTTGTGGTATTCCAGGGAAATAAGAGAATCCATTTGATAAAATGGTGAGTGCCTCTTTGGAAAACTGACTTTCCATTTTTCTTAATCTTGATTCCTCTGTCCCCTCCTTGGCTTCTTGGGCAAGCATCGGGTAGAATGCCTGGTATTCATTTCCTTGCCTTGGAGCTTCATCATAAAGCGATGTAACATCTAGGTTGCCTTTGGTGGGGACTTGGAAATGCCAAGCTGAGGAGTCAACTTAGGAGGCGTGGGCTCAGGGGCTCTGCCTTCTAAGAGAAGGTATCCAGTATTTCCTCACCAGTAGCTTCTACTGCTGTGGCTAAGGGGGGCACACGGATGGGTCAGGGCAGGGTAAAGGTTTGAGTTCCCATGAACAACTCAGGATCCACTCTCCCCAACTCACTTCTTTCCACTCTCCTCCTCTGTTGAATCCTGGGTGCAAACTTACCCTTTGTGATCCAGTGTATCCATGAAGATGCTTTTGGCAAAAGGTAGCAGGAATGTCTACTCATGATGGCTTACAAATAGGAGGACTAATCATCCCACAAAGCAAATGTGGAGCAGTTCCACGGTCTGTTAACTTAAATGCCGGAAAGGATTTAGGTCTCTTTTTTTTTTTTTCCTCTGCCATCCTTGGGCAGGCGCATTGGTCCTGAGGCTCCCGCTCCTGAGATGGGCATGCGTGCAACTGGCCCGCACATCTCCCCACGGCAACGCCCAGAGCCTGGAGGAGAGCAGCCCCTTCCATGTGTCTCCTTTTCAAACAAGGAGAATTTTTCAGAAGCCCTGTAGGAGACCTCCTGTATATCTAATGGGACAGAATTGGGTCACATGTTTCTATTTAAACCAGTCTTTGCTGAAAAGAATGGGAACTCCAATACATAAGAACACAGTTCTTTTGTAAACAGGGAAAACAGGAGTGAATATTTTGCAGCGCAGTGGATTTGCTTCTTGGAAATGGATGCAGAGGGAGGAGAAAGTCAGATACTGTGAATCCACGTCATTTCATGAACTGAATCTGAAATCAGCACGTTCTTCCCACCTTGCTAAGTGGGCGGGGCAATTAATATTGTTCTGGTCGTTAATGTTAACGAACACTAGAACTTCTTGGAAGAAAGATGCAGCCTGACTGTAAATAATAGAATAAATAATTCTGAGCTGTGTGTGGATCCTCTCTCGGAAAGAGAATTGCCGTATAATTTACTGAGGGCTTTTCGCTGCCCATTAGACCTTCACCAATGATAAGATTATATCTTGTTTCACTGCAGTCTGCCTGGCATTTTTGAGTCAGTCAGATTCCTATGGGAAACCCAGGTACCTTGGTTAGCTGCCACTTTTTTTCTTCTTACCCAGAGATTTTCTTTTCTTAGGCCAGATGTCTGCAAATTGAAGTTTGAAGGGAAGACATTTTATGTGATTGGCACCCAGAAGGAGGTCAGATGCTGCTTTTTTTAACTGTCTGTTATTGTGTGTGCATGAGAGAGATTCAGGAATAAAATATGCCATTAGTATTGTAGTCAACAAAGACCATGACTTTGAAGTGTTTGATGATAATGAAAGCTTATGCTGAAAATATTTTAGAGGCAAACAAATGAGTACTGGGCTTGTACATTGAGCAGTAAAGTCAGTGAGCAATGCTGATTGTACACCCCTGTGTACAAAACAGACTGGGATAGACTTTGGAAATAAAAGATGGACCCTCTCCCTACCTCTTTTTGCCAAGATACAGACATATGAAACAAATAAAGAATAGTTACAAAGCTAAATATCAACAACCAGTGCTCATTAGAGTGTTATAAACAGAGCCTATTCATCCAGAGAATCTTAAAACAAGGGAGTTGCTAGATACAGGTTGTGGGTTCACCAGGGAATGCATTTGTGGGGAGACCATTAACAAAATATTAACCTCAGAGCTAGCTCTAGAAATTTGCAAGTTTTCTTGTCATTAGTGATCAACCCAAGTACTAGTTAGGCAAATATGTTTTTAGGCTAATTCCAGTGTGACAGAGAGGTATATGACGCCTGGAGTGTTGAGAAGCATTGTGAGGCTGATTTTGATCAGAAACAGGTCCTAAATACGTTAGTGATACCTGCAAAAGGTGAGGGAGGAGTAAATACCACGTTAACGACACTGTAAAGAACACAGCAATATGTGAAGTTACTTCAAGTCTGTGTGATAGGAGACAGGATACAAAGAGGTAAACACCTGAAAAAAAAAAAACCCATGGAAAGTGTAAGTGGTGTTTTACATGCCTCTTCTTGTTTTGTTAATTTTTAATTAGAAAAAAGCCATGTTGGCATTCCATACTTCAACACCAGCTGCCTGCAAACATCTTTGGAAGTGTGGAGTGGAAAACCAGGCCTTTTATAAGTAAGTGGCTTTTATTCACTTAATTACAGCTTTTAAAAGCACCCATGGAATTCTTTATATTTTGCAAATGGCTGCATATTTATTTCTTTTAATACAGTTTTGAAAATTATATTTAAGTAAATTGAAATTTCGTGCATTGTTCAGGGTGACTCCCAGTGATTGTCGGCTTGTTGGCCTGACCAAGTCCTGAGCTCTGTGTTGGATGTTTGCTATGGAATGGCTGTGGGCCACTGTGTGTGCGTGTGTGTGTGTGTGTGTGTGTGTGTACATTTCAAATAGCTATTTCCACAAAATGTGTCACAGGATCAATTTTTGGTTGCCCTCCTCCACCCAACCCCACAAAGCAGACCTTGAGATAGAGTTTGGTGCAAGTAGCTTATTTGGGATGTAATCAATGGACATACCAGTAGGGGAGTGGCGGGAGGGGGGTGAGATGGGGAAGCAACATAAGATGTATTATTGAGCAGGTCACTACCGTGGACGATGGTTCAGACCTTCTTAGGAACTCTGAGACATGGGGTAATATGCCTCACAGTTCTCCTGCTGGTGGGCAAAGAGGTGGGGCTGTTATATCTACAAATTCCCCATTTATTTTGGTTGAAGGCTGCTTTGGGGGCCAGAATTAATACTCTCTGATATTTCTGGCTTACTCTGAGTATGGGTTGGACGTGCTTTCACAACCAGAAACAGAGACCTCTGGCAGAGAGTCACCTGTGTTCATAGTAAGAAGGCTTCAGTGTATTGAAAACAGAGCCGAAGGTTTATGGGTGGAATGCTGTCAGAGCCTAGGAGCATAGAAAGTACGTGCTGGACAAGACTTCAGAAACCATCTGTAAAGCTCTTGGGTTTCAAAAGAAGTTCAAACTGAGGTCTGTCCATGGAGTTACACCTTCTCCTCTGAGAGACACTTGCTGACTGGAAAGGCAGTGGTAGTGGATGCAACTAAGAACCTAGTCCAGCCCTGCTCAGGCCATCAGACCTGTACAGCCCTGGACCTCATCCAGGGGTCTCCCTGGATGACTGGGAGACTTTGATCAGTCTCGCTGCCCCTTACAGTGAGATTCTGTCTTACTGATTAGAGTCATCTCCCTGAAAATGCTATCTCTGGGCTTTGGCTGATGAGAACCATCGGGAGAATGATGGCTTGGATAATGATTTTGAAACAAGTTTCAGCCACAGAATACTTTTCCTTAATCTGAAGTGTAGGAAAAGCCCAGCATGTAAAGGAGATGAAAAGAGAAGTTGCGGTGGTCGATGGGGCCTTGGTTGGGATTGGAGATTGCAGACTCTTTGTCCGTTGTTCATTGCTCTTCAGGAGCTGGGGTGACCAGTTGTCCAGGTTACCTATGCCTTTCCTAGGTTTAGCACTGACATCCCCATATCCCAGGAAACCCATCAGCCCTGGGAAAACCCAGGAGCATAATTTGAACACCACTGGGTGAGATGATGCACAAAATGCTGTACTAGGAATGACTGGACAAGGTGATGTGTACCAGTAGACCTTCCTGTGACCACCACCACCTCAAGGTCTTTGTGTGCCTCCTGCATGTTTGGGCACTGATAAGGAAGGAGATCATTTGGCCTTTGGAAAATCTGCATGTCTAGAAGCTTTCACCCACATGAGAGTTCAGAGAGGGAAACACAGAGGGTTTGACATTCTCAGTCTTTAGTTGGAGCCTTAGTGTTTTTTTATTTTGTTTTTAAAAAAATATTTTTAAAATGGAAATCTAATTTACATGCCATAAAATTTACCCTTTTAAAGTATACAGTTTTGTGGTTTTTAGTGTAATTCGCAAAGTGATATAGCCATTATCACTATCTAATTCCAGAATATTTTTATCCTTCACAAAATAAACCTCATGCCAATTAGCAGTCATTTCCCATTTCCTCCTCCACCCAGCCCCCGGCAACCACTAATCTACTTTCTGTTTTTATGGATTTACCTATTATAAACATTGTGTATAAGTGGAATCATAAACGATGTGGCCTTTTGTGCCTGTGTCACAGAATGTCTCCAAAGTTCACCCATATTATAGCATGTCTCAGTACTTCATTCCTTTTTATGATTGAATGATACTGCATTGTTTCGATAGACCACATTTGGTTTATCCATTCATCAGTTGATGCGCACTGGGGTTGTTCCCTCTTTTTAGCTACTATGAGTAATGCTGCTACGAGCATTGGATATGAGTTTTTGCGTGGACAGTTCTCTTGGGCATATACCTAGAATGGAACTGCTGGATCATAGCGTAACCCTATATTTAGTTTTTAGAGGACCTGACACATGGTTTTCAGTGCCTAAGCTTTTGGAACTCTTCTGTTCTTTCTTGAATGAAACCATCTGTTTCCTGTCAAAGGATAACTTAGAGATGTTCAGTTAGTTATTTTCAGTGAATATTTTCTTGCATATGAGGGAATTAATAAATGGAGTGAAGAAACATGGCAAAAACAAGATCTATCATAACATAATTTTATTACAGAATTTTATATATCTGTACTGTGTATCTGTACTGGATCTGAGCTCTATTTTTTTAACCTGTATTCATTGTTTTTATTTAGGTTAAAGTCACGTAACATAAAATTAATTATTTTAAAGTGTACAGTTCAGTGGCAGAGTATGTTTAAAATGTTGTCCAACCATCATTTCTATCTATTTCCAAATATTTTCATCAATGCCAAAAGGAAGCTATATACTCACTGAGGAATTACTCTCCCTGGTTCCTTTCTCCAAGATTTCTATTGGATTGTAGATTTTTACATACCAGCATGTCAGTTCTGTAATCGATTTGAACTCTCTGAGGGCAGGAACTAGGTTCTGCTTTTCTTCTTCTTTCCTGAAGATCTCAGGCACTGAAAACATGTTTACTAGCTCAGATTGATAAGGCATGGTTCCTGTCCTCAGGAGATTGTTATTTCATGTAAGAGACCAAGAGGGAAATGAACAACAACAACAAAAGCTGGAGAGGAATCCAGAGGAGAGGGTGAGTCTTGCCGCCAGGGGAGCTAGGAGGTAGAAGACCCTTTTAGGTGGGGGAAGGCCATCCCAGCTCTGGTAGGGTACCACGGCAGGAACGTGGAGGATGCATTTTGCAAGACACGAGTGGCTACAAGGTTGGAGCAGAGGATAGATGAGGTAGAAAAAGAGGTGATCAGGGACCAGGAGGTCTTGGGGCCAGACACGGAGGGCTTGATCAGTGCAAAAGAGGCAACAGAGGTGCAATAGGTGTGGTTGATCGTTCTTTACGTGCAGACAGGCCTATGGGAGGGGGTGATACAGGAGAACACCCAGCAGACAGGCCTTCCTTTAGAGCCACATGGCAAGTTTTGCTTGGAAGGACTTTGGCACAGCCTTGAAGATACTTCAGTGAAATCGCCGGGTCCATATCAAAGAATAACTTGGAGACATTCATTTGCTATTTCACGCACGTTATCATATGCAAGGAAGTCAGTTGGGAGACAGAGTTAAATAAAGGCAAAAACAAAATTGAGAGGAGAAAGGGAGAGGAAAACCCAGCAATCTGGGGAATGTGTTTTACACATTTTGGGTAAGCAGATTAGCTGGCAGCTAGTAAGGAAGGTATTCTGATAATTTTTTCATGAACTAGGTAGGTCAACTTGGCATGTTGGAGAAGTCCCTTCCAGTCACTTGTGGATGCTTCGGAAGACCTGAAGGGTTTAGCTGTGGGCACAAGTGACAAACTGTATACAGTTGACCAGTCTTTGCATTGGAACTTTGGCTATAGTTAACCAAGCTACCCTCCTGTTATTCAACTTCTAAACCTGAATGTTTATAGCGATCTGAATTTGCCTGAACATTTTGTTCCTCCATTATCCCATAATCATCCTTGTTCCTGAGGAAGTAGGGGAAGTATCACTTGCTCTGGCCCAGCTGTGGGACCTTGGCCAGGTCACTTTATTGCTGTCTGGCCTCAGCCTCCTCACCTGTAGAATGAATGGGCCTGGGACTGAGCTGGGTGCATTTGCTTGCACCACTGGGGCATAGCGTAACGAGTGTGAGCTTTGGAAGTCAATGGGCTTGGTTCTAAATCTTGACTCTGTCATTTATAGCAGTGTGGCCTGGAACAAGGCTCTTAATTTCTTGAAGCCTCATCTTTATTTTTCATCTCTGAAATGAGACTGAATTACCTGCCTTGCTGTGTTCAGTTCTGCCAGGCATATGAACCATTGATAAACAGAAGCTGCTGCTCTATTACTACCCCCTCTGCTAACGGTTAAAGTATTTTGAGCAGCAGTTGGATGAAGAGCCCACTCCTTTTCATTTGGAAGGCTCTGATTCTGGTAACCTCAGGGGTATGCCTGCTTCCTCCACTGTGCCCACCCTTCCCTGGGCAGAGGTCCTGGCCCTGCTTCTAGATCTGTCCCGCTGGCCGTGCATTTTAATGGTTTCAGCTAGCAGAGCAAGGCCCTGATCTTGTTTCCTGGATGGTTTCTTCCTTCCATTTTTACTTCACCTGCACGGGAGCGGGGAGGCCCCGGGGCCTCTGCTTGCGAATTCCCCAGTGTGCTTTTAGGACGCAAATGCGCTTGCTGGTTGTCAGCTGGCCAATGGCCACAGATCTGTTTTGAAAGCCCTGGCTCTGAGATCTGCCTGGGAATGGAGCCCAGACGCACAAACTCTGATGTTTTCCCGCCTACTCCAGACCCCAGGGGATCTCCAGCACAGACTTATTCACCATTTAAGAGCTTCCTTTATACTATGTGTGGTCTATCATGGTGCTGCCAGCTCCAGAGCTCACTGTTTCTGGATGCTGGTCCACTGAAAGCACACTGGATACATTGAGGGATTCAGGGGCTCACTGATGTTTTCATTCACAGCGTCTTTATCTCACACTTTTTGCTGTGTACTAGATACATG
>NW_012102499.1:1857683-1860408 GCF_000951045.1 Mandrillus leucophaeus
AGGGGGTTTCTTTTGGAGGTGATGAAAATGTTTTAGTATTAGATAGTGGTGATTGATTTTTGTAATCTCTTTTTTCAACTTCATGAATTATACTAAAACCCACCAAAGTATAAAATCTAAAAGGGTGAAATTTAAGGTATGTAAATTGTATCTCGACGAAGCTGTTATTTTGAGAAATCGGAATCTGGAACGAGGCACCTAGGTATTGGCAGTGCTAAAAGTTTCCCAGTTGTTGCTAACGTGCCGTCGAGGGGTTAAAACATTGCTTTAGTTCAGTGACTCTCCCATCAGGTCCCTGAACCAGCATCATCACTCCCAGAAATTGTTGGAAATGCAGATTCTTGGGCTCTTCCCCAAATCTACTGAATCAGAGAGATGTGTTTTAAAAAGCCTTCCAGGTGATTTGTTGCTCACTAAAGTTTGAGAGCCAGTACGACTAGAGCATGATTTTTTTAAATACTGAAATCAGACAGACTTGCATTTATATAGCCTGGTTCCAGCAGCTTCTATCATGGAACCATGTAAAGTGATGAAACCTCTCTGTGCCTTATTTTCCTTATGTGAAAATGCGGATTCCTTCCTTCTAGCAGAGAGCCATGAGGATAAAGGAATTGTTTATTAAAGGTGCTTTGGAGGGGGTATTGCCCATATTAAAGGCTCAGTAGTAAATGCTGTTATTGTTATGGTTACTCCAGGAGCTCTAAATTATGACATCAATGGGAAATTGTGTTGTTAATTCTAGAGGTGGCCTCTTGGAGCACCACCCAATGTCCGCCCAGTACCTATCCTGACCTTCATCCAGGCCCCTGGAATAGCAGGTTTCAGAGGATAAATTGCAGGTTGGGGAGAGGGGAGGTGTGCTCCTGCAGAGACGAGCTGGATTTCTTTGTGAGGTCAGATGTTTGAGCATAGTCATACTTCTTATGTTAGGACTTTGATGGAGAGCTGGAGATTGAAGTGGGAGAGGGCAGGTGGAAAGGAAGGCAGAAGGCCATAGGAGAGCGAATTGCGGTTCCAATGAGGCTGTGAATTCATTGCTTTCTGTGGGAAGAATACTCTTCCCTGGGCTTGCTGTGGATGGGAGAGTCTGGTAAACAGAGTGCTTGGAACATTTTGGCTAGAGTTACAGTGCTTTGATTTGCTTTCAGAGTGTTTAACATGGTTTTCTGGAACCTCCATAGTTTAGAGGATTGGCTTTCGTAGCTTCATAGTGAGAAGGTGATGAAGGGGTTTGAGACGGATATTAGGGAGGGAGGAAGGTGGGAAGGAAGGAGGGAGGAAAACTATTATATAATGAGCGGGTATGATGCTAGGTGCTTTCAAATCATTTACTCTTGTGTAACCCTCCTGAGAGTACCATGAAATATTATAACACCCTCCCCCTTTAATAATATATAGAGAAACCAAGGCTCAGCAAAGCCACACGGCATGACCAAGGTCACAGAACCAGATGTGAGTAGGAATCTGGACCACTGTTCTTTCAGGTGAAATGTCACCTCTTGGGTCATCCTAGGAGAATTTGGGGGCACAGAGGTTCTCAAATGTAAGTGGACTTCTTGGAATCCCCTTAGGGTGCTTGGTTAAAGTCAAGCCCCTCTTCAGACCCACTGAATCAGAATATCTCATGATAAAGCCTGAGAATCTGTGTTTTTTATACCTATTCCAGGTGTCTGATGCCCAGCCAGGTTTGGGAACTGGTACTCCGGATTCATGTACTTTAACGCGGCCACCATTGTCTCTCCTCTGTCCATTGCCCTCCCGCCTACAGCCTTGTTTCCCAATTCCCAGTGTGTGGGTGTCATTTGAGCTCTCAGAATAAACTCCCTGTTAACGTTCCATTAAAAATCTCAACTGAAACGCTCTGGGAGTTCACCTGGATATGTGAGAGGGCAGGGGATTCGTGGGAATGCGCTCGTGCAACTGTCTCTGAGCAAATCAGATCATCTGCAGCTTCTCCTCCAGGGGAACCCGCTGCCAGAGAGAAGCGCAGTCTTTTCTCTCCGCTCATCCTGAGCAGACAGCTACCGGCCTTCTTTGTGAGATGTATCTTTTGACCTGCTTCTTTTGAGTCACTTTGAGGGATTTTGGGAAGGAGTGCTGAGACTGAGACTTCCCTCTAAGAGGCCAGTCTGGGTTGGAGCAGATGGATGATAGTGGCTTCCTCCTGGGGCCTGGAAGGGCCAGAGCTGAGGCCAGACTAGTGAAAAAGAGCCACCGCCTCTGCCCTGCACGCCCTGAGTGGCCAGGAAGTTGACTCACGCCTGTGCTGGCTTCACTGGCTTCACGTGTCGCTTCTGTAGAATGGGCAAAGTGTTGAGTTCGAATTTTAAAAACTCAATTAAGAAACTCAGTCTTTTTTTTTTTTTGGCTGACCACTGTGTCACAAGGATCTTTAGGAACCTGGAATAAAACAAAACAAAACAAAAACAATAAAAAACTCGAAGCTTCTTTAAAGCTTTCTCTTCTCCCTACCTCTGAGGACTTGAGAGCAACCATGCCAAAAAGATGGAGAGAGGGCAGAGGTGATCATCCTTTTCTCTTCTCAGGCTTCAGTAGATAAAAAGTCAGGCCCACACCTCTGTAGGGCCGGTGGGGAGTTTTAGGGGGTGCAGATGGGCCCAGAGCAGGCATGTCCTCATAGGAGGAGGAGGAGGGCACGGCTGGGACCACCTCAAGGCGGCTTGCTGGGGGTTTCTAGCCTCGTGAGTGGGTGTGGTCTGGAAGG
>NW_012102499.1:1861713-1864583 GCF_000951045.1 Mandrillus leucophaeus
GCCAGGTCACTTTATTGCTGTCTGGCCTCAGCCTCCTCACCTGTAGAATGAATGGGCCTGGGACTGAGCTGGGTGCATTTGCTTGCACCACTGGGGCATAGCGTAACGAGTGTGAGCTTTGGAAGTCAATGGGCTTGGTTCTAAATCTTGACTCTGTCATTTATAGCAGTGTGGCCTGGAACAAGGCTCTTAATTTCTTGGAGCCTCATCTTTATTTTTCATCTCTGAAATGAGACTGAATTACCTGCCTTGCTGTGTTCAGTTCTGCCAGGCATATGAACCATTGATAAACAGAAGCTGCTGCTCTATTACTACCCCCTCTGCTATCGGTTAGAGTATTTTGAGCAGCAGTTGGATGAAGAGCCCACTCCTTTTCATTTGGAAGGCTCTGATTCTGGTAACCTCAGGGGTATGCCTGCTTCCTCCACTGTGCCCACCCTTCCCTGGGCAGAGGTCCTGGCCCTGCTTCTAGATCTGTCCCGCTGGCTGTGCATTTTAATGGTTTCAGCTGGCAGAGCAAGGCCCTGATCTTGTTTCCTGGATGGTTTGTTCCTTCCATTTTTACTTCACCTGCACGGGAGCGGGGAGGCCCCGGGGCCTCTGCTTGCGAATTCCCCAGTGTGCTTTTAGGACGCAAATGCGCTTGCTGGTTGTCAGCTGGCCAATGGCCACAGATCTGTTTTGAAAGCCCTGGCTCTGAGATCTGCCTGGGAATGGAGCCCAGACGCACAAAC
This sequence comes from Mandrillus leucophaeus, assembly GCF_000951045.1. NCBI lineage: Eukaryota > Metazoa > Chordata > Mammalia > Primates > Cercopithecidae > Mandrillus > Mandrillus leucophaeus. Next base: position 1,862,448 of record NW_012102499.1, read on the forward strand.
TCTGATGTTTTCCCGCCTACTCCAGACCCCAGGGGATCTCCAGCACAGACTTATTCACCATTTAAGAGCTTCCTTTATACTATGTGTGGTCTATCATGGTGCTGCCAGCCCCAGAGCTCACTGTTTCTGGATGCTGGTCCACTGAAAGCACACTGGATACATTGAGGGATTCAGGGGCTCACTGATGTTTTCATTCACAGCGTCTTTATCTCACACTTTTTGCTGTGTACTAGATACATGGTTGAGGCTGTATGACACTCTCTGTTCCCAATTTGTTTTGGAATTGTGTGCAGGGGATAAAAGCAGTTCCTAGTACATTTCTTATTCAGAGTTTGGTGTACATTTTGTCAAAGGAACAGTATTATGCTTGGTAAGTAAGAACCCAGACTAGCTCCCTAAACAAGTGCCTCTCACACTTTAATGCACACATGAATGAGCTGGGGAGCTGGTTAAAATGTAGATTCTGATTCAAAAGGTCTGGGGTGGGCATGAGAGTCCATATTTTTAATAAATTCCAGGGGATACTGTGCTGTGGGTCTATAGACCACACTCCAAGTAATAAAGTTCTAAACCAGCAGTTCTCAATCTTGGCTACATTAATATCTCCTGGAGGAGCTTTTAAAAACTATTAATACCAGTGCTATGGGTCCCTGTATCCTACCCCAGACCCAGTTAGAGCAGAATCTGGGTCTTCATTAAAACTTGTGCACAAGCCTTTGTAGCAGCATTAGTCATAATAGCCAAAAAGTGGAAATAATCCAATGTCCATCAACTGATAAAGGGATAAACAAAACATGGTATATCCATACAATGGTATACTATTCAGCCATAAAAAGGAATGAAGAACTGATACTACAGCATGGCTGAGCCTTGGAAACAGTATGCCAAGTGAAAGAAACCATTTACAAAGCACCATATATTGCATGAGTCCATTGAAATAAAATATCTAAAATGGCAAATGTATACAGATGGAAAGCAGATTAGCGGTTGCTTTGGCTGGGAGTAGGTGAGATGAGGAGGGTAATCAGGGAGTGACTGCCAATACCCATTGTGGTGAGAGGGGGTTTCTTTTGGAGGTGATGAAAATGTTTTAGTATTAGATAGTGGTGATTGATTTTTGTAATCTCTTTTTTCAACTTCATGAATTATACTAAAACCCACCAAAGTATAAAATCTAAAAGGGTGAAATTTAAGGTATGTAAATTGTATCTCGACGAAGCTGTTATTTTGAGAAATCGGAATCTGGAACGAGGCACCTAGGTATTGGCAGTGCTAAAAGTTTCCCAGTTGTTGCTAACGTGCCGTCGAGGGGTTAAAACATTGCTTTAGTTCAGTGACTCTCCCATCAGGTCCCTGAACCAGCATCATCACTCCCAGAAATTGTTGGAAATGCAGATTCTTGGGCTCTTCCCCAAATCTACTGAATCAGAGAGATGTGTTTTAAAAAGCCTTCCAGGTGATTTGTTGCTCACTAAAGTTTGAGAGCCAGTACGACTAGAGCATGATTTTTTTAAATACTGAAATCAGACAGACTTGCATTTATATAGCCTGGTTCCAGCAGCTTCTATCATGGAACCATGTAAAGTGATGAAACCTCTCTGTGCCTTATTTTCCTTATGTGAAAATGCGGATTCCTTCCTTCTAGCAGAGAGCCATGAGGATAAAGGAATTGTTTATTAAAGGTGCTTTGGAGGGGGTATTGCCCATATTAAAGGCTCAGTAGTAAATGCTGTTATTGTTATGGTTACTCCAGGAGCTCTAAATTATGACATCAATGGGAAATTGTGTTGTTAATTCTAGAGGTGGCCTCTTGGAGCACCACCCAATGTCCGCCCAGTACCTATCCTGACCTTCATCCAGGCCCCTGGAATAGCAGGTTTCAGAGGATAAATTGCAGGTTGGGGAGAGGGGAGGTGTGCTCCTGCAGAGACGAGCTGGATTTCTTTGTGAGGTCAGATGTTTGAGCATAGTCATACTTCTTATGTTAGGACTTTGATGGAGAGCTGGAGATTGAAGTGGGAGAGGGCAGGTGGAAAGGAAGGCAGAAGGCCATAGGAGAGCGAATTGCGGTTCCAATGAGGCTGTGAATTCATTGCTTTCTGTGGGAAGAATACTCTTCCCTGGGCTTGCTGTGGA
>NW_012102499.1:1865128-1874280 GCF_000951045.1 Mandrillus leucophaeus
TCTCTCCTCTGTCCATTGCCCTCCCGCCTACAGCCTTGTTTCCCAATTCCCAGTGTGTGGGTGTCATTTGAGCTCTCAGAATAAACTCCCTGTTAACGTTCCATTAAAAATCTCAACTGAAACGCTCTGGGAGTTCACCTGGATATGTGAGAGGGCAGGGGATTCGTGGGAATGCGCTCGTGCAACTGTCTCTGAGCAAATCAGATCATCTGCAGCTTCTCCTCCAGGGGAACCCGCTGCCAGAGAGAAGCGCAGTCTTTTCTCTCCGCTCATCCTGAGCAGACAGCTACCGGCCTTCTTTGTGAGATGTATCTTTTGACCTGCTGCTTTTGAGTCACTTTGAGGGATTTTGGGAAGGAGTGCTGAGACTGAGACTTCCCTCTAAGAGGCCAGTCTGGGTTTGAGCAGATGGATGATAGTGGCTTCCTCCTGGGGCCTGGAAGGGCCAGAGCTGAGGCCAGACTAGTGAAAAAGAGCCACCGCCTCTGCCCTGCACGCCCTGAGTGGCCAGGAAGTTGACTCACGCCTGTGCTGGCTTCACTGGCTTCACGTGTCGCTTCTGTAGAATGGGCAAAGTGTTGAGTTCGAATTTTAAAAACTCAATTAAGAAACTCAGTCTTTTTTTTTTTTTGGCTGACCACTGTGTCACAAGGATCTTTAGGAACCTGGAATAAAACAAAACAAAACAAAAACAATAAAAAACTCGAAGCTTCTTTAAAGCTTTCTCTTCTCCCTACCTCTGAGGACTTGAGAGCAACCATGCCAAAAAGATGGAGAGAGGGCAGAGGTGATCATCCTTTTCTCTTCTCAGGCTTCAGTAGATAAAAAGTCAGGCCCACACCTCTGTAGGGCCGGTGGGGAGTTTTAGGGGGTGCAGATGGGCCCAGAGCAGGCATGTCCTCATAGGAGGAGGAGGAGGGCACGGCTGGGACCACCTCAAGGCGGCTTGCTGGGGGTTTCTAGCCTCGTGAGTGGGTGTGGTCTGGAAGGAAGCTCCAGCCAGCACACTGGCTCTCATGTGCCCCTGTGTGTCCTCAGAGGTCCCGCACCGTTTTCTCTGGGCCCTGCCCTGACAGGATGCCCCTGCCAAGGCCTGTGCCCTCCCCTGCCCATCTCACTCTCCCTGATTAATATTTGTGGCCAGTGCCCTTCTGTGTCATCTTGGGCTGTTTACACAGGTGGGTGGGAAGGGGCTTCTTTGCAGAAGATTGTTCCTATGGCTTTCAGTTGTTCTGTCGATAAAGACCAAGATCCTTAACAAGGGCCGCTTAAGGTCCGGTCCTGGGAAGTTGGATTCTCGCTCTCTGTCCAAGTTTCCCTTGTTCTACTTTGTACATCTGCACATTCACTTTTCTTTATTAGGAAAAGAAAAAAAAATGTGTGTGTGTAGTAATAATAACATCGGAAAATGCACATTGAGTCTTTTTAAAATGTGTTTTGTTTATTTTTTTTAAATTTCAGTACGTTTTGGGGTATAAGTGGATTTTGATTACATGGATGAATTATATTATGGTGAATTCTGAGATTTTGGAGCACCTGTCGATTAGTGTACATTGCACCTAATGTGTAGTTTTTATCCCTGGCCCCTAATACCCTACCCCTTCTGAGGCTATAAAGTCCCTTATATCACTCTATATGCCTTTGTGTATGCATAGCCTAGCTCCCACTTAGAAGTGAGAACATAGAATTTTTGGTTTTCCATTCCTGAGTTGCTTCACTTAGAATAATTGAGTCTTTTTAGTTCTCCAGATGTTTAGGCTGATGGCTTTTGTGCCCGCTGGCCCTCTGCTGGGTATATCCACCACCGCTTATCACCGGGCCCTGGTTAACACCTTCCAGCCCCTGGATCTCAGCTCAGATGTCCCTTCCTCAGGGCACCTTCTCTGGCCCCCAGACTAGATCAGCCACGTGTCTTTCCTGTACTTACCTTGCTGTGTGGAGCAGGGCTGGCACTCAGTTAATAATTGCTGAGTGAATAAAGGAAGCTTCAAGAGGCTCAACGGTGGGGATCACTGCACCGAAACTTCCCTGGCTCTGTGCATGTTTTTGCTCAGGATGCTACAGATCGTATTGATTTTGACTGTGTGTGTTTAAGATTTTGTGACTATCAATATTTTAAATGATGCTGAACTCTCTGAGGCCTGTTCTTTCTAACTTGTTGGATTTAATTGTGCAAGGCTTAACGTGAGTGTTGTAGAGCCATCCTCAGCTGTCACAGTAATTTAGTGCCCTGTGTGCAGCCTCCCGGCAGCCCAGGCTCTAGACTGCTTTTCAGAGTGTTGTTGTTTTGTTCTTATTTACGAGTCGGGCTCAGAGGTGCTGAATCAGTTCTTGGCTGGGCAACTTCTGCCTCGTGTATCTTAGTCATCTATCACTGTGGGTTCTTTTAAAGGGCACTGGGTCATGGTGACACAGAAGCCAGTGACCATTCCCGTGGGGATGCGGGACCCTTGTTCCCTCACTTGGGCAATGCACAATGAGTTCTTCGTGGCATAGTCAGTGACCTCCATTGCCAGGAAGCTGTTTGCTGCTGCACCGTGGATAGAAGAATAGGCAGCAAAGTGCCCTAATAACCATGAACTTACTGATGCCATGTCACTAAATTCCCTGTTCTCCATCTCTTCAGATAGCAAGTGGGGGACAATTCCTTCTGATCATCAGTGCCCAGTCCTTTTTGCAGGTTGTGACCCACTAATGAATTATGAAACCCAGTATGTGGGTCTTGAATTTAAAAAGAATGAAAGGAAATAGCATAGAAAATATTAGAATCCTATACACTTAGTGAAAGTAACTATTCTTTTGTGAAGCTTTTCTTTTAGTCTGTATGTGCACATGGTTAATTACATTTCTTTCTTGCAGCAAAAATACCCCATCGCCACACCTCTCTAGCATGTTGTAAGTGGACTTTCCAATGTCCTTACCACCTATACTTTGCTTTTTCTTAAAGGTATGCAAAATCCAGTCAGATCAAGACTGTATCAAGCAGCAAGATATTTTTTAAAGGAAGTAGATTTCGATATAGGTGGGTACCAATGGTTCCATTTCAGTGATGGGGTAGGGATGGGGCAGCCACGTAAATTTCAAAATTTTGCTTGCAAGTAAGTGGCCTTTGGCTTTTGCCTGTGTTTGAGTCTTCCATTTTCACTCCATTGCTCTTATGCTCACAGGGCACCCTCAAACTCTACTGTAATTTCTCCCCTCATGATTGCTATAGCTGGGCCAGACCCCTGCGAACTTAACAGAAAGACACTTGTGCATACCTCTCCCATTCTTTCTGAGTATGTGTACATACACATGTGTTTCTGTCTTTTGCAGTGGGAAAGTTGCCAAAGAGGTGGTGGAGGCAAGTTCCAAGATCCAGAGGGAGCCTCCTGAGGTGCACAGGTGAGTGGATGACCATTGCGGGTTCCAAGTGGCTTTAAAAGCTGACTTTTCCAAATTCCCTATAACATCCCTTTGCATAGTGACATACGGCATTAAAGAAGGACACTCTCACTTCCTTAGACATCGCACTCAGACAGATTTGGCTGGGCCATGGCATGAGCACAGCTGGGCTCCACTTTGAGTTATGTGCTCTCTGGGGAGTCATTGATTAGGTCTGGAGTGTCACCTGAACAAGCAGGATGCTGGGCCATCGCCTGGCCAAACTCTGTCATCTCATCCTCTTAGAAGTTCTCTGTTCCTACCTGCATTCATCATATTTGACTGGTTCCTATTGGCCTGAATCCAGGCTTACCTTTCATGGGACTGTTACTCTCTAGAGCCATGCAGGGGAAGAAGGACTTGGTCATTGTTGGCTCAAGAGTACACATCTCCATTAAGGTGACGATATGCAGTCATTCTTAAGAATTAAATATTTTCTTGCCATGTTGGACTTCCCACTACCACAATTTACACAAATCATTGTCCATCCTAAACCTCAAATATGCTGCATATCTAAAGCTGAACATTCTCATCATGATGCCTCCCACTTTTTAAGGAAAGATCACCATGAGCTAAATTATTTAGGAAAGTCCCCCATACAGTGGTTTGCACCTGCCCTTTCTTCCCCATCTTTGAAACCCAGAGGTATTTCCTTTATGCTTGGGTTTTCCCAGTTTCCTCCATTTCCAGGGTGACTAAGTGAGCTGGGTGCCTCTCCACCCTGTCTCTTGGGGTTGTTGGGCAGGAGGAGGCTGTGGCCCCACAGAAGTGTGGCTAAGTCAGCCTGGAGAAGCATCCAGATGTTACTTCTCTCCCACACTGGGGAGCAGAAGTGCAGTTGACACGATATCCCATGTAGACATGTACAGAAGAAAATTTGTTTCTGCTTTGGGGTGACCTGGTGAGAAGGTGTAATGTGAAAGTCTGCAAAACCAGGCTATTGCACTGTAAGAAGCAGAAGACTACAGGATTAGAGAAGCTGGAGCACCTTGGCTGCAGGCACGTCCGTGCAGATCCTGAGAGTCTTGCAGCCTACCCACCAATGAGAAAAATCTTTATGGTTCCCTCCTCTTCCCCGAGTTGTAGTTATTCAATGCAGCAGAAATGAAGAGGAAATGATAAAATATATCATTTCATTCCTTTCAGAATCTTTGAACTGGAAATGACCTCAGGGATTGCCTGGTTTGATGCTTCTGTTTTGTAGACAAAGAAACTTGAGTCTCAGACAGGTTAAGTCTTTTATCCAAGGTCCTGACTTTTTTTGATGGCAGACCTAAGCCTAGAACCCCAGTGTCCTGCTTCTGTGTTCTCAGCTCTTTTCTCTGTAGCACCCTGAGAGCACCTGGCATTTTCTTAGAAGCTGGTAGTGGAGGCAGAACTACCCCCAAGTGGCTCAGCATGAATTTTATTCTTTCAGGTTGAAGCTCAAATATTTGATCTTAAATACTTGATGCTGAGGGAGTTCTCCTGGTAGCACAAAACAGGAAACTTTGTTTTTACAATATACTTTCAGAAAAACATATTCCAAAAGATAAAGCTTTTTGAGTCTCAAAGTTACCATCTTTGGATGGTTAATGAGGTCAATAAATAATTTTTTAAATACTTCTCTTGTAAATTTTGGTTTGAATAATTTATGGAAACCAAGGCTTTCTAGCTCAGAGTTTCTCAAATTGTAACTTGCACAGGGAGCACCTTGGGATTCCGTTAAAATCAGATTCTGATTCAAGAAGCCTGGAGTGATGCTTGAGAGTCTGCATTTCTAACATGTTCTCAGATGATGGCCATGCAGCTGGTCCATGGGCCACACTTTGAGTAGCCAGGCTCTTGGTATCAGGTGGTGGAAGGGTGAATGGAGCAGGCTTGCTGGAGTGAAGCACTTTTCTTGGAGTGGACTGAAACCCAGAGTGCGAAGAAAGTGGATACACACTGAGGCATCCACCAAATCATAGTTTCCCTTTCCTGGAATCTTCTAAAATCTCCCAACAAGGACCTAGGGGCCCTTGAGACCTGCTTTGCATGCTCTTTCTCTTCCATCTCCTCCTGGGCATATGAAAGACTGTTGAGTTCACATCCTTAGGATGCCTCTGTGGTTCTTTGCAGCATCTCGCAAATCTCTGACAACACCAGGAAGAATTTGATTAATATAATGCTACAAAGCAATCTCTGGGAAGAAAGGACCATGTCTATCTTGGTCATCTCCATGTCCCCCAGCACCTAACACAGTGCTTGACACATAGTAGAGGTCAATATATAGCTGTTGAATGAATACATGAACTAGGAGTATGGGATGACAGCAGCACCTGTCATTTTCTTTGATATGAGATCTGTCCAAGGTGCTGCCCCGGGGACCTCAACCTCCCCAGAGACAGCACTGTGGTCAGAGCCACAGCGATGTGTGAAACCTTCATGCAGGCAACTCCTCCTTCCATCCCAGTAGCTGGTTGTGTGGTAGGAAGTTGTTGCTCTGGGAAAATTGTTTGGTTTTCCAATTATTTTGGCTTCTTTGAAGTTGCTGTCAAAAGTGAGAATGTAGTAATAAGCTCTCCTTCCCTTGTGGTGGGTGTTCAGAGGTGATAGTCTAGAATGGTGGTGATAAGGCTTTAATTAGCGAATTTTCTTCACATTCTGAGATTCTACTCTTCAAATAATGCCAAGTTCACAGACTCCTACATCTGCTGAGGTGTGTGTGTTTATGTGGAGAAACAGAAGCAGACTGAGAACACTTTCTTGGAATTTTTCTTTTTCTTCAAAAAGAGGAGCAGAAGCTAACTCTGATGTTATCTTGCTGATCGTCATTGATGAAAACCCTCTGAACTGACCACTGCGTGACAATCATCTGCTCATTCCAGAGACCCATTGAGGCAGAGGGCTGTAGCTTGGTGAGCCCAGGGCTGGTTGTGTGAGCCACCTGGGCATAGCAGCCACCACAGCAGACACTCTGAGGCAGCATTTGTACCTGACACAAGCACCTGTGTAGGGGTCACGAGTGGGCTCTGATCTTAGCTGTGTTGTTTGCCAGCTGTATGGCCTTGGGTAAATCACTTCTCAGATCATCAGCTTGCTCATCTATAAAATGAGATTTACAACATCACTCTGCCCAACTTCTAGGCTCTGTTATAAGTATTAAAATAAAGTGCTTTAAAAATTCTAAAGTGCCATAGAAATATGAGGTGGTGATAATATTACTACCATCTCTCATCCAAAAATGAAAAACTGGAATATGACAGATACATTCACATTAAAATCCCTCCGGGTGGAGTTTTAGAGGCTGGCACTACTTCTTTTAATTTCAAGGAGGGATATAGGAACTCCAGGAGTCTCACTTTAGTCACAATTTTATGCTACCATTTTTGAGTCTTCACTCTGCCCGTATAAGCAATTTTTAGTTGAGTTACATAATGTCAGTTTCCTCACCTATAAATATGGTATTTTTCTTGCCCATCTTACAAGCACAAAGAGAAAAACAAATGGGATAAAGTATATTCAAACCACATTTGCCAGTATTAGAATATAATTGTAGTTCCCAAGGGAAACCTTTCTACTTCAACAGAGTTCTTAATGACAACTTCATTTGGAGACCATTCTATGCTGGGAGTACATGCATGAGTGGGCTGCAAAGTGGGCCAGACATTTTTGCAGAGTCATCTGATAGATGGATTCTGAGATTGGAGAAACATGGTACGTATCCTAGCCTGGCCTAGGGGGACCTCAGGCATCAACACAGTTACCTCAGGAGTTCAGGTGGAAGGGCAGAGTGGAAGCCGACTAGGACATCTCCACATACTTAAGAAAGTGCCTGACACAGTGGGACCTCATGTAGCCAGAAACAGGAGGACAGTAGGGGTAGCAAGCAGAATCTCCTTTGGGACATTGCAGGCCAAATCACACAGAAAGGCAGTGTGGAGCACAGCAAAAGCCTTGGACCAGGAATCGGATTATCTGCCTTTGAGCTTTGAGTCCTAAGTTTGCCCATATAAGCGTCTTTAGTCACATTACCTAAGCTCTCTGACTCTCAGTTTTCTCATCTGCAAATATGGTATTTACCATGCCTGTCTTATAGGCAAGACACACTGAGAGAAAAAGATGAGGTAATATTTATACAAGCCACTTTGCAAATGAAAAGAAGACGGCCACTCAAATTTGGATATTATATTTGTCGTTAGTTCAATTGTGCTGGTGGGCTTTTGCTTTAAATGAAACCATGGTCAGTTGGCACTTTTAAAAAGGTTTAGAGAGAGAATTAGGTAAGAAGTTGTGATCTTTAGTTTCAAGGAGTTGGTAGATTCATGAGTCCAGTTGGGTTGCTATAACAAAATACCATAGACCGGGTGGCTTATAGGCCACAGAAATTTATTTATTACAGTTTTAGAGGCTGGGAAGTCCAAGATCAAGACATCAGCAGATTCAGCATGTGGCAAACGCCTGCTTCCTTATAGATGGTGCCTTCTTGCTGTGTCCTCCCATGGCAGAAGGGCCAAACAAGCTCTCTCAGACCTCTTTTATAAGGATACTAATTCTATTAATGTGATCATGACCTAATCACCTCCTAAAGGCCCCACCTCTTAATACCGTTACATTGGAGATTAGGTTTCAACAAATGAATTTTAAGGGAACACAGACATTCGGGCCATCACCACAGGGAAAGGTGGGAGACTTGGCACGTTGTTTTTTAATTTTGCTGACTCTTTCCCCCAGGCTGTCAACATGTCTGACACTGGGCTTGGAGCCCTGGATTTTTTTGGGCCCCAAGGAAAACCCCAAGTTGTATCCACCTTTGAGTTTATCTGAGTCTTATACATATCAGGGAAGAAATGTTCTTCTCTGAGTCATATTATTGGAGAGTCCCGGGGTTGTAATCCACTGCAGGAGTCACCTGGTCTAATACAAGGCATGCCCTGTGTGCCCCTGTCCCTGGCTGTAGGCCTCTGCTACAACAGAGCAACAGGAGCCCGTGAATGTAGGGGCCGAGCTGGCATCCTCTTAGCCATCCAATGCCAATGCAGGCTCATACCTGGGATATCAGCCTGGTGAACCCAGGCTGTCTTAGAGCTATGCAATTGTCTGGACAGTTCAATGTTGTGGGGTGGGGGCAGAAAGATGCTTGATATCTCCAGCTGAAGAATGTTGGAAGGAGGTCTGATGGGGAGCCAAATAAGCTCATAAAGGCTCACTGAGGGTGCATCGTTGTAGCGTAAGCAGTGATTCCTGGGGATAGGAACAGCAGCCAGCCCAGCTGGCATGGACGGTCAGAGGTGGAGTGGAACAATTCAGAATTGCATGTGCAAGAATGGATGGATGGGCTTTTCAGAGGTCAGAAAGCTACACAGTCCACACAGGAATGACGGTATGTTGTACTTTGCAGAGCTAGAATCATAGTCATGAGTGGCCATGGCCAGAATAAATCCCAGGAGAGCTCAAAAGCTGAGAACCCTTCACAATAGAAGAAGAAATTGCACATGGCAAATTTTAATCCCTCCCTTTCTCCCTCCCTCCTTTCCTTCCTTCTGTAAAGATTTCTCTATCTACGATTCTTTCCCTGTAAAAAGCACTGTGCTCACCAGAATATGCTGCAGGCCTCGCCTCCCTTGGGAGGTCACTCCTGGCTCTCTCTTCACTCACACAGGATTAGGTGCCCCTCCTTCGTGCTCCCATGGGACCCTGGCCATCAGTCACCTTCATGAGAGGCATGGTGTTCCAGCTGTGACTATAGCACATTAAGGAGTCATGAG
>NW_012102499.1:1878890-1881507 GCF_000951045.1 Mandrillus leucophaeus
AGAGAGAGACTGTGTGCATTGGGAGGAGCAATCCAGGAAGGCTTCCAGGGGAAGGAAACATTTGACTCCTTTTCAAAGTATGCACTGTTTTTGGTTTTGACAGGAAGCATGGGGAGCGGGGAAGCATGCTCAAAACTGCAAACCTGCAGTCTGACTAGGGCAAACAGCTAGTATCTCTGCAGCAGGTAGGGCAAGTGGGCTCCCCAGCTGCCAACCAATAGGCTTAACGAGATACCTGCACAGTTCCTTGCTATCTGCTGCTGGTCTCAGCCACTGACACACCTGCATGCGCCTTTCCAGAGGAGAAAGCAGAGCCGTGGCCAGTGAGTGAGTAGGGTGTAACTTTGAGAATATTAAACACTGATATTAAACATTGGACATCCAGCAACACAAAGATAGCTTATAGCTGTAGAACATCTGTGCCATCTGTCTGGCAGGGGTTTGTGTTTTTGTTTGTTGGTGGTGGTTAAATTTCTCCGAGCCATGGCCTTCATTCACCTTTCTGCATATCTAGTTCAGTGCTAGCTGCCTCCCATCTCTTTTTGTTTCTTCTTGCTTTTTTTTTAAATACCCAGGCTGTCACCTAGCATGCTCAGGGCTGGTGACATATTGGGAACTGTATTTTCTTTCTTTGGATTGCAGTAGAACATAGGGATATTTTGTCAGGACCTTAAGGGCAGAAAGGGGCATTTATCTTGAATGTTATGTCGTCTTTACTACCGGCTCAATTCGTGCTATGTCTAGAGGTGGTTCCCTCTACACACAAAGTGGGAGCTTTGGCAGGCCGCTGAGATGGAGGGGCCAGCGTTTGCAATGGAAACCAACCCTGTCTGTCTTGCATCTGTTTTCAGAGCCAACATTTCTCAGAGCCGCAGTTCCCACTCCTTGAACAAACAGCTCGTCATTAACATGGAACCCCTGCAGCCCCTGCTTCCTTCCCCCAGCGAGCAAGAAGAAGAACTTCCTCTGGGTGAGGGTAAGTCAGTCTCTTCATCCCAAAGGGTGGTGCTGCAGGCGCTCTCTGGAAAAAACAAAGGAGCCACCGATTCCACATATGATGGGTAATGGGTTAGTGTATGGGGTGCAGTGAGCCGTAAACTATGTTCTTAGTAAATAAGCTTTTTGCAGCTGGAAGGCTGTATGATACTGGGAGCTCTATTACTTTCTCCTGGAGAGAGTTCACTGGTATAAAGTATTTCTAAAATTATATATGAAAGGACTAATGGTGTTAGACCTACACCAGTCCAGTATGGTAATCATTAGCCATGTGTGGCTGTATTAAACTAAGTTTAAATTCATTGTAATTAAAAATCCATTTCCTCAGTGACACTAGCCAGATTCCCAGTGCTCAGTAGCCACATGTGGCTGGTTGGCTGCCATATTGGACACTGAGACTGAGATAATTTATCACCGAAAGTTCTGTTGGATGGTGATGTTTGTCACTGTAATCACAATTAAATTGGTGGCAGTAAAGGGTTCTCCACAAGTATCTCTTCACTGGTCATCCCATTTATGTCCCCCAAGCTTCTTGTTCTTGATCCTTCGTTTACATTGTCCAACAGTTTTGATACAAGCTAAAAAAAGTGAAGTGTCCACCACAACCCCAAAATTTGTTATATTTTTAAAAATAACAATAATATGTGTGTTTCTAGGCATCTTTGTATTGAAGGACTCTCCTTACTTCAAGGAAGAATCTCACCACACTGTTTGCTGCAGACGCCTGCAGACACCTCACATTCTTACTAATTTCCAATATTTGTTTAAATTAAGTTAATGAAATTCATTAAATTGAAAACAAGTACACACAGAATAACGTTATTGGAACCTTTGAATACAAACATGCATTTTCTTAACTTTGTCATTTTGGTTTCATCATTGAAAATCTGGGTACTGGGCAGTTTCAAGAGGGCAGGTCACTCTGTCCCCGGAAGATCACCTTCACCTCCAGCTTCAAATCAAGAATTTATTTCACAGGAGAAAACTTTTGAGTCTATAATAAGGGTATGGCTTGGCATGCAGATACCCTTGAGATCGGTAGCAGCAACCAATTTGCAGTGACATGTAAAAAGATTCTTGCAAATCTTTTCCTGAAAGGCAGCTTTGATGGTTAGAAGGAGAACTGGACAACTGGATGCTAAAATTCCATGGATGGAGGGAAAGTGTGCAAAGCATGAAAGATGGGATCTTAGAAGACACCATTTGTCTTCATTTGGGCTGTAAGAGATGATGATAATGACAACACTCTTGTTATAAATGACTTTTGTTATCAATCTTAACAATGAACTCTGTAAGTTCCATGCCAAATTAATTTGCTTAGCCCGAGGGCCTCTGGGTCCATATTGCTTGTCTGTGTTTTTCAGCAGATTATCTGTTTTTGTGTATTTTGCAAATGAAAGAAAAGCAGTTTTCATTTCTGGTCACTAACGGTTTTCTGAGTTTCTTCCTATATGCTTGGAATATTGCTCTGAGTGAAAATCATTTTTTCTGAAGGTCATGATTATCCCAAGGTTAAATGAAGGAGGGTGTGGCTAATAGAGAAGAAAAGAGAAAGGACATCTCACAACTGGAATTGTGACTGTGCCTTGTCTGCAAAGATGGAAGCTTAGATGGGAATACA
>NW_012102499.1:1881557-1948226 GCF_000951045.1 Mandrillus leucophaeus
AGTGAGCCGTAAACTATGTTCTTAGTAAATAAGCTTTTTGCAGCTGGAAGGCTGTATGATACTGGGAGCTCTATTACTTTCTCCTGGAGAGAGTTCACTGGTATAAAGTATTTCTAAAATTATATATGAAAGGACTAATGGTGTTAGACCTACACCAGTCCAGTATGGTAATCATTAGCCATGTGTGGCTGTATTAAACTAAGTTTAAATTCATTGTAATTAAAAATCCATTTCCTCAGTGACACTAGCCAGATTCCCAGTGCTCAGTAGCCACATGTGGCTGGTTGGCTGCCATATTGGACACTGAGACTGAGATAATTTATCACCGAAAGTTCTGTTGGATGGTGATGTTTGTCACTGTAATCACAATTAAATTGGTGGCAGTAAAGGGTTCTCCACAAGTATCTCTTCACTGGTCATCCCATTTATGTCCCCCAAGCTTCTTGTTCTTGATCCTTCGTTTACATTGTCCAACAGTTTTGATACAAGCTAAAAAAAGTGAAGTGTCCACCACAACCCCAAAATTTGTTATATTTTTAAAAATAACAATAATATGTGTGTTTCTAGGCATCTTTGTATTGAAGGACTCTCCTTACTTCAAGGAAGAATCTCACCACACTGTTTGCTGCAGACGCCTGCAGACACCTCACATTCTTACTAATTTCCAATATTTGTTTAAATTAAGTTAATGAAATTCATTAAATTGAAAACAAGTACACACAGAATAACGTTATTGGAACCTTTGAATACAAACATGCATTTTCTTAACTTTGTCATTTTGGTTTCATCATTGAAAATCTGGGTACTGGGCAGTTTCAAGAGGGCAGGTCACTCTGTCCCCGGAAGATCACCTTCACCTCCAGCTTCAAATCAAGAATTTATTTCACAGGAGAAAACTTTTGAGTCTATAATAAGGGTATGGCTTGGCATGCAGATACCCTTGAGATCGGTAGCAGCAACCAATTTGCAGTGACATGTAAAAAGATTCTTGCAAATCTTTTCCTGAAAGGCAGCTTTGATGGTTAGAAGGAGAACTGGACAACTGGATGCTAAAATTCCATGGATGGAGGAAAAGTGTGCAAAGCATGAAAGATGGGATCTTAGAAGACACCATTTGTCTTCATTTGGGCTGTAAGAGATGATGATAATGACAACACTCTTGTTATAAATGACTTTTGTTATCGATCTTAACAATGAACTCTGTAAGTTCCATGCCAAATTAATTTGCTTAGCCCGAGGGCCTCTGGGTCCATATTGCTTGTCTGTGTTTTTCAGCAGATTATCTGTTTTTGTGTATTTTGCAAATGAAAGAAAAGCAGTTTTCATTTCTGGTCACTAATGGTTTTCTGAGTTTCTTCCTATATGCTTGGAATATTGCTCTGAGTGAAAATCATTTTTTCTGAAGGTCGTGATTATCCCAAGGTTAAATGAAGGAGGGTGTGGCTAATAGAGAAGAAAAGAGAAAGGACATCTCACAACTGGAATTGTGACTGTGCCTTGTCTGCAAAGATGGAAGCTTAGATGGGAATACAATTTGGAGGCCCAGATGGGTTGAATGACTGTTATGGGGAATATGGAAGCCTAAGCCTGCTGCCTTATGATCCCCCAAGATGTGAAAGGGAACCTGGTCAAACTTTCCTCCATACTCTTCATCCCATTCAGTTAGGGATATCTGTTTTGCTCCATTTTCTATTATGAGGTTCCACTGCTAAATACTAGGTGTGATTTTGACATAGCAACTGTATGGCCGATAGACAAACCATTATAATTAACTGCAAAAAACTTTAAAGAATCTCATGACAGGACAGGGATGCATAAGCTACCTTTTCAATTTTCCCAGTTGTTTTAAAGAACCATCTTACATTCTTTTACCAGCTGTAAAGCCAAACTGATAGATCTCTCTCTTCAAAAGTCCACAGTAGCTCTATTGACATCTAATCAAATTATTTTCTCCAGGAGATTTGTCCCCTGACAGAGCATCTTTGTGGGTTTTAAAGTTCAGACAAGTCATAATAACTTTCAGGATATAGACTCAATTAAAAAGCAAGAGAAGTAGAAACAATAGTATTGTTAATTTTTCAATAAATACAATGATTCTCTCAGTTTAGAGTAAGAGCAAAATTATCTTTTTTTCTCCTTCTTTTTCTTTTCTTTTTTTTTTTTTTTGAGACGGAGTCTTACTCTGTCGCCCAGACTGGAGTGCAGTGGTGCGAACTCGGCTCACTGCAAGCTCCACCTCCCGGGTTCACACCATTCTCCTGTCTCAGCCTCCCAATTAGCTGGGACTACAGGCGCCCACCGCATGCCCGGCTAATTTTTTGTATTTTTAGTAGAGACGGGGTTTCACCATGTTAGTCAGGATAGTCTCGATCTCCTGACCTTGTGATCTGCCTGCCTCGGCCTCCCAAAGTGGCGGGATTACAGGTGTGAGCCACTGTGCCTGGCGAGTAAGAGCAAAATTATCTTAGGTACCACAAAATTCAAAGTATGATTTCCACTGCAGTTGTAGCTCTGCGTTCTGTATGCCGTTGTACCTCTGTTACTAGTCAAATTCTGCTCCACGGCTCTTGTCTTTGAGTGTCAAGCAATGGGATTCAGGCATTCCATTAGATAGATACCTGTTTTATAGATTTACATTTCTCAGAGTTATAAAGAGAAGAGAGACAGATAAGAGCTCTAAACAAAGAAGATGTTTCCATCTTTGTGAATGGGCCTTGTTTCTGGGCTTTTGAGCTCATGCACTATGAAGAATTTTGTTTCATCTCTATATTTTAATATTTCATTTCTTTTTATTTCTGTGCTAGAGCCAAACTTAAAGAGGCTAGGAATTCATTCATTCCTTAATGCAACAATTGTGACAAATGCAAGTTGTATACCCTGTAGACCACACTTACCGTGTCCAAGTTCCTGTGGACTATAATGATGAAGACATGAAGATGCTTTTTCTTCTGGAGGCTCACAGCCCACTGGGGAGATGGCAGTGGGATCACAGAGGCGATGACAAAGTTCTGCCTCTGCTGATTGAATCATGTGCTCACTTTTCTGTGTGCCCCACTGGATATCAGTGCCTTGAGCTGCCTTCAGGGCACTCCTTCCTTTTTAGTTCCATTGGAGTGTCTGACATAAAATCAGTGGGCTAAGGAATAAATGGGAGAGATGGACAGGAAAAGTTGAAAATAGAGTGGTGTGTTTCACCTGCATGAGGTGTGAGTGTGGTTTCAGGGAAGAGGTTCTGGGGGATGGTGAAGGTGAGGCAGAAAGTTAGGAGAGGGCCAGATTATGGGCCTCTTGTGACTTGCAGGAGAATTTAGACTTTAACCTGAGAGCAGCTGGGAGGCACTGAGGGATTTCAGGTACGGGAATGATGTCAATGCCATGGGAGTTGTATTTTGTATAACTCTGGTGATGTGTAGAGAATGGATTAGAGGCAGATATGGCTGGAGCAGAGTTTTTCAACCTCAGAACCACTGACCTCTTGAGCTAGACAGTTCTTTTTGGGGGGTTCCTGTGCGTTGTAGGATGTTTAGTAGCTTCCCTAGATTCTACCCGGTAGATGCCAGAAGGACCCTACCAATCTTGACAACCAAAATGTCTCCAGATATTGCCAAATTTCTCCTGGGAAGCAAAATAGTTCTCTGGTTAGAAACCACTGGGTTGGAGGCACAGACTACACAGGAACCACTGGAGGAGCCCAGAGAATAGATGTGCAAGCGCTGAAGCAGGCAGAGAGAATGCAACTAGGGAGGAGGCAGTGGATACAAGGCACAGTGAAAGGCAGAGTTGTGGAGACAGGGTCGCTGGTTACATGGTAGGGACATAGCCTGTGGACTCCTACCATCCGGGTCCTGCTCTTGTCTCAGAGACATTGAGTTGAAAATCCTTCAACCTCTTTATGTTAAAGATGAGAATATAGAGACCCAGGAAGGTTTCAGGGGTGTGTCAGCATCACACAGAGAGTCTACGGCCAGCATGATTTCGTTGAGTTGTTGGAGCCATCAAGAGAGTTACATACTTCTGTTGCTTCTCAGAGCTTCAAACAGCGGTGGAGACTCAATGTCACCACTTACCTTTGTTATCACTGTTCCCAATATGGATATACTAGTTCAGATTCTTGTCTAGGGGTCTCAAATCAGATATTTTGGAACTAGATTTATAAACGGGTCAAGATCAGCAGCTTGAGCCCTGTTAAAAGTGTTGTCTAATGGCCGGGCACAGTGGCTCACGCCTGTAATCCTGGTACTTTGAGAGGCTGAGGTGGGTGGATCACCTGAGGTCAGGAGTTCGAGACCAGCCTGACCAACATAGAGAAACCCCATCTCTACTAAAAATACAAAATTAGCTGGGCGTGGTGGCGCCTGCCTGTAATCCCAGCTACTCAAGGGGCGGATGCAGGAAAATTGCTTGAACCCGGGAGGTGGAGGTTGCAATGAGGCGAGGTCGTGCCATTGCACTCCAGCCTGGGCAACAAGAGCGAAAGTCTGTCTCAAAAAAAAAAAAATGTTGTACAATTAAAAAGTTTTTAATTATCAGGTTGGGAGAAGAAAGTCTTAACTTATGGACTCTATCTCTGTGAGGTCATGGGAATGTCCTGTCACCTTGTCTTAGATGGTGTGATTAGTAGGGACATCTCTGCCACTGCCATGGCCCTCTGGGGTCATGACCACCCATTTATCAGACAAGCGTTTTCCATTCTTTTCAAGTTTCTCAAAGACAGCTGGGCAGAGTATTATTGCCCAGATTAATGCAGTGTTGTTCTGGGAAAATGTGTGACCCCATTCAGCCATATGACAGCTGGAGGATTAGGTCTCAAGTTGGCTATGTCAGGGTGGAGAAAAAACAAAATCAGTTCCTAGGCACCACTGGGCAACGGGAACGTTTTCAAAACTCACCCAAAAGTTGCTCGGTTACAGGATCTGAGAGAATTAGTGCTGTGGAAAACTTAGATGAGAATGGCAAACCATTTGAAGAGTGCTTATGAGAATTTCAGGAGAAGAAAAAATTTACAGTGGGAATTGTTCTAGGTGAAAATGACATTTTAAGGATTCATTAATCTGAATAAATTCACATGCAAAATGGAGCAGGTTCCCCATAGTCTAGATAGCACCGTGCTTCTGCGTTTTATCGGTAGAGTGTATGTTCTCATAATGGAAGAATGCTGGATTGTGGTAGAGAAGGGGAGTGAAATTAATCATGTGAGACTTGGTAACTGGCAATTACAGACACACAATGAAGATCACTGGTGTCTGCCATAGCAGTGGTGCAGGCTGGCATAAACATAGTAGAAAAGCCACGCATGGCTTTCAACTGTAATAAATAAGAGTTGAAAATGTTTGTTTTCCCCTTACTGGCAAAATGAAAGCACAGTGGAGACACCAGAATTTCTATAAAGGAGAGTCTTGGGGGTGGCAATGGGTGTTAGATTAAAGGATCATGTGAAGCTGCTTTTGCATATGATCCAGAAAGTATCTTTATTGAAGAATAGATGGAAATTAAGAGAATGGTAAAACTAACTCTCACAAGCCACCCTTTAGCACCATCCCTGTAAATGTTTGTGTACGTGCATGTGTGTGCTTGTGCTGAGTGTATATGTGAATGCATGCTTGTGTTGTACGTGTGATGGAAAGTGTGTGGAAGGTGGAGGCAGGAATGTTCAAAAGGTTGTTTGCAGTGTCTAGCCCTAACCATAGATGGCTTAACGTGGTTTCATTGAAATTCTATAAAGTCTGTGTGTGAACATGCAAAGGCATTTTGCACATGTAAAAAGAGTATTGTCCTCATTCATCAGGCATGCCATACTCTTGATCCCACCCACCCTCCACCCGAACACATAACAGGTGACTGGTGGGGCTGCTGCATTGTCTGTGCGTATGCCTTTCATGCACTACACAGTTGCTCCGATCTGTCACTGGTGAAGCCTCTGACAGCCCAAGGCTGCTGTGGTTATACCACGGTGGGTTCCTTATCTTACCCTCTACCAGGTTTGGTCTTCCTCCCTGCCTGTCTGACGTGAACAGTCTCCTGTCTCTTTTCTCCCTTTCTGTAGTTCCATGGCCATGGCTCAGACAAATTTACCCTTTTCTCCTGCCTTTGGTGTCTTTTTTCCCACTATTTTCCCCCAGATGCTAAGCCATTTCTTCCCTTTGACTCAGATGTCTCAGGACATATGCATTAGCAGTGATGCGCTGGTGTTTTTTGTTTGTTCGTTTTTGTTTTTTGAGACGGAGTCTTGCTCTGTTGCCAGGCTGGAGTGCAGTGGCATGATCTCAGCTCACTGCAACCTCTGCCTCCTGGGTTCAAACAATTCTCCTGCCTCAGCCTCCTGAGTAGCTGGGACTACACGCACATGCCACCATGCCCAGCTAAAGTTTGTATTTTTAGTAGAGATGGGGTTTCACCATGTTGGCCAGGGTGGTTTTGATCTCTTCACCTTGTGATCTGCCCACCTCAGCCTCCCAAAGTGCTGAGATTACAGGAGTGAACCACCATACCTGGCCTGCAGTGGTGTTTTTGAAATTTCTTTTGTGTTACGTCCCGTGAAAATGCAGAAGCTGTTTATGAATCCTGTGGAATCACCTTTCCCCTTATGGTTCCTGCTATCTGGTGATGGACTGACCAACCCTAGTTCTAATTAGACTTGTCCCTACCACAGGGTTTCGTGATTTCTGTTTGCTTTATTTTTCATTATAAAGCTTGTACATCATCTTCTAAAAAATTTAGAAATCACAAAAAAGCATAAATGAGCAAAAAACAAAACAAAACAAAACAAAAGTCCCAGCTTGCCCCCTCCTAGAGGCAATCAGTGTTAATGCATTAGCAATTTCTTCCCTATGCACTTTAATGCAGTTGCAGTTACCCAGTGTATTAAATTCTTAAAATTCCTGCTTTGTTTGTTTAATATTGAAAACACTGGTGCATGAAAACACATCGGAAATTGAACTGGAGATCAAACAATGAATTGGGAACATATTTAACACAAATACAGACAAATGTGTTAAATGTCCTAAATTAGAAGGAACTCATACAAAGTGCTGTTTTAAGCGTCATTTTAGCATTGCACATGCTCGGGCTATCCTGAACGTTCTTATTGAATGGCATCTATAGTCTCCAGCTGCTGAGAAGCACATAGTAGCTGGAGTTGCTTCTGCAGGAGCTGGGAGGCCTCCACAGAGCAGAAGGCATCTCCTGTTTTTGTTTATAATTGCAGTATCGGATTAGCAAAACAAAAATTCAGAATTATCACACCTATTGAATTCTTGGAGACAGCACCATAGTTTAGGTCGGCAGCTCCTCTAGGGTAGAAGAGGCCAAGAACAGCTTAGAGGACAAGACATAAAGTCCTGAGCAGACTCTGCAGATTCCTATTTTGCCGTCTTTTCAAAAGCTTTTTACCTTTTCTTTTGTGTTTTCCTCTGGAGCTATTCTCATCTTTGGAACTCTGGGAATTTTTTTTTTTATTTTTTTTTTACTGACAACTGAAATACTCATGAGAAGTTTATATCACTTGAAAGAGGATTTAGAAATTTTGGGTGTTTACTGTGTTGTAAGGAAGCTTAGTGCCTTGTTCCTGATGCAAACTCAGTGCATTTTATCTTGCAAAGATTTTGTATTTACATCTTAAGACACCAATAGTGTGCATCACTTCAATTCTGTAGTTGGCTAATTCTCCACAAATAGTGCATTTTATGAGATATAGCATCCCACAGTAGAAGCATAGCAGTGGTTCAGGTGGCTGCTGTCTTTCTGCATTAATGTCTCAGATGAAACCTGGTGTTGGCTCCTCTGCCAAGCAGCCGGGTGACCACAGACAAGACTGTCCACCTTTTAGAGCTTCATTTTCCTCATCCACAAAACAAGAAGATTGGATTTGAGCACAACTTAAATGCTTTCTAGCTCTTAACTCTGATTCTTTTGCTGAGTGTCAAGGTAAAAAAAAAAAAAAATCCAAGACTGTGGCTTGAAGTCTTTTTACTATGAGGATGGGAACTTGGGGACAGGAGTATTTTTCATAGCTTTCGAGAGTTAAAGGGAGGATTGAGGAAGGTCTAGCCACAGGGGTTAGCAACATACAGCCTGTGGTGGGCCCAGCACCATTTATTTCTGGCCTTCAAGTGAACAGCTATGTTTTAGATGATGATAAAAGTACCTATAGAATATCCTCCAATTTGCCTCTTTTTAACCAACTTCAACTTTTAACTTTTAAAATTTTGCCAGCAAAGCTTGAAATTTACAATCTAAGGCTTCACAGAAAACGTTTGCTGGCCTCTGATCTAACATATACCCTCAGGATTCTTCTACAAACGGGAAAGCCTGGAGAGGTGAGAAAATTTGCCCAATGTCACATGTTTGGGTGGGTATTCTGGAAAGCTGGGATTACATCCTTATTCTCAGATTCCTGGCCCAGCTATCTTAGATGACATTGAACACAGCTAAAATGACTCAACTGCTTCTTGCTAAAACAGAATGGATAACTAAGGAATTACATCTATTTTTCAATTATGGCGAATGAATGATCCAAAGAGACAACATATTTTACTTAACTATGGGTGATCTCTGTGGTTCAATGAGCAGAGCTCTTGTGTATATGGGACAGTGTGCAAGGCTTTGGTTTTCCAGCACAGCATGCCAGGACCTGCTGACGCCCCAGAGACTTCCATCACCCTAGAAGGAGTGGTGAGAAGGCTGGGGACCCAGTGTCTTGCAGCAAACAGAATTCTTGGTAGAGACACGCTGCAGGGGAAACAGACTTCCCACAGGAAGCTCGTTCCCTTCGGGAATCATGTTCTGATTTTAAAGTTGAATTCATTAAATAAGGAATGACTCACTCCGGGGCTAGTTCTAATTACTCATTTGCTTACAGTCTGGGTTAAGAGTGACTGTCTTAGTGGAAGCGATTCAGCAGCAGAGCTTCCCAAATCATTCCTCCTGCTCAGGTGAGCATTTTGCTGCCCCACTTAATAATAATTAATTGCTTCAAAGGACTTGGCTAGGGTGAAAAATTAAGTCAGTCAAGTGTCCTAGGAAGTAGTCTAGTCATCGTCCTTGAGGGCCGGGATTTGAGCCAGAGGAGAGCGTTGTGTGACCAGCTGTGACAGCCAGAGTGTGGTCTGTGGAGGGAAGACATTTTGCTTGGCACTTCGATAAATAAACACTCACCACTTCCCTAAGAAACCACAGGAGGGGAAAGGCGAAAATATTACTAAACCGATTGTTGCTAGAAAGCAGAAGCTAGAATGTTCTGAGTGTTAGATGCATGGGGTTCTATTTTCTTGCATTTTTGTCAGTGGGTTGGTAGTGAGTGTTAAGTAGATGTTCTTTGCAATCCCCAAGCTTATGATTGAGCCAGGCTCTCAGAGCCTCTCCCTCCTTCTCCTCCCTTCTCTTGAGATCCAGTGCCACTTAAATGGGAGAAAGTGTTGGGCAGTGTGTGCTGGTTACCATTCTTTTAGGCGGACTCTTTATAATAGATCTGAGGCAGTGCAGGCAAGGTTCAGAGAAGAGGCTGTGTTCAGCTGGCTCAAGACTGGGTCTTGGGAGTGTACACTCAGCGCCATAAACAGGAGTGCAGTCTCCTTCCTGGTTTGGCAGATGGTGAATTGGAGGTCCTAGAACTGTGGCTTCCAGAGCAGGGTACATACAGTGATCCACTGGGGTGCAGGAAGAAATTATTCAGACTTCTACTGATACTTTATTTCTATCACCTCTTTACAAAATTTCTATTGTATAGGTTTTATAATGTGCATAATATACAATGACAGATACACATGTATCTAATTTATAAATAAATATGCAGTTATTTGTATGTACAAACATTTTTTCCCCAAAAGATTATTTGGAAACGGCTGCTCTAGATCTTGAAGATGAGTCTACCAAAACGAAAAGGGGGGCGGGGGATGTGTTTTTGAAACTCTGAAATCTCTGTTCATGCCAAAGCCCTAGATTCCAAAATAGATGTGAGAACTGTCTGCTCTAGTTACGGTGGTGACATGCCATTTTACATGCTTTTGGTCTATCACTCCAGTAAACCAGGGTGAGTCACCCAAACACAGTCAGGGCTTTTGCCAAGCTATTGGGTAGGTGCTGTGTCACTCTCATTTAAGCATTGTAGGGTGGCCCCTAAGTCTGCAATATACACAGGTGCTGGACTGCACTTGAGTGGACTCCGAATACAATATTAATGGGGATTCTCTGGTGGCAAGAAGAGCATTGGACAGAGAATGAGAGGGCCAAGCTTTGTTCATTTGATAAACGTTTACTTCTTTTCTGGCACATGCTGGACATTGATACCACCTAGATCTTATTTTCTCTTCTGTAACACAAGATAAGATTATTTCTGAGTTTCTTCTTCACTCTGATTGTTCTTTAATAATTCTTTCTCCAGATTGCTGCTGTTCTTATTTACATGGTTTTAGATCATTGTTCATTGCTTTTGAAAGCAAAAGCGATAGCCATCTTCTTTTTTGTTTTTTATTCTATGAAAGACGGTTTTATTTAACTTTAAAAAATTTTTTAATTTAATTTTAAGTTCCAGGATACATGTACAGAAAGTGCAGGTTTGTTACATAGGTAAACGTGTACCATGGTTGTTTGCTACACCTATCACCTTATTACCTCACCTAGGTATTAAGCCCTATATTCATTAGCTATTTATCTTGATGCTCTCCCTCCCCACACCCCCTGCTGACAGGCCCCAGTGTGTGATGTCCCCCTTCCTGTGTCCATGTGTTCTCATTGTTCAACTCCCACTTATAAGTGAGAACATTCGGTGTGTGGTTTTCTGTTCCCGTGTTAGTTTTCTGAAGCTAATGGCTTCCAGCTCCCTCCATGTCCCTGCAAAGGACATGATCTTGTTCTTTTTTATGGCTGCATAGTATTTCATGGTGTATATGTACCACATTTTCTTTATCCAGTTTTTCATTGATGGGGATTTGGGTTGATTCCATGTCTTTGCTATTGTGAATAGTGCCACAACGAACACACGCTTGCTTGTATCTTTATAATAGAATGATTTAGATTCCTTTGGATATATAACCAGTAATGAGATTGCTGGGTCAAATGGTATCATCTTCTTTTTTAATGTGGTAACTGAAGCACAAAGAATGGGGAACAATGATATTTAAAAGTAGGGTTTAACTTTTTTCCTAAAAGAGCCCTCACTTTAGAGGCATCCAATTGGGAACTTTTAAAATCTTCATATCTCCACTTCAACATTAGAAATGTGATAATGGGCAGATGCTTTGAGTGAAAGAGAAATAAATAGGGTTGTCAGAATGACTCACTTGATAATCGGAACATAGGCTGGAAATTTTGTTATTAAAGAAAGGGTTATCCATATTTAAAAAATAGAGCATCCCTTGTGATCTGTGGTCTTCTCAGTACCTGCCTAGCCCCTTGGCCTAGCTGAACAAATAGGCCCCTAAATACAGGCTTGACCCCACCCCAGCTCTAGGACCAATTGTACCCTTACCGGGGAGGGAATTGAGAAGCCCAAGCCCAGCCCTTTGTATGGGCCCTTAGTCTGCTCTCTCTGTTGCTCTGCCCTGTTCTCTGGCTCTCATGCCCACCTTCTTCCCTTTCCTGAGTCCCTGCCTTGGTCCCCGTCCCCACCCCCAGCACTCTGCTCCCCCAGGACCTTGACGGCCCTTGTTCCTGGGGCTAGACCGTGCTTCTGACTCTGACCCTGTGGCTGGGGACGTGCCCCTGCTTGCTGATTGACAGTCTGCCTGGGTCATCCTTCATGTCTTATGTCCCCTGGGGCCATGTTCTGTTTCCAGAACAGGCTGTTGGTTAACAATTGCGTAAATAGTAGAGTCAGACTTGTAAATGCTTGCCTTTCCCTTCAAACTCCTCCCATTGCCCAGTGGTCGTAAGATACTGAATTGTCAAATCCATCTGCGAAATCCTATTTAACCTTTTCAGTATAACCCAGATGTATTTCCACGGCCACCCAAGCCATGTGCAGCCCCTCCTCTCTGTCTACTGGATGCTGCGGTTATTGCCTGAGGGGTTCTCTGCGTCCACTCCTATCCCCCTCCTCCCATACATATTTTCCAGACAGTAGCCGGGGATTATTTTGGTAAGTGGAGCTCAGATCTAGTGATGTTAAAGTCTCAGCTCCTTCCTCTGGCCTGTGAAGCCCTGCTTGCTTTGCCTCCTGCCCACCCTTCAGACTGTTTCCCACTCTGCCTTGAATAGGCTCAGCTCATGGCAATCTCAAGGACCTTTGCAAGAGCTGTTTCCCCCACCCAGGAGGGTCTTCTCTCTGGTCTTTGTATGGCTATTTCTTTTCTTTATGTTTTAGCTCAAATTTCAGCTCCTTGAAAGGTCTTCCCTGAGTGCCTAATTCTGAGTAATTCCTCCAATCTACCTGTTTGCTCCCTCTCATGCTATCACCCTGTTTTATTTTCGTCAGAGCACCTGACGCTATCAAACACTTTCTCACTTATTTGATTATCTTCCTGTTTGTTGGCTGCCTTCCCTAACTAAAACACCAGCTCCAAAAGAGCAAGGACTTTACCTTGTTTCCCTCACTATTCCCAGCATTTAGGGATGTTCTGGCACAACAAAGTAAGAGCTAAACTAGTATTTGCTGAATTAAGGAACAAATGAATGAATGAATGGATGGATTCTAAATGCAACCAGGACAACACTTATTTATATAAAATAAAGCATACCAGTAGAATATTCTCCTGGGATTAGGGTTTGCCAGAAGCCAAGCATGCTCTTTTGTTTTGTTTTTTAGTGTGAACTCAAAAGCAACACTAGGCCAAGGTGATGGCTCATGCCTATACTCCTAGCACTTTGGGAGGCCGAGGCAGGAGGATTACTTGAGTTCAGGAGTTTGAGACCAGCCTGGGCAGCATGGCAAAACTCTGTCTCTACCTAAAATAAAATTGCCAAGGGTAATGGCAGGTGCCTGTAGGCCCAGCTACTCAAGAGGCTGAGGTGGAAGGATCACTTGGGCCTGGGAATTTGAGGCTACAGTGAGCCATGATCATACCACTACACTTCAGCCTGGGTATCAGAGTGAGACTCTGTCTCTTAAAAAAAATACCATAGTCACTGTAGAAAATTTGGAAAGTACAAAAACACAAATAAAATTTAAAAACCACCTGATACTCAAACTGTTATAAATGTGTAGAATCCGTCTATATATTATCGACAATTTTTATAGTTTTAACAAAAATATAATGGAGATGCTATTTTATAATCTGCTTTTTCACTTCACAACATAACATGAATATTTCCCATGACATTAAATATTCTTCTATAATTTTATATTCAATAGACATATAATATTCTACCACATAAATATACAAAAATAGTTCTTACCATCTATCCTCCACATATCTCAGCAAACTGTATATGACAATATCTCTCATTGTAGCCCTGCAAAAACTGGATATAACACTTTTAAAAAATGTTTGATAATGTGGCCGGGTGCGGTGACTCACATCTGTAATCCCAGCACTTTTGGGCGGGTCAGCTGAGGTCAGGAGTTCAAGACCAGCTTGACTAACATGGTGAAAGCCCATCTCTACTGAAAATACAAAAATTAGCCGGGCATGGTGGCGGGTGCCTGTAATCCCAGCTACTTGGGAGGTTGAGGCATGAGAATCGCTTGAACCTGGGAAGTGGAGGTTGCAGTGAGCTGAGATCACACCATTGCACTGTAGCCTGGGCGTATATATATATATATATATTTGATAATTTGAAAGACAAAACTTACAGTGGTTGGCAACTTGTTTTGCATGTAGTGACCATTTGCTCTTCTCTTTTTGAGTCACAGCTAGATGCAAGGGAGAGATGCCCTTGGCTAGGGAGTCAGGTGGAAGGATCGGGTTCTGCTACCTCTAGCTTCTTGATTACATGGCAGCAACACAAGGAGCCTACAGTTCCAGAAGAGCCTGGATTTTTCCACAGGGAGACACAGATGCCCTGTTTATTAATACCATCTGCAGAGCTGTTGAGAAATGGAGAACAAAATTAAAGCTTCATTTATTTATGTAATATAATGTAATTTCCTTTACTCAGAGAAAAATGTTTTATCTTTAATTGTGACTTATGTCTGGAATTAATGAAATAATAAAGCAAAAGTGATGGAGAAACAAATTCATCCTGTATGGGGACAAAGGAAGTAGACTCTTGCTTGAGAGTATTACACAGAAACCAAAAGAGGGTGTTGTAATTGGAGTCAGTAAGTTCAGTGTTGTCATCCATTTATCCTCCAGGAAACCTTGGGAGACTACACTGGCATCTGGTAAAACTTCACCATCAATAGATTGCCTCGATGTATCCAAATCATGGAACATCAGGGAACTCTTAAGCCCTAGGTTCAACCAAGATAAAGGAAAAAAACACTTTGTTTTTATGGATGGAAGAATCTGAGTTATAGGTAACCTTGGTCAGTGAGATAGTTTAATTAGCCAATAATTGCATCTCGGGTAAACCTCATTGGCTACAATACTGCCACTGTGCAAAGCTGAGATAGTTTAAATTATGCTACAGGAGAATTCCTCATGCATGTTTCTGAAGAATGCATTATAGTTGTGAAATTCCCTGTCTGGTCTCTATGGGAGCTTTCAGCTGGTTTCATCCATGGACAGCTATGGAAGGTTTCCCTTCGTGTTACTCCTACCCCTATAGTTGGAGTAAACCAAAGGTATTCAGGCCCTAGTTTTATTCATCAGAGTGTGGCGTACCATGGGCTGTTGAGTATAAGGGTGTTTCTTATAGTAGGTAAATCAGAGAGGAGATGGACAATTATCTTGCTGCACAATCTATGCGTTGCTTGTTGTGTAATGATGTTCACAGTATATGGTGCTTGATCCTTAGAGGTTGGGGGTCCCTTACCTCACCATCTCCTCTACTTGTAGCTTCTTCACTTTTCCCTTCAGATTATTTTGTCCCATCTGTAGGTCAGGGAGGAGGTCTTTCTGCCTTGGAGCAATGACTTGTGAAATTGGTGATCTGCTATTCATGGTCATTGTTTTATTTTTGGGTGGGCTAGTTTTGCTGCCTAGGCTGGGGATCATTAGAAGGCCTTCAGAAATTTTGTAAGCACAGGTGGATGGAGAAGCTCATTGATCAGTATTTCAAAATACGATTTTTGTTCTTCATTTGTATTTAGAGAGAGACAAGGCAGAGAAATGGAGAGAAGGAAGTCAGGATCCCAGGCGTAGTGTTTTCACAGAGTAAAGTGATTCTGACCCCCTCTCCGTGATCCTGACCTCCAGCTGGGTCCCATGCTACTGCTCTGTGCTTTCAGCTGCTTATTGGACATCTCCACCTGGAGGGCACATAACAGTTCACATTTAACGCATCAAGCTTAATGTGTTTACAACTCCACTCATGACTTCTTCTATCTTCAAAACCCAGTCTCAAACCTGCTCCTGCTGACTTGGTTGATGACATCACTGTGTACACAGCTGTCCCAGCCAGAGGCCTGGAAACCACCCTTGCCTTGTTACCCTTCCCCACACTCCATGTCTACTCAGCCACCAGAGTCCTGTGAATTCCATCTCAGAAGAAGTCCCAACCACCTATTCCCTGCTATCCCCTCTTCTTGTCTTTCTTGGAACATTGCAGCATCTTTCTTCTTGATCTCCCTGTAGCCCATCCCCTGAACTCTTGCTACAGTCTTTGCTGGAAGTAGTTTCTGGAACCTGCCAATTGACTGCATGACCCAACCCCATACAGTGGGGCCAATGGTTCCTCACACACTGGCCTCCACCCTCCTCTCCAGCCTTAGTTCCCTCGAAGGCCTTTTGTCTTGCCTGGACCCTCTAATCCTTCTCTCTCACACAGCGCTTCTCCTTCCAGCACCTCCTGTCTCTGCCAATTCCTTCCTTCTCGTGCTGGTTCCCTCTGGCTATTCTTTTTTCTTTTCCTTGCTGCACCAGGTAAATTGATACTGATTTCTCATGTGGCTCCTCCTTTATGACATATTTCTTGGCTCTTGACATGATGTGGCATTAATAGTTTTCTCCTCTGTTTATTTCTTCCTCAGGGTGCTTAAAACACCTCTTTCTAACTATCGGTTTAAATGTCCAGCCTAAGTGGTGCCCTGCCCTTGGGGACTGCTCAATAAGAGACAGATGACTGAAGGGAGAGGACTCAATCTAGCTGACTCTTCTGGTCCTGACCTGAAGACCTAAGATTAAATATAAGTCCTGAGTTGTGGAGTAAAACACAAAATCCAGAGTTCTAATTTGCTTCCACTGAAAACTCATAATAAGTACTATGCATATTTATAATGCATCAGGCTTTTTATATCATTTAAAAAGAACAAATGGGCCACGCGTGATGGCTCATGCCTGTAATCCTTAGTGCTTTTGGAGGCTGAGGTGGGAAGATTCCTGAGGCTAAGAGTTCAAGACCAGCTTGGGAAACCTAGTGAGAAACTGTCTCTATAAAAAAATTAAAAAAATTATCCAAATGTGATGGTGTGTACTTGTAGTCCTAGTTGCTTGGCAGACTGAGGCAGGGGGATCACTTTGAAGCCCAGGAGGTCGAGGCTGCAGTGAGCTATGAATGGGCCACTGGACTCCAGCCTGGGTGACAGAGCAAGACCCCATCTCAAAAACAAACAAAACAAAACAAAACAAAACAAAACACAACAACAACAACAAAAAACCCAAGTGACTTTTTTTTGTATTTTTTGCTCTAATTTTATTTTAAAATACATTTAAATGTTATCCTATTGGAGCAGAATATGATGATTTTAGACACTTTGTGCATAAATCTCACAGTCAATTTCTTGGAGGGGGTGAGGAACTGTATGCATTTTTTATAACATAGGAGCAAGTGACTTAACAAGAGTAACTGTCTTGAGTCACAAGCATGCTTTTTGACTTTCCTTACCTAAGTTAACTGACTGCTTTGCATGATGTGCTCTTTCCCGTTTATAAATAAGTTGGACAGTCAGGAAAATACAAGGAAGTAACTCATGGTGAGGAGGTCTTAGAGTGACTGAGAACAGTGGTGATGAAGAGAGCCCAGCTGTGCTGCTTGAACTATACTCTGTCTCCAACTGTATTCTCCAGAGGATTTTTATTGACCTTTCCCCTAACTCTACAAGGTGATGCTGGGCCCCAGAGACCAGTGATCTCAGCTTACAGGCAGGAAACATTCAGTCTGATAGGGGAAATCGTAAGAGGAACAGTGTCCAATATGCCAAAGCATCTTATGCATTTCCAGGGTTTTTTTCATGTAAGTTACCATAATTTGATATTCATGACCATTTCTTTGAATTGGATAGAACAGATACTGTTGTCTCACTTTCCAAACAAGGAAATTAAATTATACAGATGGTTGATTACCTGGCCATATGGTCCTGTCTCTCAGTGATGTTGAAAACAACTTCCCATTCTTTTTACTATATACCCCTCCTATCACAACTATATTATTAAAATTATCGTTTATATATTTTATTAAATTCATACAATCTTTAAAAAGTCCTGTGAGGTATCTGTTAGTCCCAAGGACTCTTTATAATGGATACTTAATGTCTAACCTGATTACAAAGAACATTTAATGAATGTAATAATGTTTTATTATCTTTCCACTTGGAGTTAGCAGTTAGCTACAATTTCAGTGAATCTCTAAAACTATTTTAACTAACAACTGACTCCACAATACTTGTCAAGTCTGTTAGTTACTGATGTAGATAAATTGCATGATATTGATGATGATATAATTATAGTTAGTATTTATTAAATGCCTATTCCATGTCAGGAACCCAGTCATGTAAGCACCCGGTATCCTCACTATTTTGCAGATAGAAAATTGTGTTCAGCAGGCTTCTGTAGGTTTCCCAAGGTAATAGGCATGACCAGGTTAACTCCTCACAATACTGCTATTATTGGAGAGGAGCAACTCATAATAGTATGTTAAGACATATGGTTGACAGAAGGAAGAGAATTCAGGCTATTTGAAATCCTCACAGTCTTCCTCTTGAGCATTTAAAAGAAACAACAACAAAAAAATGACCATGTGTTGAAAAAAAATCGCTAACATTTATTGAGTAATTTGCCGTGCAAGGCACTGGATCTCAGAATGCCATGTGTATTAACTTGATTAATCCTCACAACCACCCGTGGAGGTATACCTGCTTTTACGTCTGTAAAATGAAAGCTCTTGTGACAGATGTGGAAACTGAGGCTCAGAGATGATAAACGATGCAGCCAGGATTGGAACCCAAGAACTGCTCCAGAGTCTGTGCTTTAAATCTTGCTTTCTAAAATTACTTACTAGGTTCTGGTTCACAGGAACCAGCTCTATGTGAGGCACCCGATAGGTGTCTCTCATTTCCTTGTCATAACAACCATGAGAGGAGTTGTTGTCTCCATTTTACAGTCAAAGCACCAGGATTCTGAGTTATCCAGTAACTTCCAGCCACTCACAAAG
This sequence comes from Mandrillus leucophaeus, assembly GCF_000951045.1. Classification (NCBI taxonomy): domain Eukaryota; kingdom Metazoa; phylum Chordata; class Mammalia; order Primates; family Cercopithecidae; genus Mandrillus; species Mandrillus leucophaeus. Next base: position 1,899,963 of record NW_012102499.1, read on the forward strand.
TAGAGGCAAGTTTGTCGCCTTTCCCCGGATCTATGTCAGGTGGTTTGTGCAGGAGCAGCCATGGAATTCAGGCCCGTGAACAGTTCTTATCACTGAACGCCGTTCTACTTCTTTGGTTTCAGGCTGACTTAGGAAGCAGTGTTTCTGACAACTCATTATGGAAAATCGATTCACATCTTCTGCTTTCTTTGGCCTCTTGTCACTGCCCAGACATGCATTCCCAATTCTCAAACAAGCAAATGAATTGAAACAGGAACAGTATTCAAGGGCATCCAAATGTTGTGCTACTGATACCGTTCAGTGGAGCATAGTGGCCCGAACCAGAACAATGCTCACTGTGCAGGATCCTGCAGAATCTTTGGCTTGGTTCCATATTCCCCGCTCTCTTTTCTTATTCCTCTTGAAAGGTAGCCACCCCTGTGGGCAGAGTCAGACAAGGTAGAGAGAAATGGCTGAGACAATATAGAATGCTTGTCTTGCTAGCTTATCTTTCTCCATGAAAGGAGAAGATCCATAAAAGAACAAGAGTAAAGGAATCTACTTATGATCTCTGAAAAGAAGCATAGAGAGTGAGAGCAGGTTTAAGAGAGGGAAGAGTGAAAAACATGTGAAATGTTAAATATTATGACGGGCGATAGTTAAAATAGTAATAATACTTTTGTTTGTTTTTTGAGACGGAAGTCTCACTCCGTCTCCCAGACTAGAGTGCCGTAGTGCGATCTTGACTCGCTGCGACCTCCGCCTCCCAGGTTTATGTGATTCTCCTGCTTCAGCCTCCCGAGTACCTGGGATTACATGTGCCCACCACCACGCCCGCTAATATTTTTGTATCTTTAGTAGAGATGGGGTTTCACCATGTTGGCCAGGCTGGTTTTGAACTCCTGACCTCAAGTGATCTGCCAGCCTCGACCTCCCAAAGTTAATAATACTTTTAAAATGAAAGGTAGAAAGGAGGCATTTGAAACAATGGTGAGATGTTAAGCTTGAGAATTATGGAGAATGACTGTCCTGATAGAAAAGAACAGAAATAAAGTATGGTGATAGTTTTGTTTCAGGTTTTTTACTTGTTTTCTCTTTTGTTTTTGGAAAGTCTTTTTTGGAAAAACCTCTTGGAAGGTCTGTTTGTTTCAAGTGAGCTGTCAGGTCATATGTTGTTTTAACATGATGATAAACATAAAGATTTATCTATATTCCTTCCAGACTGGCCAAAGGGAGATTTCCTCAGTGTTGAACCCTGGTCTACTGCCATGCAAATGAGCCCCCATTAATCTACGAAATTCATCATGTGTTACTGCAAAGCAGCAATTTATCACCAACAGTGATGTTCAGATTTGTTCTTCAGTGTCCTGAAGATTTTTAGTAGCTCTTCAAGGACCACTGTTGGAGACTAGTGAGGGAGGTGTAATAGGTACTACTCCTGGTTCCCACCTTTGCATCAGTCTATCTGTTTTATACCTGGGGATTCTGCTGAGAATCATATCATCAGGCGGGATTGCAAAGGATTGAAGATTTTGAGACCTTTTAGGGATGTTTTCCTTTCAAGCTTCAGGGTTGAAAATTAACTAACTCCTGTGAGTGTAGGAACTCCTGTGCCACACTGGAAGCTGCTCACCCAGGAGAGGGGAGTGGGAGGCCCATTGAGGTCCCTGGAAATGGCCTGCCCCACCTCAGACTGCAGTGCACGGCTGGCAACACCCGGTTTCCCTTCTGGGATTTACTGTCTGGTCTTACTTTTTTCCTGTGTGCAGTTTTACATAGTCGACACCACACTGTTTATTTAAAGATGCTTTTTTCATTTAGTAGCATATTGCAAGCATTTTCTCACATCATTAAATTCTTCTAAACATGAATTTTAATGTCTGTGCAATATTTCATCATATGTATTTAACCGTTTTCCCACTGGAAATATAGATTGACTTAAAAAACATTTTTGGCTATCATAAATGATACTCTGATGAACATCTTTGTCTAAAGATTTTTGTCAACATTTCTGATTGTTTTCTCAGGGTTAATTCTTAAAAGTGGAATTTCTGGTTCAAAGAATACCACAGCTATAAAACTCCATATATTTTGCTACTTTTCTTTCCAGAAATGCTAAATCAATTTTATATTGATGCGTAACAACATGGAGTTTCAATTCCTGCTCTGAATAAACCTTTGTTTCATAGAGGATTATTAGAAAATCATCTTTTGGTGACAGATATTTGAAGCAGAAGAATGTGTGCAGGTGTGTTGAAATTGTGTGAGGAATATTTTTTCTTCTCATCCTTTTCATGAAAAAGATGAGGAGAAAAATGTAAGAGCGAAGAAATATAACTTTAAGATGAATGAGGGGGCAGTTACTAATCTGTTGAAATTTTTTCAAATACAGCATGTCTTTAAACCAATGAAAACAGTTTGCATCCCTGAGCACTTCCCCTGGGATGCAAGCACATTTTATACCTTAGATGTACGAGCGCAGGACTTTCAAAGTGCTAAGAGTCAGGATGTAGTGGTTGCGTGGTACCTGCATTTAAAACACAAACTTTAGTCAGCCGATATTAATTGGAAGCCTAGATTCAAATCATGGCTTTGCCACCTACTAACTTCGTGATTGTGGTCAGGTCAGTTACTCTCTCTAAGTTGTTTCCTTATCTGTAAAGTGAGGAAAATATTAGCATTGTTATGAGATGGAGATAAGGCATGTGAGGAATTCAGCACTTTGAAAAGAGCTGAGCTGACCACGACGGCAGCTGTATGTAGCTACTGAACACTTGAGATGGGGCTGGTTCGAATTGAGATGTGCTATACATGTGCAGTGTGCAACACACTTAGTGTGTCCAAAGGCTTAGTCCCAAAAAAGAATGCAAACTCTTTATTAATAAAAGAGTTGATTAATTATTAATAAATGTCGACATCATAACATGTTGAAATACTATTTGTATATCTCGATTTCAAATAAGATACATTATTAAAATTAATTGTAATACATTTATTTTGCTTTTTAAATGCTTTATTTCCCTCTTTGAAGTGGCTTGTGTTATAATTTTATTGGACAGTACTGCTCTAGAATATAATAAAGGCTGAAGGAGCAATTTTTAGAAGAAAAGGTGGGTGATTTCTCCATTATGGAATTATCCAGTTGGCATCTTATCTTTTGGGGGCATTCGATTCTTAGGAAACTATGAGGCATTTGGACAGGGTCCTCTGTTTTGGTCCGGATGGTTTAGAAAGGCTGGCGTAGGGATGATGCATAATCTTTCATTGTTTGTTAGAGGGGTGAGTGGAGAGTTTAAAAATAGCGTCCCTCCCTCCTCCCCTCCCAATGCTGATCCCTCGTGAGTTATTTCTGTTGGCCGCATTAGGAACCTGACATTTGATTCATTCAGTGGGTCCTGCCTAGGTCCTTTAAAACAGAATGGACCGTTAGGGAAAGGCTGCCCTGGGCCATGACAGGCTGAGGAGACCAAGGGGATTGGAATAACCAGTATGGCAAAATGCTTGGTCAAGATCCAGACTCGACGAAGCCTCCAGTTGCACATGGTGAACCACTGCAACAGTAACGTGTTTGTTCGTCTGCTGAGACTCGGCTCCAAGGTCACAGCTCGGAACGCTGGTATGTGTGGTGCCCTGGGCTGTCATCCTGTGTCTGAAGTGTGCGGGCTTCCAGCTTCCTGCTCACTGCTGGTGGAGAGAAGCCCAGGGTGAATTTGGTGTCAGAGATTTTTGATAAGGGTGAGAAGAGAGGGAGGAAGGGAGAAAAGCAGAGATAAGTGGGAAGGAGGGTGAGCAAGCCAGTGCAAAGGGGAAACAGGAGGGTGTGTTCCCTTGTTCAAGAAAAATGATACAAAGTTGTCGTAAATACAAATTACCCCCTAGTCAGCAGTGAGTCAAGGCAGAGGGAGGCAGTGGTGGTGTGTACCTCCAAATTGTTCCGTAACGTGAGAAGATGAGGGAGAAGGCAGAATGGATGATCACAACATGCTCCCCCTCCTTTCATTGTTGAAAGGGTCAGATCTCACATCTGCTTGCTTGCTGGGGTGAGGCAGAGTGCCACTTTATCCTCAAGGCATAGCTTTACTCAAAATATCAGTCAAAGAATTGGAACTGACCTTCTGCCAATTTCCTTTTCCTTGTAAATGTATTTTGTTATTGTATGGTCCTTGAGGGAAATAGGAATTGAAACAGGAACTTAAAAAGTTAAAGCTTACAGTAAGAAAAAAGCTGTGGCTATATGTGTACATGTGGTTTTTACCAATTGATTAAAACAAAGTACACCCTGGGAAACATCTGCAATTGGCTATATCTCATGCACATGTGTGGAACTGACTTCTAAGTGAATTGGGATGAAATTGATTATATTTGTATAATGACATAAGTAATACATGAAGTGTTCTTGTTAGAAAAGATTTTTTAAAAGAACAAATATATAGATGCTTTCCGTTAATACTCCCAATAGTTGATCTATGAATATTGCCACGTGGGATATAGGATTTTTTTTTTTTACAAATGGGATTGTTCAAGATACAGTATTGCAGAATTAGTTTTCTTACTTTATCATATGACTTGAAGGACTTTCCATATCCATACAGATTAATATACATCCTTTTTAGAAATGGCTGGATAATATTAGGTAATATAAAGATATAATAACTCAGTTATTTAATTACCAAATTATCGTTGGAAATGGTTATGTCTCATCTTTTGGCTGTAACAGATGGTACTGCAATGCATATGTATACAGAGGCATTTCTCTTTAATAGATGCTTCAAAGTGTAATTGTTGGGTTGAAGGATATATGAATTGTAACTTTTAATGGAAATGGGCAGATTATCCTCTAAAAGCAAATATTAACAAGGTAAGTATGAGCTTGTCTATTCCCCCACGTAATCACTCACCCTGATATGGCCAGTTTCTTAGAAGTTTTGCAAAATGGTTGAAAGGAAAATGAGATTTCATTGTTTTAATTTGCATATCCCTTTTTATCAGTGAAGAGGAGGATCTTTTCAAATAATTGTCTATTTTCTTCTTCTGAGAATTGCCTATTTATTTACTTAGTACATTTCTGTTGTGTTTCTGTCCTTTCCTTATAGATTGTAGTGTTTCTTTTTTAATCTGAGTATGAATCCTTTATATTTTACAAATATTAATGTTTTTTCTCCTAATTGGTTCTTGGCTTTCAACTTTTACTTAATGTTAACTTTATGACACAGGCATTTTTTTTTTTTTTTTTTTTGAGACAGAGTCGCGCTCTGTGGCCCCTGCTAGAGTGCAGTGGTGCGACCTCCACTCGCTGCAAGTTCTGCCTTCCGGGTTCATGCCATTCTCCTGCCTCAGCCTCCCAAGCAGCTGGGATTATAGGTGCCCGCCACCATACCCGGCTAATTTTTTGTATTTTTAGTAGAGACGGGGTTTCACTGTGTTAGCCAGGATGGTCTCCATTTCCTGACCTCGTGATCTGCCCGTCTCGGCCTCCCATAGTGCTGGGATTACAGGCATGGGCCACCGCGCCCAGCCAACACAGGCACTTTTTATATGCACAGAGAACTTCTATGTGTGCAGACTATTTACTTTTTGTATATTTTAGGTTTCTTTTTTCTTGTTAGTTTTCTGCATGCCAAGATTATAAAAGTGTTTCCTGTTTTTATTCTTCGTAATTAATGCATTTACTTGAACTATATGAAATTGCTGATAATAACTGCTTATGACCTTCAAAATTGGCAATTTCACGTAGTATCTATTTTTTTTTTTTTAGTTGAACCTTTTACCTTCTTAGGAATTTTTACATGTGCATGACACGGTATAGGGATATACCTTTCCCCCGTCAACAATTGGTTAGCAACTTTTTGCAAAACTTTTTCATAAACAAATTTCCCATTATATTAAAGAGTATGTTTCTGAATTATATCTTTTATTATTCCTGCTCCGTTACTATACAGTATAGTTTTAATATCAGGTAGGTCAAGTTTCCCCTTCATTGGTTTTTTTTAAAGGAAGTTATACTTTTAGAGAGATTTTTAGGTTCACAGTAAAATTAAAAGGAAGGCACAGAAATTTTCCACATATGGGGAGTTTCCCTCACATATGCTCAGCCTCCCCCATCATCAACATCCCAAACAAGAGAAGTACAGTTTTTACACTTGAGGAGCCTGCACTGAGACGTCATGACTATCCAAAGCTGATAGCTTGCATTAGGGTTCACCTTGGTGTTGTACATTCTGTGGATTTGAACAAATGTTTAATGGCATGTATCCACCCCTATGGTATCATACATAATAGTTTGACTGCCCTGAAAGTTCTGTGTTCCACCTATTTATCTCTCTCTTCCCCTAATTCCTGGCAACCACTGGTCTTTTTATGATCTTCGTAATTTTCCTTTTTCAGAATGTCAATTAGTTGGAATCATACAATATGCAGCCTTTTCAGACTGGCTTCTTTCACTTAATAATATGCACGTAAGGTTCCTCTATAGCTTTTCATGGCACTTCTTAGCACTGAATAGTATTCCGTTGTCTGGGTGTGCTTACTGATTTATTATCCAGAAGTTTTTGCTTATTCATGTATACGTTTACCATTTGTCTTTTTTGAAAGTGTGTTGGGATTTCTACTGAAATTGCATCAAATTTTAGATTAATGAGAGGAGAGCTGAATTTTCAATGTATCAAGGCCCCCCATTCAGGAATATTATTATGTTTTTCTATTTATTGAGATTTTCTTTTATACTGCTTTGGTATATTTTAACATTGTCCTCATACAAGTTTTTCAGACTTCTTGTTATGGATATTCCTGGATATATATGGCTATTTAAATTTGTGCATTTGGCTATTTCAAATGATACTTTCCATTATCATTTTTTATATTGTCTCTGCTGTATGCAGTAAACCGCCTGCTTTAATATGTTGATCTTGCATTCCAACACCTTTTTAAACTCTTATTTATTGTCCTGTTTCATTTTCATCTCTTTTCTATGTAGATAATTCTATTATCTGGAACTAGAGTTTTGTGCCTTACTTTCCAATATTTACACTTCTTATTTTTTGTCTTCATCATATTGCATTATCTAGGGCCAGTACTGATGTGTGGTGATAATTCTTTGTAACGTTCCTGACTTTGGTGGGAATTCTTCCAACATTTTGCTATTATAAATGTTTGCCATGACATGTAGTGATTTCTACAATTTTCTAGTAGATATTTCAAGTCCCTGCCTTTCAGGAGATAAAATTTTAATGGAAAAACCCATAATAAATCTGCAGCACAGTATAATGACTGACTGTGAAGATAAAGAGATCCACAAGACGGTATGACAGCTGCATCAGTTAGGATGCCATCATCAGCAAGTAATGAGGAATTCTAATTAGCACTGGTTTAAATAAGGTGATTTATTATCCAAGACAAGTCCAGAGTCAGAGAGGATTCCACGGTTGAGAACCAGTTTCATTTTATCTCTACACTGCTCTTCTCAGTCAGCCAAGCTTCCCCTCACGCAGTTGCTGTCAGCACCACAGGACGGCTGCCAGTTTCTGCTGTTTCTTTCAGTTACAACAATGTCAAGAGATAAGGAGTCTGTACCTTTCCAGGATGATCTTCTTAGAAGTAAAAACCTTTCTCAAAAATCCATCCCCTCAGGACCCCTCCCCCTACCTCTCTTCTTCTCCCCTTCGATTTTTATTTTCAGGTTTGGCCCATATGTCCATTTTAAAACCAAATGTGACCAAGAGACTGGAATTACCATGACTGGCTTAGACTAATCATTTGGAGAGAAGTGGGCCATAAGGAGTCAACCATGAAAAGTACCCGATAATTAGCATATATCTCAGTCTGGGAGTAGGGGATAGGAGAGCCTTCCCGGAGGACGTAACACATAGGGTCTTATAGGATGAGTAAGAGCAATCCGGGTGCAGAGGACACTCCAGGAAGAGGTAACAGTCTGTGCAAAGACACAGAGGCATGACATAGCATGACACATATGGGAACCCTCAATAGATGGGCATGGAGGTAGCATATGTGGTAGATAGAGTTTTTTGTACTAGGCTAAAAAGTTTAATTTAATATTTAATCTGAAAGACATGGGAAACCTTTTAACAAGAGGATTGATGTAAATAATTAGGCATTTAAAAATGATTATTCTGGAAACAACTTACAAGGATCTGGACTGAAATCAAGGAAACCAGTTAGGAAGCCATTGCTATCATCCAGTTAAGAAGTGGTAAGAGTGGAGAGGCAAGGATAGCTTTGAAAATGAAGACGGTGGCAGAGTTTGCAGAAGTTAATGACAGATGTCAGCAGTGAGTGAGAAGTAGTTTTGGCCAATCCTTGGGTTGCTGATACAAGAGACTGAAGAAAAGATGGTGCCATTTACAACATAGTTAGTGGTGCAAGAGGGAAAGAGGTGAGAGGGAGGTGATGCGTTTGGGTTTGGATGTATTGAAGTTGATGTTCCTATGTACAGTTTCCTGGTAAATCTCATTGGAGGGTTTTGAGTTGAAATGGACCAGAGATTTATCAACACAGATTTCCCAAATTAAGTTATGTTCTATGTATTTTCTGATGGTTGTTTGTATTTCTGTGGGGTCAGTGGTGATATCCCCCTTACCATTTCAGATTGTGTTTATTTAACTCTTCTATTTTTTCTTCTTTATTAGTCTAGCTAGCAGCCTATCTAGTTTATTAATTTTTTTTCTAAAATTCAGCATCTAGATTTGTTGACTTTTTGAATTTTTTTTTTTTTTTTTTTGTGCCTCTCCTTCAGTTCTTCTCTGGTCTTGGTTATTTCTTGTCTTCTGCTAGCTTTGGGGTTTGTTTGCTCTTGGTTCTCTAGTTCTTTTAGTTGAGCTGTTACATTGTTAACTTGAGATCTTCTAGCTTTTTGATGTGGGCATTATAAATTTTCTGCTTAATGCTGTTTTAGCTGTATCCCAGAGATTCTGGTACATTGTCTCTTTGTTCTCATTAGTTTCAAAGAACTTCTTGATTTCTGCCTTCATTTCATTATTTACCCAAGAGTCTTTCAGTAACGGATTGTTCAATTTCCATGTAGTTGTGTGGTTTTGAATGTATTTCTTAATCTTGAGTTTTAATTTGATTGCACTGTGGGCTGACAGACTGTTACAATTTCAGTTCTTTTGCATTTCTTGGGGAGTGTTTTACTTCCAATTATGTGATCAATTTTAGAGTAAGTCTCATGTGGCAATGAGAATATATCTTCTTTTTAATTTAGGTGGAGAGTTCTGTAGATATCTACCATGTCCACTTGATCTGGAGCTGAGTTCAGGTCCTGAATATCTTTGTTAATTTTCTGTCTCCATAATCTATCTAATATTGCCAATGGAGTGTTAAAAATCTCCCACTATTATTGTGTGGAGTCTAAGTCTCTTTGTAGGTCTCTAAGCACTTGTTTTATGAATCTGGGTGCTCCTGTATTGGGTGCATATATATTTAGGATAGTTAGCTCTTCCTGTTGAACTCTTTATCATTATGTAATGACCTCCTTTGTCTTTTTTGATCTTTGTTGGTTTAAAACGCTGTTTTGTCAGAATCTAGGATTGCAACCCCTGCTTTTTTTCTGTTTTCCATTTGCTTGGTACATTTTCCTTGATCCCTTTATTTTAAGCCTATGTGTGTCTTGGACATGAGATGGGTCTCTTGAAGACAGCATACTGATGGGTCTTGGCTCTTTACCCAGTTTGCCATTCAGTTTCTTTTACTTGGGGCATTTAGTCCATTTACATTTAAGGTTAATATTGTTATGTGTGAATTTGATCCTGTCATGATGCTAGTTGGTTATTTTGCAGACTTGTTTATGTGGTTGATTCATAGTGTCACCAGTCTGTGTAGTTCAGTGTGTCTTTGTAGTGGCTGGAAATGGTTTTTCCTTTCCATATTTCGTACTTCCTTCAAGAGCTCTTGCAAGGCTTGTACAGTGGTGACAAATTCCCTCAGCATTTGGTTTTCTGAAAAGAATCTTGTTTTTCCTTCGCTTATTAAGCTTACTTTGGCCAAAGATGAAATTCCGGGTTGGAAGTTCTTTTCTTTAAGAATGTTGAATACTGGCCCCAGTCTCTTCTTGCTTGTAGGGTTTCTGCTGAGCTGCTGTTAGTCTGATGAGTTTCCCTTTGTAGGTGACCTGGTCTTTCTCTCTGGTTGCCCTTAACATTTCTTCTTTCATTTTGAACTTGGAGAATCTGATGATTATATAACTTGGGGATGATCTTCTTGTGGAGTAACTTACTGGGGTTCTCCTCATTTCCTGAGTTTGAATGTTGGCAGGTCTCGCTGGGTTGGAGAAGTTCTCCTGGATGATATCCTGAAGTATATTTTCTAACTTGGTTCCATTCTCCCTGTATCTTTCAGGTACCTCAATCAGAATCAGGCATAGGTTCAGTCTCTTTACATAATTGCATATTTCTCAGAGGTTTTATTCATTATTTTTTATTCTTTTTACTCTACTCTTGTCTGCCTGTCTTATTTCAGAAAGATAGTCTTCAAGTTCTAAGATTCTTTTCTTGACTTGGTCTATTCTGCTATTGATACTTGTGATTTCATTGTGAAGTTCTCATGTTATGTTTTTCAGCTCCATCAGCTCCATTATGTTCCTCTCTAACCTGGCTCTTCTGGCTATCAGCCCCTTTATTGTATCACCGTGATTCTTAGCTTCTTTGCATTGGGTTAGAACATACTCCTTTAGCTCAGTGATGTTCATTATTACTCACCTTCTGAAGCCTACTTCTGTCAATTCATCCATCTCAGCCTTAGCCCAGTTCTGTGTCCTTGCTAGAGAGGTATTGCTGTCATTTGGATTAGAAGAGGCATTATGTTTTTTTCAGTTCTCAGTGTTTTTGCATTGATTCTTTTCATCTTCATAGGCTTATCTATCTTTGATCTTTGTGATTGCTGACCTTTGAATGAAGTTTTTTGGGGTCTTTTTTGTTGATGTTGTTGTTTTCTGTTTGTTTGTTTTTCTTTTAACAGTCAGGCCACTCTAGTCTAGGGCTGCTGCAGTTTGCTGGGGCTCTGCTTCAGACTCCAGTTGCCTTAGTTTCTTCTATCCCTGTAGGTATCACCAGTGAAGGCCATGAAACAGCAAAGATGGCAGCCAGCTTCTTCCACTGGAAGCTCCATCCCAGGGGTGTACTGACTTGTTGCTGGCCTGCATGCACCTGTAGGAGGTGGCTGGAGACTCCTGTTGTGAGGTCCCACTCAGTCCAGAGGACTAGGATCACAGACCCACTCAAAGAAGCAGTCTGACTGCTTTTTGGTAGAACATGTGTGCTGCATTGGTGGGGACCCTTTCTCATTCAGACGGCCTCTATTTCCAGAGCAGGCAGGCTGGAACAGCTGAGTTGACCAGACCACAGAAATGGTGGCTGCCCCTTCCCCTGGGAGCTCCATCTCAGGGAGAGATCAAAACTCTGTAGAACCCTGGCTGGAATGGGTAAAGCCCCCACAAGGAGTCCTATCCAGTGAGGAGAAATGGATTGGGGTCCCACTTAGGGAAGCTCTCTGGCCACAGTCTGACAAGGCAGCTGTGCTGCATTGTGGAGTACCCTTCCTCTTTCGGTCTGTCTCTGTTCTCCACAGCCAGCAGGCTGGAGCAACTGAGTTGACTAAGCTGCATAGATGGTGGCCATCCTTTTCCCCAGGAACTTGGACCCATCTCAAACAGACTCCAACATACTGCTGTTAGCTGGCTGGGATTCCAAGCCAGTGGGTCTTAACTTGTGAGGTGCTGTGGAAGTGGAGCCCACAGAATGAGGCCACCTGGGTCCCTGGATTCAACTGCCTCCCTGGGGATATGTACAGAAGGATTTCCTGCCTTGCCAGGGATCCTGGGCCAGAGTATGTAAAACTCCTGGGTCTCTGTGTGTGTCTGAGTGGCTGCTCTGCCAAGACTCCACACAGCTCTGTGTATCAGACCCAAGGCCCTGGTGGCCTGGGCTCACAAGGGGATCTCCTGATCTGCAGGTTGCAAAGATCTAAAGGAGAAGTGTGGTTTCCTGGGCAGGGTCACACAATCACTCACCACTTCCCTTGGCTGGGGGTGTGGGTATCTTTACTTCTGTGCCTCTTCCAGGTGGGCCGTCCCCCCGCCTTCTGCTTTTCTTTATTCTCTGTGGGTTGAGCTGTTTGCCCAGTCAGTCCCAACGCAAGAAACTGGGTATCTCAGTTGAAGGTGCTGCATTTACTAGCCCCTATTTATTTGTCTCCATGAGTGCCGCAGACTACAGCTGCCTCTGATCGGCCATCTTGGGTCCCAGCATTCTGAGTACCTGTTTTCAATTCTTTGGAGTATGTACCTGGAAGTGATATTGCCAGGTCAACTGGTAACTCTATGTTTGATTTTTTTGGGGAACTATCAATTTTTTTCCCACAATGACCAGAACCATTTATAGTTTTATTGGCAATATGCAGAGTTCTAATGTCTTCACATCCTCACCAACACTTGTTATTTTCAGTTTAAAAAAAAATTGTTGCCATTTGAGTAGGCATAAGGTGGCATCTTATTGTAGTTTTGACTTGCATTTCCCTAATGATTAATGATGTTGAGCATACTGTCATGTGCTTGTTGACCTTTAGTATATTTCTTGTATTTTTATGGTATTTTTTATTTGGACTTCTCAGTGCTATCAGACTAGAGCTATCATGAAGTATCTGTTGATTTTTGTATGACAAAACCAGTAAGTCATGCCTGTACACCTTGAAGAGAGAAAAATCACGTAACAGATTCGTTAAAATCTGGTTTATGGTTCCCTAAATGCACCTGGCTGCCATTTTGGTTGTATGGTAGATCCATCCTGGAGGACACTTCTTTGATGCTAACTTTATTTCCCACTATGAATCCAAGACTCAAAATTGGCAGAGTTAGCCCTAGGTCTGACCATAGGTAACTTGATTTCCCATCAGTAAAATGAGGCATTGATAAATACCTCTCTCTCAATAAACATAAAAAAAGTTCTTACCCTTTGATTAAGCAATTTCCCTTCTGGCATCTGTCTATAGCAAATGAACCAAAACAAGAAGAGAAAAAAAGCTTTGTAGGTAAAGATGTCTCCTGTAGCATTTTCTCTTTACAACTGCAAAGCAATCTAAATGTTTGACAATAGGCAACTAATTTATTGCATAACTAAATAAAAAATGTGTCATCTTTTATAAATAATACTAATGGGAATTTGTTTAAACATAGAAAATGTTTATGTTAAAAATTTAAATGCAAGAAGCATGATTTAAGCTTGGGTATAAAATATGATTGCAAATATATAAAACTAGAACACAAAATTGTGTCTAGAATGAAGACTAGAAAACAACACATCAGAAAAATAAAGAGATTGTCATTGAATGACAGATTCTGTGGTTTTACTATGATATTATATTGGGTGATAGTGTTGACCTCTAAAAAAATCACTGCTCATAATTATAATCGTGATTTATTGTCATTTTATTCAAGCAAACATGACCAAAGTTGGAGGTTTGCAGATCAAAATTGCACACCTAAATGTTGTAAATATTGCCAACCCTTTGAGAAGTGTTGGTTAGTTTGAGTTTAGCATATTGACCTTTGAATTTATGGTACAGGGTCTTTTACTATAATAGGACTTTGTTAAAAGTTAGGATATCACGGAATAATTTCATAGATTGCTTGAATCCCATTAGTTGTTTTTTTTTTTTTTTTTTTTCTGTTTCTTCCTGCAGATTTTTGTGGGAAAATCTGAAATTTTAAATTTAGAAAAAAAAATATCTCTTTACAGGTGTTCCATTGCCTAAAGAGGACAACATTTCTGCTCCCTTGATCTCCAGCTCCCCAGTGAAGGCAGCCCGGGAGTATGAAGATCCCCCTAGTGAAGAGGAAGATAAAATAAAAGAAGAACCTTTAACCATCTCTGAACTAGTGTACAACCCAAGTGCCAGCCTGCTCCCCACTCCTGTGGACGACGATGAGATTGACATGCTCTTTGACTGTCCTTCCAGGCTTGAGTTGGAAAGAGAAGACACAGATTCATTTGAGGATCTGGAAGCAGATGAAAACGCCTTTCTGATTGCTGAGGAAGAGGAGCTGAAGGAGGCTCGCCGTGCTTTGTCGTGGAGCTATGACATTCTGACTGGCCATATTCGGGTGAACCCACTGGTCAAGAGTTTTTCCAGGCTCCTTGTGGTGGGCCTGGGACTGCTGCTCTTTGTATTTCCCCTGCTCCTCCTCCTTTTGGAGTCAGGTATTGATCTCTCCTTCTTATGCGAAATCCGCCAGACACCAGAGTTTGAGCAGTTTCACTATGAATACTACTGTCCCCTCAAGGAGTGGGTGGCTGGGAAAGTCCACCTCATCCTCTACATGCTGGGTTGCTCATAAAGTTAATCTCTCACATGACTAAGGGCTATATTCAATGCTAGTGATTTTTTTTTCAGCAAATGCCTGGTTCTGAAGGGTCACGGGGCTGTCAACAGGTGTTCCTTACTCATAATTGATTATTCAAACCTTTAAGTTCGCTTTCCATAATTCACTGCACTTAAATACATTTAAATCAAATACAGTTATTTTAGTTACAGGTTAGGAAGATGGTCTTTAAATAACCAAAAATATGTTAATTTTTTATTATATTGTAGACATACCCTTTGTCTATTATATCATAATACATGATACATTGGACTGAATTAGATTTTCCAGTTTCTAATAGTTGGCGCCATTATAAGCTATAAGGTTCAGAATCAGAATTTTAGTGAAAACCCAAGAGAAAGTTGTTGAATATAATCCTTAGCGAAAACAGTGTCCTCTAACCAATGCCTATACAACTAAATTTATGCTGGGTTTTTGGTTTTGTTTTTTTAAAAATATTTTTATGTGTTCAAACTATTTTGGTAAATTTTTAGCAAAAAAAAAAAAAAAGAAGCCTCCTGGAGTTATTTACATGTACAGATTGTAAGACTAATGCACAAATGGTATATCAGAAATTTTTTAATGTTTTGGCGCTACTTTGTTTTTAAAAATATTTTTGGCTGAACAATACCATAATTTGTTATGATCTGCATATGAGATAGAAAATGGGTAGAAAGACACTATAGTAAGTAAGCTACTAAAACAGAGGATGGAACTGGAGGATGTAGAAACTGAGAGCATCAAGTGGACACAGGGTGGTCCATTTTTCAAAGTATTTGGACAAGAGGACTTGTTATTTTCATTTGTATTCTGTC
Source organism: Mandrillus leucophaeus (assembly GCF_000951045.1). Lineage (NCBI taxonomy): Eukaryota > Metazoa > Chordata > Mammalia > Primates > Cercopithecidae > Mandrillus > Mandrillus leucophaeus. The sequence continues at coordinate 1,915,122 of NW_012102499.1, forward strand.
CGTATATTTTGGCTGGAGAAGCAGATGTTTTAAAAAGAAAGTGAGAGTTTAAAGGAGAAAAGGTAAAAGATGTGCTAGTCAGTTGCATATCAGTGTACATTAACCCAAGAGTGAAGGCAGTTAGTAACTGGAGAAAAGGAAAGTGGCAAAAATGAGTTCTGGTGAGGCTGGCAGGCAAATGGTGGCAGGCGAGTGGTCTATTTTATGAAAGTGATGGTGATGCCAGTGTTCGATGATGTGAAGAGCAGTGCACTCACTGTCCGAGTTAACATGAACATGTTTAAGTGGATCTAAATAAAAGTGGAGAAACTTTAAGGTAAATATTTTGATCCCTCATGCCATTTGTTGTGATTCTATAGAAGAAACTTCAAAGTGTGTTTGTATGTGAGTGTGCGTGTGCGTGTGTGCGCGCGTGTGTGTGTGTGAGAGAGAGAGAATGAATGGCTTTTTGATACATGTCCGTGATCATCCTTTTTGGTAGTCATTATACTCCTTTCCTTTCCTAGTTGTTTTAAAATCTGACTTCCATAGAGAAACTGGAGAGGCCCCATGAGATAACATACCAATTCAGCCTGGGTAAAGTAGTGACATGGCCCTAACCAGGCTGTAGAGGGGACCAATGCTCTAGTACCTTCCTTGATACCATTAAATCCACGATGGAAAGGATTTAATCCAACGATGTAATGGTATCAAGGAAAGTACTAGAGCATTGTACCATCAGCAAGGTACTGATGCCTTCCCATGCAGACTACCTACTGATATTGTGTTATGTTGGAGAAAGGTAAGAGTCTAGAGCTTATGCCATGGAGCATAGAGCTTCTCTGTGGATTGAAAGCATTCCACTGCCTTAATGTACAAAGATACAGGGCCCACTTGTAATCACTCTCTCTAACTAATGACACTCCAACCCTATCATTAGCATGATTTCTAAATTGGGCATTCCATTTCCACTCCCTCAGTGGAGCTCTGAGTGTTTCACTGGACATTTAATTTTGGAAATAAGTTTTGAAATTCAGTTCGTGAAGCCTGCAGTTGAGCAAATGACAATATATATTTGCCGTTAAGTTTGAAGGGTTTCCTTTCCTATATGCTTTCAGTGATTTATTTTGCTTTTTAATAAAGATTGTTTACTACCTGAAATTTGATACTGATTTAGAAATACATTTTCTGTGATTGGAATCCTCAACAGTTTATTTTGGAAGCTTGCAGATGGCTAGCTTTGAAATTGAAATTTGTGTTTTTCTCCTTCTTTTCTCATATGATTTCTAAGTCATCCTTTCTGACATCAGGCAACTTCAGTGTAGTCGGCACAAAATAAGTCCCCTTCTGATCATGCGTCATATAATTTTCTCTAAAGTTCTGACTATGACAAATCATCTGGCCCTCACTCTTTCAAAATAATATCATATAATATTTTTTAAATTATGGAAATAATATATTTTCCATTGTAAAATGCTTGAAAAATATGATAGGATAAATATCACATGTAATCCAACCATGCAGATTTATATTAAGGAGTAATAAATATATTATTTTAACATTCCCAGCTAACATCTCTTTTCTCTTAGGTGGAAACTTCATTGTTGAATAGAAATGTTTCTAAGTGAAGAAGTTGACAGGATAGGGTCTGCTGAATTTAAACAGCCATCAAAAGTTAAACCGGAATCTTGAAATGCCATTTGCTCAGCATAGAATCAGAGCCTTTTAGAAACATCCATTTAAGTTTTGTTAGAAGATAGTCACCAGTTGCCTGAATTGAATGGGGAAAAGACTGCTTCTGGAGATGGACAGTATATTATAGAGTGAGATACAGACTTTAAAGCAAGTGTGTGAGTATATGTATATTCCATATTATCGGTATATGTGTTTATATATGAATCTGTATATATGTGTGTCTTTGAATGGACACAACATATATGCCTTTCTTGCATAATTGTGCTTATTTTGCCCTAATTGAGGAATTTGTGACATATTATTGGTTCTTTTCCCTGTCAGATACTATGGTGGGTAAAACCCACAGCCTGAAAGGGTTAAATTTTCCATAAATGCCACTGTGTGTACATTTGTGGATATAAATAAATATATATAATACACACACACTTATATGGCAAATACATATACACACACAATCTTGCCTTTAGTGCTAATGCAAGTTGGATCATGAAAACAATGTAGGTAAAGTATGTATTTGTCTGTGCTTGAAAAATATTGTAAAATGTTATGTATTTGGAATATATTTTGTGGTTTGTCTAATATTTATAAACACGGGGTGAATTCATAATGAGTTTATTTCATTGAAATACTAGAGATATGGGGGCCATGTTACTGTGATTGGAGCCTTACCTTTGTATGGTGAAATCTGCATTTCTATGTCAACATCCAGATTGTTTTATATGTTAATATGGTGGCAGGAATCCCTAATAAAAATACTCTGGGGTAAAATTTTTTGCAATCATTCAGTTTTATTTAAAGTAAAATTGTATAGTCAGGTTGTTGGAAACTATGAAAGGATTCCCTCTAGGACCATGAAATGAGGTCAACATATAATGGTGATAGTATTAAAAAAATCCCAGGTAGTGGATTAGATTAACCCTTTGCAGAAGTCATCCAGGCCCGAAGCAGGAATACTAGCACTGAAAATGTGCTCAAACATAAAAGAAACCTTGATCTGATTAATGATATTCAGTTAACTGGAGAAATAGAAAAGCACAGAAAAAATAGAAGAGGGGTATTCTGACTGACAGATAGGAGCATGGATTTCAGAGTGCTAGAAAATCATACGTTATCACCACTGGCCAGAAAAGGGTGCCTTCCTGCGCCAGAGAGAGCTGCATGAGACTCAACTCTGTTATTTCACTTGCCATTAAACTTCTCTATCTGTTCATGCACTCTGGAAGAATCTCATGATTCCACTTCTTTTTATTTTTTATTTTTATGTTTTGAGATGGAGTTTTGCTCTTGTTGCCTAGGCTGGAGTGCAATGGCGCGATCCCGGCTCACTGCAACCTCCTCCTCCCGGGTTCGAGTGATTCTCCTGCCTCAGCTTCCCAAGTAGCTGGAATTACAGGCATGCACTGCCACATCCAGCCAATTTTTTGTATTTTCAGTAGAGGTGGGGTTCCTCCATGTTGGTCAGGCTAGTCATGATTCCACTTCTAGTCTCCCCTCTGCCCAGCATAGCCTTGACAGGTCTTCTACTTAGGTTTGGCGCAAAGCTAACAACTCCATACCTGATAGTTAAACCAAAAGGTGTTCCTTGGAGTGAAACAAAAGGGATGGGGGAGTTCTCTTAATTGTAGGAATACAATAGAAGTCAAGCAGAATTGGCCCTTAGCTATGGTGGCCTCATGCCTTATCCAGCAGTCCTTAGAAGTACAGGCTGTAGATGACAGGCAAGAAAAGGAATTCAGTGATTAGCATTCAGATGTGAGGTGGCTTATGGACCTATAGTTCTGACTCCAGTATCTCAAGCCAGTGCCTTTGTTTGGGTTAGCGTCTGTTGACCCAAAAGGCTCACACAAAATGGCACTTGGCCACTTACTCATTGAGCAGTTCATTGAACTCCTGACCCAATGTCACTGCCTGGAGGAAACTCTTGCTTTATTCCTACATTTTCTCCTTAGTCAAAGAGAGGAAGACTCTCCTACCAACATTCCCACCCTGGAGAAAAAGTACTGGGGAGAGGCTTCCACCCCTGGGGTGACTTCTGGGATGGTTGTGGTTGATGGGGCTTGAGTCCCTCTGGGCCATTCTCTACAGGGTGGAGACAATGTGCTGAAGGTCTCTGCTTACTTGTCCTCCTGCTTCTTTTCTCTCTCCCTCTCTCCTTTTCTCTTGGACCTGCATTTGGGCCTCCAGTCTCCATGCAGTAAACAGACCCAGCAGAAACTGCCCGTGGTGAGCTCAGCCAAGACTCGGCTCTCCATGTTCCAGCATCCGTCTGTGACTGGGTGGGTAAGTTTGGTGGGCCCCACCCAGTGGGCTCAGCAGCCGTCACTTCAGAGAAGAAGAAAGGAACCTTGCTTAGGCCTCAGATCCCAGCTGTGCTCTCCAATCCATTAATAAAGCTGCTTTTAACCCTCTCCTGGCCATTGTATCTATTATCTACTGGGAACTGGGGTGGTGGCAGGGATGGCAGTGAATATTTCGGATCTCTGCAACCTCCAATGTTACAAGTAAGGAGATAGTGGAGAAGGATGCTCCTGGCTGAACCTCAGGCATCAGGGGATGGTCTGCCACTGACATCAGCCCTGACAGTTCTTGCCAATGGGTGAGAGAGCTTATCAGTTATTATTAGTAAAGAACAGAAGGTTGGTTGGAATCACGCATCCCTATTCTTTACCTTTAGCTAATACTTATTCCAAATATCTCTCTGGAAAGGGAACTGAGGCCATTTTCATTGTTATAAAGGAAAACTGTTAGTAGGACAAATGTATGCTGTCTTTGGGTACCAAGTACTGAAACATGGCTTGCAAATTCTAGCAGCTTCTCCAGAAAACACCCATTGCCTGGTTCCTCTCACCCACAGACTTATGATTATGATCATTGTCTTTCCAAGGAGACCACCCTTCAAGGGTGAGAACACACAAACTAACATTAGTTTCTACTTCCCTTGGCAGCTACATTCTTCATAAGTTAGGAAGTTTGTGTTCTGATTTAAGCATCAGTCTTCCTGGAATTTCCTTGGTGTGAATCAACTCCCTTCCTCTCCTCAATCAGCCTGAGTTTCCTGACACACTGATTTTCTGGTTCTGCAAGGTTGTGAACCAGACCCTGAAGAGGGGGGGGCCACATAAAGGCACTGCTCCCAGCTCATAGGGTTACCATATAATTTATCATTCAAACCTGAACTCTTTTGGGAGTAAAAGGGGATGGTTTTAATGGCGATGTCATAGCAACAAGTGTTAACTAGGACTGTTCCAGGCACTTGACCTGTAAGACTTTGCCTGATTAACTAGATACCTTCTCTCAACAGCTCCTCTAGTATGTTTCTCTAGAGTGTTGACAAAATAAAATAGGGAAGAATTGTTGCTCTATAGTTGTTCTACTTCCCATCAAGAGTCAGATTAAAATTTACCAAAATTCATGACATCATGTTTTGATGTGAGATATAAATTACAGAGAAGAGTATTTTGTGTGAACCTTCTGGCGTTAATGCTACATACTCAATTTGGGTTTTTTTTTTTTGTTGTTGTTGTTTGTTTGTTTTTTGAGACAGAGTCTCGCTCTGTTCTCCAGACTGGAGTGCATTGGTGTGATCTTGGCTAACTGCAACCTCTGCCTCCCAGGTTCAAGCGATTCTCATGCCTCAGCCTCCTCAGTAGCTAGGATTCCAGGCACATGCCACCATGCCCAGCTAATTTTAGTATTTTTAGTAGACCAGGATTTCACCATGCTGGCCAGGATGATCTCGAACTCCTGACCTCAAGTGAGCCACCCACTTTGGCCTCTGAAAGTGCTGGGATTATAGGCGTGAGCCACTGCACCAGACTCAATTTGTTTACCATTAATAATACTTAATTTCTTGTTTAATGTGAGGTAGGAGGACAGAATAATCTCAATGCTGTTTTTACATTCATACTGCTGAATTTAGCATTTATGATCTGCGCATACGGAACACTAATGATCAGCTTAACTATGAGCAACTGACTTACACTAAATACACTGAAGACTTAGTTTCACAGAAAGTCAACTTGATCATTTATAATGAGAAGTGTCAGTCTTCTGGGCATTTGTTTAAAGCCAAATGTTCCATGCACACTCTTCCCAGAACATAAACTGTAATGTGAACCAAATACGATCAATGAGTGCAAGGAATCACAACTAAAAAGCTGCCTTTCAGAAAGTCTGCCCCAACGGGTCAGATGTTCCCACATCTCTGCCTGTCTCAAGAGGCCTAGAGATACATTGTACACATTTCACTCCAAGTCCCCCACTTCTGCAAATTTCTTATGGCAGAGGCTGGCAGCTAATCATCAAAACCATTTCCTCTTCTTCCTGCCATAAGATTAGACTACATTTCCAAGTTCTCCCCCACCCTATTTAGTTCGATATGGCTATATCCCTGAGTCTTGGCCAATAGAATTTGGTAAGTAATTTTATTGCCTCCAAGCCTTTAGCTAGTTGTCAGCCTCCATCTGTCACTAAATGTCAACACTTGTAGTGACCTTTAAGCTCCCAGTTGAGGATGTCAGAGCTGCCAGAAACTTAGAACCTTGAATGACTTTGTGGAGCAGAGCACTTCCTTATCTTAGTCCATTTTATGTTGCTATAACGGAATACCTGAGAGTGGGTAATGTATACAGAACAGAAATTTATTGGCTCATGGCTCTGGAGGCTGAACTCAGCAAACTGAATCCAGAAACATGTGGGAAGGATTATATACCGTGATCAAGTGGGAAGTTCAATATTGAGGGGACACATCTGTTGAGGGCCTTCTTGCTGCATCGCAGCATGGTTGAAGGCATCACACAGATGAGAGACAGAGAAGGAAACAGGGACCAAATCATCCTTTTATCAGGAAACCACTCCTTTGATAACAACATGAATATATTCCTGAGAACAGAGCCCTCAGAACCAAATCAGCTTTTAAAGGTCCCACCTCTCAATTTTGTTACATTGGGGATTAAGAGACTAGAAAAACAATGGGTAAAATCTATCAAACCAAAAGTTCGTTCTTTAAAATGAAAAATGTCAATGAAATGAACAAGCCTTTAGCTAGATTAACCAAGAAAAAAAGAGAGTATTAAACTTACTAAAACCAGAAATGAAATAGAGGATGCCATTATAGACCTTCCAGAAATAAAAAGGAATATAAGGAAACACGATGAAAAGTTGTATATTAACAATTTATCTAACCTAGACAAAACAGAAAAACTTCTTGAGGGACACAAACTAAACTAACTTACAAAGAGATGGAAAACTGCAATAGATCTAGAACAAGTAAAAGATTGAATTAGTAATAACAAAATTATTTCTTCAGCGAAAAGTGCGGGTGATGATAGCTACACTGGTGAATTATACCAAACTTTTAAAAAACAAACAGCACTTCGCAAACTGCCAAAAACAGAAGGGAGGGGGCAATTCCCTGTGCTCTGAGGTCAGTATCACTCTGATGCCAAAACCTAAGATATTATAAGAAAACAAAAGTGCAGACCAATGTATCCTGTGACTATAGATGAAAAAAATCGCTAAGAAAAAAATTATAATTGAACTAAATCCAGCAACATATGGGAAGGATTATATATCTTGATCAAGTGGGATTTATCCCAGGAATGCAAGGCTGTTTAACACACGAAAGTCAATCAGTGAAATATACCATGTTAGTAGAATAAAGGACAAAAATTGCATGATCCTCTCAATAGATGTGGAGAATGCACTTGACAAAATCCAACACTCTTTCACAATTAAAAAAACAATAAACTATGAATAGAAAAAAAATCCTCAATCTAGTAAAGATTCTGAAAACTCCACAGTGATCATACTTGAATTCAACTGAGCAAGAGACCTAGCAAGATTTAGGGCAGGAGTGACAGTTTATTTAAAAGCTTTACAGCAGGAATGACAGGAAGTAAAGTACACTTGGAAGACGGTCCAGCAGGGGACTTGCGAGATCAAGTGCACTGTCTGACCTTTTGACTTGGGGTTTTATACATTGGTGTGCTTCTGGGGTCTTGCATTACTTCTCCCCTGATTCTTCCCTTAGGCTGAGCTATCTGCATGCACAGTGTGGCTGATTTGCAGTGTGTTTAGTGAAATTGCACACATGTTCACTTGAGGCATTCCCTTACCAGTTTCTAGAGGAAGGTCATGTACCCATTAAACTCCACCATTTTGTCTCTTATTGTGCATGATTGAGCCCTCTTGCCCAACTCCTGAGATCTTTTTAGGAAGCTGCTGATTGCCAGTTTCAGGTTTTTCTATCTATTGGGAAATTGTCTTTCCCTGGTGCTGGCTGTGACCAATTATTTTAGAAAGACAGTAAGAACCGCCTGATCATCACCTGATGTTTGCCTGACATTCCTGGTGTCTGCTGCCCTGTTTGTGTCTTACTAGCTGCTGACTGTAACAAGACTTGTACATTGTGAACAACAAAACTTCACTGAAAAAAAGAAGACCTAAACAAATGAAAAGACATCACATGTTCATGGATGGAAAACTTAATATTGTTAAGATAGCAATACTCCGGAAATTGATTTTCAGATTCAAGGCAATCCCTCGCAGATGTCAGCTTCCTGTTTTGTAGAAATTGACAAACTGGTCCTAAAATTTTATATGGAAATGCAAAAGGTCCAGACTAACCAAAATAATCTTGAAAAAGAACAAAGTTGAAGGACTTACACTTCCCAATTTCAGAACCTAATGCAAAGCTGCAGTAATCATGACAGTGTGGTACCAACATCAGGATAGACATAAACAACCATAAAATAAAACTGAGAGTCCAGAAATAAAACTATGCATTTGTGAGCAATTGATAGTGAACAAGATGCCAAGACAATTCTAAGGAGAAAGAATAGTCTTTTCAAAAATTGGTATCTACGAGCAAAATCAAAAAGTTGGACCAATTTCTCACACTGTATACACAAATTAACAAAATAAATTATAGACCTTGTGTGTAATAAAATTTCAAAACTTTTAGAAGAAGCATAAGATTAGATCTTTGTAACCTTTGATTAGAGAGGATGGTTTCTAAGGACAGCAAAAGCACTAGTGACAAAATAAAAAATAGGTAAATTGGATAGTAATAGATAAATTAAAAAACATTTGTGCTTTAAAAGACACCATCGAGAAAAGTGAAAAGACAAAACACCAAAGGGATGAAAATATTTTTAAATCATATTTCTGGTGAGGAATTTGTACCCATATTATAAAAAGAATACTTAAATAAAAACCAATTTTTAAAGTAGGCAAAGTTATCACAATAGACATTTTGGTAAAGGAAACATACAAATGGATGGTAAGCACACGAAAAGATGTCCAATATCATTAGTCATTAAAGAGATGCAAATCAGTGCCACAGTGAGATTCCACTTTACACCCACAAGAATGGCTATAATAAAAAGACAGGCCACAAAGTGTTGATGAGGATGTGGAGAAATTGAAACCCTCATATATTCCTGGAAAAATGTAAAATTGTGCAGCTACTTTGGAAAACTGTTTGGCAGTTCTTCAAAAAGTTAAGCATAAGGTTACCATACAAGCCAGCAATTCCACTCTTAGGTATATACTCAAGAGAACAAAACACACGAAAATGGGTAATTTTCATAGCAGCACTTTTCATAATAGCACAAGAGAGGAAACAACCCATATGTCCATCAACTCATAAACTGGATAAACAAATGTGGTGTATCCATTCCACAAAAATGAATAAAGTATTGGTACATACTACACCATGGATGAACTTTGAAAACATTATGCTAAGTAAAGGAAGCAAAAAGCCAAAGGCCATCTATTGCGTGATTTGATTTATATAAAATGTCCAGAATAGGCAAATCTATACAGACAGAAAGTAGATTACTGATTTCCATGGGCAGGGAGAATGAAGAATGACTGCTAATAAGTACAGAGTTTCTTTTTTGGGTGATAAATTTTTTTAAAATTACGTAGTTGTGGATGGTCGCATGACTCTGTGAACAAACACCAATGAACTTTATGCATTATTTATGGTATGTTACTTATAGCTCAACAAAGCTGTTAGCAAAAATCATATTTGTTGTAGTTCACTATGTTATTTTTTGACATATTTTATGAGGAGTACGAGTTGAGTAGCTTTATTATAACCAAGAGCCTTTCCATTTCTATTTGTCAGCAAATTTTGTCAGTACTTAATTCTATCAAAATGAAAAATAGATAATGCTGAACCCAGTTTTATTTTAGCAATAAGTAATATTTGTCCATAAAGAGTAAATAATTTGATTTATACCATTGATATTTAGTTCTAATATATTTTTATCTTGTATATTTAATAGTTACTTAAGCTATTATGAAGTAACTATTAATATTTTATCATGAACTATTAATATTTTAATAAAAACTATTAAAACAAAAATTTTGATTTTTTTGCACAAAATAATTGTGTGCATCATTATTAGTGCTTCTGTAAAAATGACAAAAGGCCAGAGTATAAAATTGCTGCCTAGAAGATACTGATATAAAGATAGAAGTAGCTGGTATATCTGGAACAGAAAGTCAGTGTAATATGATGGCTAAGAGCTCAGGGTCTTCAGCCAGATGGCCTCGGCTCCAGTCTCAGCTTTGCTGTTCTTCTTAGGTGTAACTTCAGGTAACTCCTTTAATCTCTTGAATTCTTGACATCCTCATCTTCAAAATTATGTTTACAGCACTTACCTCAGAGCTGTTGTGGGATTTAAAAATAAGTTAGAATTTGCAAATCCCTTAGCAGAGTCTTGGACATGTAGTAACTGCTTGAGAAATGCTAGGAGTTAAGCGCATAATCTGGCACCTCCAGGTCATTCTAGACTCATGGTAACCCTTTCACTCTTTGAGGGCATCCTGTTCTATGGAAGTAATAGCGTCGTGGTGGCAATGCATAACAAAATTGGATTTGGAAGTTTCAAAAGATATAACAACAACGAGAATTTGCTTCTAAAAAAATCTATTTTTCTTCTACATTTATTAATAAACAAAACATCTTGTTACCTATAACGTGGATATACATCCAAAATAGTAAGACATCAGAAAATAGAATACATCAAAATTCCTTTCAGGAGGAAACTGTGTTTGTAAGAAAGAAATGTTTTTTACTAAATTGTTCGAAGTAGGGAGTATATTGCAAACGTATAGTCAAGTTACAAATGCAAGGTCTCCTGATTTCTTTCTCTACGTGACTTTCTTTTTTCTGGTCCTCTGTCCTGTGCTATTTATCTTTTGATAAATGTTCTATGTGGAAGTTGATTCTAAGAACCCTTGGCACAATAGCCTTGGCTACCCACATCCATTTCAAGAGCTTCTAACAGTTTGGGAACACTGGATCTTGCTTTGGGTGCAGTTGAGTCTTCAACCCCTGTAGTGAGACATATTTCTACGTAGATTAGAAAGAAACAATGATAGCACAGTGATTGCAAAGATGAAGAAACAGGATTTGAATTCATTTAATTTCACCATTCAGTGTGACCCAATCACAATTTAAAAACTTTTTAATTTAAAATTTAAAATGTTTGCCAACTGTGAAGTGTAATATTTTTGTTTTATAAGTGCAAATTTTATTTCATACATGAAGTATTTTCTGAATATGAATAACATTTTAAAATTGCAATGTATTATTTTCAGTTGTTAATTAATTATTTGTCTTCAAACAAAAGAACAAATAAAACAAAATCTCACATTAGTAATTGCCTAAATTAGGTCAGGCGCAGTGGCTCATGCCTGTAATCTCAGCACTTTGGGAGGCCGAGGTGGGAGCACGACTTGAGCTCAGGAGTTTGAGATCAGCCTGCGCATCATAGCAAGAGTCCATCTCATTTAAAAAATTTAAAAAGTGATTGCCTAAACTATACCTCTGCAGACATTTTAGTTTTATTAAAACCTAGTTATTGACTATCACTTATGTAAATATTAATATATCAGACTGTAACCAAAGGATCAAAGTTCAGCCATTTCAGTAGATATAAAAATTAATAAAAAATGGTTGTGGGCATTTCCTTTTTATTATTTTAAAAACTTATATAATTATATATAAGATTATACATATTTAGTTTAAAAGAACATTTTCACTGCTTTGTTTTTCTGAGCATTATTTGTGTACATACATACACATATATATGTATATATATAATCTATATTGTGTATATATATAATCTATAATTATGTATGATATTGTGAATTACATGTATTATAAAGACATAATTTTCATCATACTCATGGCCATTATTGGAAACAATTTTGTCGTTGGAGGTGTTAAAGAATGACTCCTCCGGGTGTCACATATATTAGATACTCCACAGGACCCAGTCTTGATATCAGCATGGTTCCTGAGAAGGTTTGGAAGTTTGGAGTGGGGTCAAACAGTGACTCAGCGGCTGATAGAATTTGCATAAAGCCAGAGTTGGGAGTCAAGTTTGGTTTTTAAATGCTTAGTTTGGGTGAGTGGGAAAAGACAAGGTCATTAGCCAGGCTCCATTCCAATACAGCTAGCCTTTTTTATTTATAATTTTAATTTAAAAATATTGTTTTGGTGCAAAGATAATGAGTTAGACTTGGATCTAGTGAGTCTGAAGTACCTGTGGGATGTTTAGTTGGACAAGAAACTCAGGTGAGAAGTTAGGGCTGGATTCTGGATTATATGCATTTGAATTACAGGTGCTACTAAAAAACCACTGGCTGGATAGCATCAGTTGCAGAGAAAATGTTTTAGGGCACAATTAAGAGAGATATTCAAGGATACCTTAAGGAAAAGAGATTTTAAAGGTGAGTGAGAAGGTCCTTTGATCTTTTTCTGTTTCCTCTCTTTTTGCCACACTCTGCACAGACACAAAGCAACAGCTATTTTATCTTCAAAATTGAGAATCAAGATGGAAATTAAGAAAATACAGAGGGATTTCTTTGCACTAAGACTCAGTTTTCAGAAGCACAAGAAGAGACTCAGTTTCAGAAAGCATTATGACTTGTTTTTAGGGGCCCAAGAAACTTCTCTTTCTTTTGTTTAGGTTCATAGTCAAAGAAAGGCTGATCCCTAAAAAGAATAAGTCAGAAGTTAAGAACAACAGTAACGTGAAAAGGCTGTGCATGGAGCTTGCTCCTGAGCTTTTGCTATCACACATATCCTTACAGGGCTCATCTGGAAGGCCCATTTGAGTATACCGGGGATGCTCATCTGGAAGGCCCATTTGAGTATACCGGGGATGCTTTCTGGAGATCAGGTTGCTTCCAGGTCAGCTGGCACTGGACTCCTGCTGCAGGGCTCCTCCTCTTATCAACAGGCATATCTTTTAGCCTGTAGAGATGGTCCAGAGTTGCACAGACTCAAAGCACAAATGTCCTGAGAGACAGTTACCTGGCAGTCAGTGTCACTGTGTGAAACTGAGTGAAAAGTACAAACAAAATGTGAGGATCAAAGATCAGAAGCTGGGCAAGGCTCACACACTCAGCTGCTGACAGTAAAGGACCTGGGGCTGCTGCTTTCATGTGTGCTTTCAAGGATTAACAAGCAAGTGTTGGAAAAGATCTGATACCTTGGACTTGAATAACTCTTTATAACAGACAGTATCCAATCTCCAAAAAATTTATTCCAAAAGTCATTTGCAAGTCAGGTACTTGAACCTGGAAATGCTTTTGTTCTTAGAACAAAATCCAAATCCATTTACCCCTGTAGGCATTCATTCATCCTGCAGTCATCAACCCACACTGAATAAGCACCGACTCTGTGCCCAACAGGGTGCAAAACATATAGCAGTGAACAAGCACTGCTATGGGCTTATATATATATATGGCCAGGCGCGGCAACTCACGCCTGTAATCCCAGCACTTTGGGAGGCTGAGGCGGGCGGATCACGAGGTCAGGAGATCGAGACCATCCTGGCTAACACGGTGAAACTCCGTCTCTACTAAAAATGCAAAAAATTAGCCAGGCGTGGCGGCGGGCACCTGTAATCCCAGCTACTTGGGAGGCTGAGGCAGGAGAATGGTGTGAACCCGGGAGACGGAGCTTGCAGTGAGCCGAGATCACGCCACTGCACACCAGCCTGGGCCACTGAGCGAGACTCCACCTCAAAAAAAAAAAAAATACACAAGGAAAGTATCAGATAGTGATAAATGCAAAAGAGAAATAAGTGAGGATGGGAAGAGAAGTGCTGGGGCATGTGGTTGGGGAGGTCTCACTTTTTCAGTGAGCTAGAGACCATGATTCTAAGTAAAATAACTCAGAAACAGAAAATCAAATACTGTATGTTCTCATTTATAAGTGGGAGATATACAATGCGTACACATGGACATAAAGTTGTAAACAATAGACACTGGGGATTCCAAAATGGGGGATGCCGGAAGTCAGGGGTGAGGGTTGAAAAATACCTTGGGGGTGCAGGAGTTAACTGTGTGGGCATGTGGAGGACTGGCATCCAGGGTTGAGGGGGAGCAGGATGGAATGTCTGAAGAACAGAAAGGGGCCATTGTGGACCGAACAGACAGGAAAGCCCTCCTGGGCACAAAGTACAGAAGAGCAGGAGGAAGCCGGGAGAGAGGCAGAATAGACATGAGTGGTATTGGGGAAGCTGCAGTAGCCAGATAGGCCTTCTGTCCACAGAGTGAGGGTCAATTAGGTAGTGGATTATGTGGGTCAGGGGGCAGAGAAGCCTCTGTACCCTCCAGTTTTCAGATCTATCCACTGGGGCACTGTTGCAGACCTCACCTGCTCTGGCCTTTAAGTTGAGCTGCAGAGGAGATGGGGAGTGGGGGTGAGAGAGCTATCTGAAGGAGGGAAGGAAGGCCCAAGCTAGGGCAACAGGTGCCAGGGACATTCCAGTGGTTCCTATTCCAGTGACTACCATGCTGCTGAGCATGTGGTCAGGATTGATGGTAGAAGGCTAATCCTGGGTCTCAGAGATTCAGTCAACTATGGGGCGTAGGAAAGATATTGTATAAAGGTTTCCCTGCCTTGAACAAGGAACTTGGTAAACATATTCTTCGGTGGAGGAAGTGGCTTTAAGTAGAAGGAACTATAGGGAAGGTTTTTGAAAAGGGGATGTACCAAAGGAGGGAATTTAGGGGGGTAGAGAGCATAGTCAAAGTTAGCTTCTGTATCTTGGCTGTGTGAATTGGTTCCCATGAGTTGGAGAAGTGATGTAGAAGACCATAGAATAGAAAACATAGCCAAGGCCATCTTCAAATATTTTTCCCTATTGGCGCTTTTTCAGAGGGTTCAACCAGCCCTGAAACTTCCTTCCTCTTCCATGGGATAGTTTCTCTGGGCTGTGCTAAGTCTTCCTGAAGTGCAATGTTCTTTGCCTGTTTTTTTCTTCTTTCTCTTTCTATGTATGTGTACACACACACACACATACACACACACTAAAAGGCCAGACATTTGTATCACTTATTCTCTAAAATTCACTTCGTTTAGGTCTTTCATTACAAAAAAAGGCTCTGCCTTCTTCCAATTAAAACAATTGATGATGAAAAGAATCCAAATCCATGGCAGTAACCTTGATAAAGAATTGATAAAGAAAGTTACAAAGAGCAAAATAAAAACCGCCCATAATCTTACTCCCCAGGAATAACCAATGCTAACTTTGGATTTTAATTTTTCAGAATTAGAATAATGTTAAGTCCTTCAATGTGGGGCAGAAGGACTAAGCAGAGGGCCTCTCAGAGTGTTCTGCCTTAGAGTTTTTCACAATAGAAATACACCCGTCTGTATTTTTCTGCTGCTACCAAATGCCTACCTCTAACCTCCCCGATGACTGGAGAGGCTCTCATTTTAGGAAGACCCTACTCTGGCGCATGACTTCTCTCCATTCTACTATTTTATGTATCCTAGTTGGCTGCCAGCATCCAATTCTTCTGACACACAGCCTCAGAATCCTGTCCCTGACTAGCTACTGGCCATCCCATGGGCCTCTTGGCATGGTCCATTGCTTTAGTTCCAACCACAACAAAAGTCAGTTTCTCTTTTCAACTGCTGATTTTTGGCTTCGCTAAACAGCATGCCTATCAGGTCTTGGGCCCCTAGCCCACAGGTCCTGCCAAAGGATTAAGTTTCCAAAAGTTTGGCTTATCGTGTCCAGATCAAATTTAAGTTGGGTGCAAATTGCTCCCTTCATGGGAGTCCACGTGGACTGCCCTACTCCTCCACTAGCAGCAGATCACCTAAATCCTTTTGCAGACATGCTAATTCTAGCTTGAAGGAAAGAGTCTATGTTCCTCCAGCGGGGAGTTCCATAAATAGCTCCAAGGACAAGAGAAAGGCACGTGCCCCATCTTCTTAGACATTACTTACTATTTAAGTAGGACTGACTCCCTTTGATCTCTGCCTCTTGCTTGCATACAGGTTTCCTTTAGAGACATACTTCATTCCACTGTGCTCTGCTTTATTGTGCTTTGCAGATATTGTTTTTTACTTTGAAGGCACACCCTGCATCAACAAGTCTGTCGGCGCCATTTTTCCAATAGCATGTACTCACTTGGTGACTTTGTGTCACATTTTGGTAATTCTCACAATATTTCAAACTTTCTCATTACTATTACATCTGTTATGGTTGTCTGTGATCAATGATCTTTGATGTTCCATTGTAGTCGTTTTGGGGAACCACGAACCAAACCCACAGAAGACAGTGAACTTAATTAGTAAATGTTGTATGTGTCTTGACTGCCTCACTGAGCAGCTGCCAGCTGTTCCCCCGTCTTTCTCCTTTGCCCCAGGGCTCCCTATTCCCTGAGACACAGCAATATTGGAATTAGGCCAAGTAATTACCCTACAATGACCTCTCTAAGTGTTCAAGTGAAAGGAAGAGTTACACATCTCTCACTTTGAAACAAAAGCTAGAAGTGATTAGGCCTAGTGGTGAAGACATGTTGAAAACTGAGATAGGCCAATAGCTAGGCCTCTTGCACCAGTTAGCCAAGTTGTGAATGCGAAGAAAAAGTTCTTAAAGAAAATTACAAGTGCTACTCCAGTGAACATACGCATGATAAGAAGGCAAAACAGCCTTACTGCTGAGATGGAAAAAGTTTTAGAGTTTTGGATAGAAGGTCAAACCAGCCACAACATTGCCTTAAGCCAAACATGATCCAGAGCAAGGACCTAGATTTTCAATTCTATGAAGGCTGAGAGGGGTGCAGAAGTTGCAGAAGAAAAGTTGAAAGCCAACAATGGTTTGATTCATGAAGCCGAAGAAGCAGCCTCCATAACATAAATGTGCAAGGTGAAGCAGCAAGTGTTATTGATTGCTAGCTAAGATCATTGATGAAGGTGGCTACACTACACAACTGATTTTCAATGTAAACAAAACAGTCATCTACTGGAAGAAGATGCCATCTAGAACTTTCACAGGTAGAGAGGAGAAATCAATACCTGATTTCAAACCTTCAGAGGACAGGCTGACTCTCTTGTTAGAGGCTAATGCAGATGGTGACCTTAAGTTGGATCCAATGTCCATTTACCATTTAGAAAATCCTAGGGTCCTGAAGAATTATGCTAAATTTGCTCTGCCTGTGCTCTATAAATGGAACAATAAAGCCAGGAAGACAGCACATCTGTTTTCATCGTGTCTTACTGAATATTTTAAGCACACTGTTGAGACCTACTGCTCAGAAAAGATTTCTTTCAAAATATTACTGTTAATGGACAATGCACTTGGTTACCCAAGAGCTCTGAGGCAGATGTACAAGCAGATCAATGTGGTTTTCTTGCCTGCTAACATCACATCCATTCTGCAGCCCATTGATTAAGGAGTAATTTTGACTTCCATGTCTTACTGTTTAATAAATAAACTTTGAAAGGGTCTAGTTGCCATGGATAGTGATTCTGCTGATGGATCTGGATAAATGGAAACCTTCTGGAAAGGATTTACCATTCTAGATGCCATTGAGAACATGTATGTTCATCAATAGCAAAGTCATGGAATCAATCTAAGTGTCCATCAATGTTTGATTGGATAAAGAAAATGTGGTATATACAAACCATGGAATACTATGTAGCCTTTTAAAAGAATGAACTTATGCCCTTTGCAGCAATATGGATGGAGCTGGAGGCCATTATCCTAGGTGAAATAACTCAGAAACAGAAAATCAAATACTGTGTCTTCTCACTTACAAGTGGGAGCTAAACAATGGTACACATGGACATAAAGTTGGAAACAGCAAACACTAGGGATTCTAAAATGGGGGAGGGTGGATGAGGGGTTGGTGAGGGTTGATTTCATGGTTTATACCTATTGGGTAGAATGTTCAATATTTGGGTGATTTGTTCACTAGAAGCCCAAATTTCACCATTATGCAAAATCCCTCCATGTAACAAACCTACACATGTACTCCTGAATCTCAAACAAAATAAAATAGTAACAATAAAAATGAACACTTGTGATTCATGAGAGGAGATCAAACTGTCAACATTAACATAAATTTGGAAGAAGTGGATTCCAACCATACTGGATGACTTTGGGTTCAAGACTTCAGCGGGGACAAGCACTGCAGATGTGTTAGAAATAGTGAGGAAACTAGAATGACAAGTGGAGCCTGAAGATGTGACTGCACTGCAGCTATCTCATGACAAAACTTGAACAGATGAGGAATCCTGGTGAGGGTGCTATGAACATTGTTGAAATGACAACAAACCTAATTGATACAGCAGTGGCACGATTTGGGAGGATCGACTCCAATTTTGAAGAAGTTATACTGTGGGCAAAATGCTATCAAACACAGAAATCTTTCATAAAAGGAAGATTCAATAGCTGAAACAAACTTCATTGTTGTCTTAGTTAAGAAATTGCCACAGCTGCTCCAACTTCTAGCAACCACCACGCTGATAATCAGTCAGCAGCCATCAATATTGAGGCAAGACCCCCCACCAGCAAAAAGATTATGACTCACTGAAGGCTCAGATGATCATTAGCATTTTTTAGCAGGACATTACTTTTAAATTAAAGTATGTACTTTTTTTAGACATGACGCTACCGCACACTTAAAAAAACTACAGTGTCATGTAAATGCAACTTTTATGTGCACTGGGAAAACATAACATTTGTGTGACTTGCTTTATTGTGACAGTCACTTTATTGCAGTGGTCTGGAACCTGAACCCACAACATCTTTGAGTATTCTGTATTTGCAACTGAGCTTCTAGCAAAACGAATTTCCCAAGTTTTCCTGACCGTATATCTTTCAAAGAAGGATTATCCCCTGCCCATCATCAAAAGATGATACTGGGGACTTTCTTCTGCTCACTATTTGAGAGCAGACTACCTGCTACTCTCACTCCTCATTATTAACTACTCTAGTGACCATGAAAACAAAATCAGTTCTTCCAGAGTCCCTGCTGGCTGCCCTGCTACTGGGCTTGGGTTCTTCACTGTACTATACTAAAGAAGATTTGGCTCCAAATATCAGTGCTATCACTTCCTGGCTATGCGAGCTTGGAGGTGGCATTTGACTAATTCGTGATTGTCAGTTTTGTTGCTTATAAAGTGGGGATAACCGGTATCTATTTGAGAGAACAATTTTGAGAATTAAATAATGTCGAGCATCTGAAACATAATGTAAGTGTGTCCTCCTTGTCAAATTAATTCTTTGCTCTGTTTCAAAAGGCCACTCCTATCCCCCTCCTGAGGAAGACAGCCCCAAATATTTTGCCACATTGAAAAACCAGACGTGTCCAACAGCTGTCTACCATTCTAACTCATGGAGACTTCTTGGGGAGGTCATTGGTATTCCAGTTTAGTGTTTTCCAAAGTATGTTCTGTGGAATAGTTGCTCTGCAAGTCACTGTGGAAAAAAAAGTTTTCATGGGAAATAAATGTGAGAAATGCTGTAAGTGTAGCTTTAACTTGAAGAGTCACAATATATATTTGCTTTCTAAAATTTCTGAAAAATATCCTGCAGTAAATCCGGCCACAGCACTCCAGCCTGGGCAACAGAGCGAGACTCCACCTAAAAAAAAAAAAAAAAAAAAAGAAATACATTTAATCCAGTATTTTACACACTTATTTGACCATGGGTCTCTTTCTTATGTAAAACAACATTTATTATCCCAAAGGATATACTGTGGTTTGCTAACTTGGTCCTAACCTTCTCAGCCCCTTCCCCTCCTTTCAGCAATAATTCATGATTCGGAAGTTTGAATTGGAGGAAGTGCATTCTACGCGAATATAGAAAAAGCTGCTCTTACTATATGCTGCTAAAATAGAGATCATAAGCTGACAGAATGGACTCTTTGTGGTAACAAGATACCAAATTATAAACAAGACCGAAGGCGGTGGTAGACAAGGGTTAAGTCCTACAGCCCCTACAGTTACTATGTTCTAACTGCCTCAAGGTTTTTCTTTTTCTCTACCAGCAAAACAAGCGCCGGTCTCCAGGTAAGCAATATTGAAACAATTGCAGCTCACCAACCACCAGACACTGACTAACTGACCTCCTGCTCCACAAAGCATATTACAGCTCTTGACTGGACAAGAGACTGATTTCAGTAACGTTCTTCTAAGAGACCACAGGCCGGTTCTGGCTGATTTATAGAGGCTGAGCATTGATTACTTTCATGTCCCTGCTTCACCTTTTGATGTGTGTGGTCTAAATTTTACTGTATCTTAATGTTGTCTCCACCCCAAAGTAAACATGGGTTTTATGTTACATACCTGTTCATTCTGTTTATATATGTTGACTCACAAATATTCGTAAGATTCTCCTATAACCTACTGAATATGTATGTATACCTAATTTCCTTGGACATAAATCTCAGCCTCTCCCTTTTTTCCTCTGAAGTGCCTGCTATTGTTCTCTGCCAGAGGCTAGCTTCCCCCTGTCAGGATGGCCACCCTGCAAGCTGCAACTTCTTGTAAGAAATAAAGTCTCCTCTCCAAATTTAAGATTGACAATGCCTATATATGAAATAATAGAAGTCAGACCTATAGACAGGTTATCAAAATAAGGCATAGTAAATGCATAAGGTATTAGAGACCCATAGATTATCCCACTCTGTTGAGCTGAGCGTCCCGTAAACCTCTAAGAGAGGCTGTGCAGATATGACAGGTCCTGATTTTATAGCCATTGAAGCTGTGGCGATCCCCATTAGTGCAGAAGCGAGTCCTGTCTCACCATCACGCTGCCTTCTGATGGTGGTCAGGTGAGGCTCATAGTTATCCAGGGTGCTGCCAAGGCTAGAGCTTGATGCATCAATCCTGAAGTCCCACCTGATTGCCCAATAAAAGATAAATCTCAGGGGGCTGAGAAACGTGCCCTTCAGTTCACGTGTATTATCCTCAAGGGGAACATTATTGCTTTACAAGCTTGGATTCTTTGTTCTGAACCCTAACTGTAAACCAGGAATTGGGGCTGAGAGCTTCTTCCACGTACAGCCCTAGGCTCGGCTCTGCATCCAAGCTCCGCTTTCTAGAAGTGCTTATATTATTAACCAGGCTGCAGCCGTAATTAGCTAGAAACCACAATGTGGGCTACTGCTTTGCGGAAGGAAGAGGAGCGGAGCGAAGGACGAGGCTGCCCCCTAGTGGGAAACCCACAAGAAGCAGCGACGCTTCCAATCAGGTCACACCTTGAAGTATTGCAAGGAGATGAATGGGCTCCGCATTTCCAGCTTCAGGGACTCCATTTCAGAGCCGCTGGGGAGGATATTGGGGTGCAGATTCTTTTACCATTACGGAGTGGTGGTATGGCGTTGAGAAATAAGAATAGGCGAACATCTTATCTACCAACGTCTAGCCTCTATAAACAGTCCCTGGTTAAATCCAGATTCCGGGTCCTGGTTGGGAGATTTTGATTTAGCAGGGCAGGAATGGGAAACTAGGGAGGGTTTGGGTTTTAAATCAGCGTGATTCTGATCATCTCGCAAATTTGAATATTCTGCGCTGGGAGGCGACTTTCCGTTTCACTTTTCCAGACCCGGGTCAGGGGCCAAGCCCTTGCAAGTCGAGAGAACCCAGGACTTGCTCTCTTGCCTCTGCGTTCGCGCAACCTCCAGCTGCATCTCTGGCGTCGCGAGGGTAGCCCGACCCAGCCAACCTTCCCGGGATCCGCCCACCCGCCGCGGTTTCCATGGCGACCCGATGGCGCCGCGTTCCGCAGCCTTAGGGCGGGGCAAGGGGCGGAGACCTGCCTCTCTCTCCAGGCGCTCAGCGCCCGACATGCAAGTGGGGAGGAGATTCTCGTCCAGGACGGTGAGGCTAAGAAGTAACGTTTCTTCTTCTTATTGTTATTATTTATTACTTTGAGTACTTCTTGCGCCTGTTTTTAAAAATAAACTAAGTGTTTCTTTGTTGTTTTTGTTTGGTTCGGTGGGGAGAATATATGTGACATATTTTTCTAGGATTTGTTTCTTAACATTTTCTCTTCAGATTCAAATACTTTGGACAGACTCACCGACTGCCCGGCTGAGAGAATCTGTGAGGTCTACCTGCCTAGCAGTTTGCCTTTGCACGGTCCTCCCGTGAGGAGTGAGAACACACAGGTATGTGACTTCTATAACTGTCCACGCTGGGGTAGTTCCCAGGCCGTCGACTTTCTGTCCCTTTCTTGAGTGTCCAGTCTCACCTTTCTCTCCAAGAACTGCTGCTTCAGCCGAATCCAGATGTGGGAGGCCAGGTTCTCAGGTGGCCTAGTGGGAATGCAAGGGCTGTGCTCTCAGAAGCATCTGGGGGTGAGCTTGCCACACAGAAGCAGAAAAACTGCTCCAATCAACTTTCTTTATGAGAGAGACACACCTGGCTGGAGGTGCTGGATTTTCTACTTGACAACCCTGAGGCCTGGGCATACCTCAAAGGTGCTTCAGGTAGCCTGGTCAGCATGTTTCAGCTAGTTAGGTCCTACCCCCGCGGTCTGTGGGCTTTTAGTTTTGGAGTGGGTATAATGGATTCCTGGGATCCTGGATGACCTCACATTCAGGGTGCTTTCTTGGGGGCAGTTTGGCTGTTCAAGCTGGCTGGAGGCCAAATGGAAATCTGGACATCTCAGGAAACTGGTTGATATGCTGGGTTAGTGAGGATGAGGGAGGGGGATGTTGCTTTACTTTTCACAGTCACCCAAAGAGTTACCATCTATTACCATCTCCATTTTGTAGAAGAGGAAAGGGAGGCACAGAGAATTTCAGAAACTCCCAGGATCTGGCTTCCACGCTCACACTCAGTACTTTGAATTTAGCTTAATTATCTTTTTCCCTAAATGGAGTGTTTATTCATGCTACCTTTTGCCCACTCCTATTAATCTAGCCAAATTCATTCACTCATTTATCGGTGAGCTCTTTCATTTCTGACCCGTCCCCTGTGACTGTAGTTCCACGGGACCAGAGACAACCACATGTGTTTTATGAAGTTATGTATCTGGCATGCAATTAGGCTCCAAGGAAAGTTTGATGAGTGGATAAAGAGCAAAGAGAGTGAGTGCCTCAGAGTTTTTGCATTTATTGGATAAATTAGGAGGAGAAGGAAACATAAGTGACATTTATAATTACCTTTTCTGGACCAGGCACCTAAGATATTTTATCCCCCTTTATTCCTGTACCATGAGATAGGAAAAGTTTAAGACCCACTTTGCCACCCCCCCCACTCTGTTTTTATGAATGAGGAAACTGAATGTATTAGTCCATTCTCACGCTGCCAATAAAGACATACCTGAGACTGGGTAATTTACAAAGAAAAAGAGGTTTAGTGGACTCACAGTACCACATGGCTGGGGAGGCCTCACAATCATGGCGGAAGGTGAAGGAGGAGCAAAGGCATGTCTTACATGGTAGCAGGCAATTTAGTGTGTGCAAGGGAACTGGCCTTTATAAAACCATCAAATGTTGAGAGACTTATTAACTACCACGAGAACAGTATGGGGGAAACTGCCCCCATGATTCAGTTACCTCCCACTGGGTCCCTCCCATGACATGTGGGGATTATGGGAGCTATAATTCAAGATGATTTTTGGGTGGGGACAAAGCCAAACCATATCATTCTGCCCCTGGCTTCTCCCAAGTTTCATGTCCTCACATTCTGAAACCAATCATGCCTTCCCAGCAGTCCCGCAAAGTCTTAATTCATTTCAGCATTAACTCAAAAGTCCACAGTCTCATCTGAGACAAGGCAAATCGCTTCCACCAATGAGCCTATAAAATCACAAGCAAGTTAGTTAATTTCTAGATACAATGGGGGTAAAGGCATTGGATAAATACACCCTTTCCAAATGAGAGAAACTGGCCAAAACAAAGGGACTTATAGGCCCCATGTAAGTCTGAAATCCAATAGGGCAGTCACTAAACCTTAAAGTTCCAAAATGATCTCCTTTGACTTTATGCCTCACATCCAGGTCATGCTGATGCAAGAGGTGGGCTCCCACAACCTTGGACAGCTCTGCTTGTGTGGCTTTGCAGGGTACAGACCCCCTCCCAGCTGCTTTCACAGCTGGTGTTGAGTGTCTGCAGCATTTGGTGCATGGTGTAAGCTGTTAGTAGATCTACCATTCTGTGGTCTGGAGAATGACTGCCCTATTGGATTTCAGTGGTTCCCAAACCTCAGTTCTTGGCTTTTGTGTACCCATAGGCTCAATACCACATGGAAGCTGCCAAGGATTGGGGCCTGCATCCTTTGAAGCCATAGCCCAAGCTGTACCTTGGTCCCTTTTAGCCATGGCTGGAGCAGCTGGGACACAGGGCACCAAGTCCCTGGGCTACACATAGCAAAGGGGCCTGGAACCTGGCTCAGGAAACCATTTTTTCCTCCTATGTCTCTGGACCTGTGATGGAAGGGACTTCCACAAACCTCTGTGACATGCCCTGGAGACATTTTCCCCAT
The DNA here is from genome assembly GCF_000951045.1 of Mandrillus leucophaeus. NCBI lineage: Eukaryota > Metazoa > Chordata > Mammalia > Primates > Cercopithecidae > Mandrillus > Mandrillus leucophaeus. The sequence continues at coordinate 1,939,567 of NW_012102499.1, forward strand.
TGTCTTGGTGATTAACATTTGGCTCCTTGTTACTTATGCAAATTTCTGCAGCCAGCTTTAATTTCCCCTCAGAAAATGGGGTTTTCTTTTCCATCACATTGCCAGGCTGCAAATTTTCTGAACTTTTATGCTCTGCTTCCTCTGGAACACTTTGCTGCTTAGCATATTCTTCCACCAGATACCCCAAATCATCTCTCTCAAGTTCAAAGTTCCACAGATCCCTGAGGCAGGGGCAAAATGCTGCCAATCTCTTTGCATAGCAGGAGTGACCTTTATTCCAGTTCCCAACAAGTTCCTTATCTCCATCTGAGACCACCTTAGCCTGGACTTTATTGTCTATATCACTATCAGCATTTTGGTCAAAGCCATTCATTAAGTCTCTAGGAAGTTCCAAACTTTCCCACATCTTCCTGTCTTCTGAGCCCTCCAAGTCTCTAGGAAGTTCCAAACTTTCCCACATTTTCCTGTCTTCTTCTGAACTCTTCAAATGGTTCCTAGCTCTACCTGTTACCCACTTCCAAATTTGCTTCCACATTTTCAGGTATCTTTACAGCAGCACCCCACTCTGCAGTACCAATTTACTGTATTAGTCTGTTCTCATACTGCTAGTAAAGACATACCTGAGACTCGGTAATTCACAAAGAAAAAGAGGTTTAACAGTTTTGAAATGGGAGAGTTCCCTGATCCCCTTAGCAGGATGTGTGACAAGAGTGTGGCTTGCCCCTGACAGAAGGGGGAGCATGCAGACAGGCAGGAGCCGGGGGAGCACTATAGGCTCCAGCCCTGCGGTAGTGTCTAGTGTCTAGGGGTGGGTGCCTGTGGCCACAGTGTTACGAAGCTCTCTTAGCCTTGTCATCCACAGATGGCTTGAATGTTAACCAGCTCAATGAACCCTCTGCCTTTTTGCAAGGGTAGAGGTGCAGTGTGACAGCTTTCTATATCCTGAGCTCTTGCCCAGCATCCCAGAAGAATCAGGTCACACATGGGCTTGAAGGATGAATGCGAAGTTTTATTGAGTGGTGGTGGTGGCTTTCAGTGGGATGGATTGGGAGCTGGAAGGAGGGGATGGAATGGGAAGATGATCTTCCCCTGGAGTTGGGCTGTCCAGTGGCCTAACTCCTCTCCAACCACCCCCAGCCCAACTCCTCTTGGTGTTCAGACGTTCCTCCTCTTCTCTTTTTCTCTGCCACATCGTTTGCTGTCTGTCTGCTTGTCTCATCTCTTTGTCTGCTTGTCTGCTCTGGATCCTGGGGTTCAGGGTTTATATGGGTACAGGATAGGGAGCATCGTGGTCCAAAAAGTAACTTTCTGGGTGCAAAAACAGAAACGCCTATCCTCGTTTAGGGCCATGGGTCTTTAGGCTTGAGAGTGGGAACTTTGCCAGGGAACCGCCCTCTTCTACTCAGTGTTTCCCTGTCTACTGTCTGTATCAGTTCCACATGGCTAGGGAGGCCTCACAATCATGGTGGAAGGTGAAGGAGGAGCAAAGCTATGTCTTACATGGCAGCAGGCAAGAGAGTGTGTGCGGGGGAACTGCCCTTTGTAAAACCATCAGATCTTTGAGACTTACTCACTTATCAGGAGAACAGCATGGGAAAACCCACCACCATGATTCAGTTACCTCCCACAGCGTCCCTCCGATGACACATAGGGATTATTGGAGCTACAATTCAAGATGAGTTTTGGGTGGGGACCCAGCCAAACCGTATAACTGAGGTTGAGTCATTTACCTAAAGGGATATTGATAGCTCATGGTGAACCTGGGATTTAAACCCAAGATTATTTGCCTGACTCTAGAATCCACACATATTCTTTAAATTTTTTAAAAAGTTAATTAATATTTATTTATTTATTTTTTGAGACAGAGTCTTGCTGTGTCGCCCAGGCTGGCACGCAGTGGCGTGATCTTGGCCCACTGCAACCTCCACCTCCAGGGTTTTAAGAGATTCTCGTGCCTCAGCCTCTTGAGTAGCTGAGATTACAGATGCACACCACCATGCCTGGCTAATTTTTGTATTTTTAGTAGAGATGGGGTTTCACCATGTTGGCCAGGCTGGTCTCGAACTCAGGTGATCAACCCGCCTTGGCCTCCCAAAGTGCTGGGTTGCAGGTGTGAACCACTGTGCCTAACTTAATTAATTAGTATTTAAAGATGAGGTGTCACTGTGTTGCTCAGACTAGTGCAGAGGCTTTTCACAGGTGCAGTCATGGCTTACTACAGTCTTGAACTCCTGGGCTCAAGTCATCCTCCCACCTCAGCCTCTCAAATAGCTGGGATTATAGGCACATGCCACCGTGCCTGGCAGAATCCATATATTTTTAATGTGCTGTACTACCTGCTAGAGCTTCCAGAATGATGAAGTAGTGGCCAAGGGGAAGGTAGAATTTTTTTTTTTTTTCCTGAGTGAAAAGTTAAAAATGAAAATTTGATTCTTTAGATCAAATTAGATTGATTCTTTAGCTAGTCAACAAGAGTGTGTTGAGGTTCAATCATATACTGGGCATGAGAGGAGAGATACAATATATGTAAAACAACAAAGTACTGAGGCTGGAGAAGAGAGTTCTTCATTTAGAGGAGACTGTTCTCTCACCTGGGTCCTGGCTTAGAGAATCCCGAAGCTTTGGCCTTAAAGTAGGGGTGGAGAAAATGAGGAGAGTGTTATCCATCAGCTACTTCCATTATAGACTTGCCTGAGATGGAATTGCAGGTTGTTTTGTTTTGTTATTTTAAATGAGACAGATGTTGTATAAGCACCAGAAATAGAACAATGGTGTCTGTTAGATTTGAGGAGGGAAGGTCTTGTTTTGGAATGTGTAGTGTTATTTCATTTTATTTTTTTATTTTTATCTTTTTTTTTTTCAGATGAGGTCTCGCTCTGTTGCCCAGGCTGGAGTGCAGTGGTGCAATCTCGGCTCACTGCAACCTCTGCCTCTAGGGTTCAAGTGATTCTCCAGCTTCAGCCTCCCAAGTAGCTGGGACTACAGGCACATGCCACCACGCCTGGCTAGTTTTTGTATTTTTAGTAGAGATGGGGTTTCACCATGTTGGCCAGGCTGGTATTGAATTCCTGACCTCAAGTGATCTACCTGCTTTGGCCTCCAAAAGTGCGAAGATTACAGATGTGAACCACTGTGCCTAGCTTTTTTTTTTTTTTTTTTTTAAATGTCTGCATTGTGCATTGTTTCCTGGTTTGTTGTACTAAAAGAAGAAACTATTTTGTGTTCTAATAATTTACCACTGTGCAGGTAGTTTGGCTTTTGATAAAAGACAACCTGTGTTTCCAGTTTGTAACTGATGTATCATTCTCCTTGTTTCCCTGCCCGTAATTTAATGTGGTTACACTTCTGTTTTCTTTCCTTAAATTCACTTGCTGCTTTTCTCCCCACTCTCTCTCTCAATGTCAGCAGTTTTGCGTGAACCATTCCCTTTGCCTCTCCCTTGACTTCTACTCTGCCTGCTACATCTTTGGGGATTACAACCCACTAAGCAGTCCCGTTGGCCATTCTGGAGAAAGCAAGCATCTTTTTCATGCCTGTAGGTGGCATGTACCCTGTGTACATGTGACTGCACCCTGTGGAGGAGCTGGGAGGCAAAGTTTATTTCTTGAAAGTTTTCAGTGTCTTGCAAGGAACAGCTGTGGACACAGTGAAGCACAGAGGTCCAAAGAGAAATTCTGTCATTCAAGAAGGAATGAAATAAAGACTTATTAAGCTACTATCTGTTTATCTGTATACACCGACACTGTCAGTTGTATACCATGCTCTTAAGTAATTGCAAACCATAATTGTAAAACTTTTTTTTTTTTCTGTATGGCTTCTGATATTTTCTTTTCCATGGGCAGACCAGTTTATTTGTGTTTGAATTGATGGCTTATCAATTTGGGTTCTAAAAACACAACTTGAGCTATACATTGCTTATGACAATGCAGAGCCAGCTAAATAATTAAAAGTGAGAGGTAATATATCCAAGAGTTAAGAAAAGCAAGACCTCTGAAACCAGTAGGCTTGGGCTGAAATTCTGGCTTTTCCATCTATAGCTATGTGACCTTGGGCAAGTTACTTAACCTATCTGTGCTTCTGTTTTCAGAGCATTAGTGCTATGTGTTAACAGCTACTGTTATTATTGTTGTTGTTATTATTATTACACATTTTTCATATATCTCACTGGACCCTGATTTTATATACATATATGTACATATAAATATATGTACACACATACACACATGCATACACCCACACACTAAGGGTTTTTTTTTTTTTCAATTTAAGTACTAGTTTTTGGGTTTCTGAGGTCCTAAGTATACAGGGATACTAATTATACATTGGTACAATTTCCTGACAATGGGTCTTCATGCTGTTATTGTTTACAGTGAGAAAGCTGTGGAAAGAGCGCTGGGCTTCCAAAAGCCATGGGTTCCTTTATAAGTTGGCCGCTTACTTCTTGTGGGCATAGCTATGGTCCTACTCTCTGGATCTGAGTGTCCATCTCTAATAAGTGACAGGCACAAGTGGCCTAGACAATAGCTAAATCATCTTTACTCCACTGTGGCCTTCATAACACCCTTATCTGCATCATGATAAAAAATAAGGTTAGTGCAAGGCAATGTGCAATGTAATGAGAAAAGGGGAAAAAGTTGAGACCATGAATGGTCTTCAGACTAATTTCCACAGTCCCAGTATCTCGCTCCTTGAATTCGCTCATCTGTTTAGTGTTATTTAGTCCAGTCTACTGAGATTATTGATTGGGGCCAGCCTAGATGAAATGTTCTTGACTTCAAAGAAGAGCTGAAGAATAAAGAGGCTTCTCATTCTTTGGCTTTGCTAGAGTGTGAAAACCAGACCCTCTGGGAGTTCACGTTGTTGCTGAGAACAACCAGTTCAATATCCCAGCGGAATCATAGCTACCTTCAGTTATGGAGTCGGGCTGACTTCATGTTTGTTGATCAGTTATTTATGAAGCACGTTCTATGTGGTTAAAAGTGTTATTGGTGCTCTAAAAATATAAAAGAAAAAAACCCCATAACCTACTATATGTGCCCTAAATCAGAGAGACTAGATGTGGCTACCTTAGAAATTAGATACATCATTAAGTCAAGGAAAGACTGAGGATCTGTCCAGATTGAAGGAGACTAAAGAGGCATGGCAACTAAATGCAATGTGTGAATTGGAACTGAATCCTTTCCTAGAAAGGACATTACTGGAACAATTGGTGAATATTGAATGGAGTATGAGGATAAGATGGTCATAATGTATCAATGTTACTTACCTGGTTTTGCTGGCTGCATTGTAGAGTATGAAAGATAAAGTCCTTGTTTGTAGAAAATCTACACTAAATTTTTCAGGGATGATGGACTATTAGGTTGGCAACTTACTCTCAAGGGGATAAGATGACTTTTTACTTTGGGTGACTGACCAGCCTTGTCTGTCTAGGATAATCTCAGTTTCAGCACTGATGGCCATGTGTCACGGAAATCCCTCAGTTCCAGGCAAACAGGGATGGTTAGTTACCCTATTTATACTATAAATAAGGTTTCAAAATGTTTCAAAATAAATATTTTTGTAAAACATTAGATAACTCAAGAAATGAAAATGAAAATTCTAATGACCAATAATAAGCATGAATAAAGAAGCAATACATGATAGTTTCTAAGCAATGTACAGACACTAAGTGGTATCGTTGGTAGACGGTGTCATTCATGGTGAGCTAGAATGGTCAGATATGGTAGATGATACTACACGAGGGATTGCAGGTGTGCTGCCAGTCTGAGGATGTCCCACTACTGTGGTGCAATGTAGACAGGGCTCTTATCATGCATGACCTTGCTGTTCTCAACCAGGCTGACCTTGAAGAAGTCACTTCATCATTCTAAGCCTCAGTCCCCTCATCTGCAAAGTAAGAATATTGTATAGAAGATTTCAAATGCTTTTTTGTGGTAGTTGAATCCTTTCCTTAAAGGAAGTCTTGCCATTTAAAATGTACTAGAATTGCTCTAGTTGAAGTGCATGAGGGGTTTCAAATCCTGCAGTTCCCTTGGCCCCTTCTAAGCCCCTTCTGTCATGGTCTCTGATTTTCCTTGCAAATGTGGAGCTCTGCAGAATGCGTTACGAAAGCCACTGGGCTAGAAAGGATTTCTTTGTCATTTATAATCACTCCTTTGCCTTCTAAGATAGATGGCTCCTTTTTCTCCTGGAAAATTCCATGATGCAAATGTCTATTACTTCCAGAACAGACATGATATCTTCAGAAATTATTTGTCAAAGTTCTTAAATACATGTTTCAGAGAAAGTGTCTGTTTAGTGTTATTTAGTATCAGCATTATGTGTATAAGATTATAACTTCTTGTCATTTAGCAACACCTAAACATGCATTTATTTATGAGATTGATTTCTTATTGGGCATAGAGACAAATGCAGCCTGAGAACACTAAACAGGGGTCAGGGAAGGGAGAGAGTACAGGCTAAGTCCAGGCCAACATGGACCATGACTTTCTTAATATAAGGTCATGGTTTCATCCTGAAATTTTTTCTCCAAAAGTGACATGACAGTCATTATACTTTTTGTCATTATACTTTTAGTATAAGGATTAAGAAAATACATAGTGTCAAAAGGCTTCTCTGAGTTCAGATGTCATTTGCATGTGAATATGTATTTCATGAATTGCAGTGTTATTTGTTTATTATTCAGGCATTTTTTTAGCTCACATAAGGATTCTCCAATGACTTGCAGCAACTGCGACTCGCTCCATCCCCGGGGGTCTGCAGCCCTTGGCCTGGGCCAGTTTCTTCTGGCCAAATTCGCTCATCTGGAAGCCTTCACACATGCTGTTGCTTCTTCCTGAAACCGCATGTTTTTAAAAAAGTCTCTTTTTTAAAAATTTGCAGATGAATCCATTACCTCCCATACAGACTGGACATTCTCCACGGAATGAAGCAGACATGCCTCAATCCCATGGCCTAAAGCTCTTGCGAGCCAAGTGTGTAACTTACTATGAAAGCATTGGGATCCTCGAGGGTGATTCTTCCAGAAATGGCAGCCAATCAGTGTTGATGGCTTCCCAAGACACCCAAGTGAACCCCACAGAACATCAGACCTTCAGGCTGAGGAGCCTCAGGCATTACCTCATTATTTAGCAAATGGAAAGAAACCTCTGCTCCTTGAAGTGTCCGAAGTGACTCCCAGAGAAGCAGAGCAATACTGGGACTAGAGAGCCCAGTGGGGGCCCAAGAGGAATTGCTGCCCGACTGAATGGCATCTCCATATGGTGACTGATGCCCTGGTTCCTGGGACACAGAAGCTGAGTCATGTTATAAATTGGGCCCAGAAGTTCTCGTCCAGCTCTCCTGAAGAGCACAAATTGAAAAGTCCCAAAACTTCTATAGGACTCCCTTGGTCTAACTTTTGCCAAAGTTCGAATGCTCTAGGAAATAAGAAAAAGGGTTATCTGAGATCATCTGATTCTCCCCCTCTGCTCAGAGACCAATCTGGTACCCAAAAGCATATTCATAGTTTCCCTTTAAGCTCCCAGAATAACTTGTCAGAAATCGCCTTGTCTTTGGAATTTTCAAATTCCTTCCTGAAGGATTTTCCTGGCTATCAGTCTTGTGGGTGGCAAGAAACTACAGTTAGGAATGAGAGGGAGGGAGGAGCTGCCATGCCCCCTGCTAAAAGTCTTAAGCAGGAAGATTCTGCTCAGCAAGAATATGACAGAGCAGGAAATAGATGTATTCAGAACCCAGTGAGGATGAGATGTTTCCTGAGAGGTCGGGGTTCAGCCACAACTCAGACACACTTATGTAGACAGTAAGGTTTTAGGGGAGACTGGGCAGAGCCCACCAAGAAATGGTTACTTCTGGAATCCACTGACAGACAGCTCAGAGGAGGAACTTTTAGATGAACCTGGGAGAGGGAAGGGAACTCTCAGAAGGGGTGTCGTAGGCAGGAAATGCAGAGTTTCCGGGAATTTCCTTATCTCCCACAAGGGGTAGCACACTGGTGCCAGAAATCACTGTGCTGGAAGGTAGCGTTTCCTCTCCTGGAGACACACCCCTGGGGGAGGATGTGAGGGTGGAGTTCAGAGTAAAGCCTGCAGGGATGCCCAAGGGTGCCATAGCAGGATGTCAGGTTGACAACTGCAGAGGTGATGACCCCATTCAGAGGCTGCCTGAGGGTCAACAGACAGCCCCCTGCGACAGCTCCAATGGATGGAGAAAGGAATCAGACAACACAGTGTTCACTTTAAGCTCCCCCCCAGATCGATATTAATAAAAATGAATGGAGACATGCCACTACAAGGACAGAAGGAGAGACTGATGGGGAGAGTACCAAGAGGCGGTCAGAGCAGTTGTGTGCAGAGTTCTGTTAAAAGCAGCCCTTGGCCAGGTGCGGTGGCTGACGCCTGTAATCCCAACACTTTGGGCAGCTGAACTGAGACGGGTGGATCATGAGGTCAGAAGTTCAAGACCAGCCTTGCCAACATGGCGAAATCCCATCCCTACTAAAAATACAAAAATTAGCCAAGTGTGGTGACTCATGCCTGTAATCCTAGCTACTCGGGAGGCTGAGGTAGGAGAATTGCTTGAAGCTGAGAGGCAGAGGTTGCAGTGAGCTGAGATTGCGCCACTGCACTCCAGCCTGGGCTACAGAGGGGGACTCCGTCTCA
>NW_012102499.1:1948276-1953358 GCF_000951045.1 Mandrillus leucophaeus
TTGCTTGAAGCTGAGAGGCAGAGGTTGCAGTGAGCTGAGATTGCGCCACTGCACTCCAGCCTGGGCTACAGAGGGGGACTCCGTCTCAAAAAAAAAAAAAAAAAAAGCAGCCCTCCTGAGATAACTCTGAGGCAGTTTGATCTAGCACATCCTGAAAGTTATTGGGGCCCTCAAGTTGCCACCCTCTCGCTGAATATGTTGGAGGGCCCCCTGGAGAATGTGGCCTTTCATGTACATTCAGGTTCTGGTACCTTCCATGAACCCACTGCAGATGGCACATGGTATATGCAGGGCAGCACCTGGTTTCACCAGTTCCCACCACCTGGGATGCACAGAAGATTAGTGCAGACACCCTGAGTGGAGACCCAAGGAAATAACTCAAGAGCAAAAGGAAAAGCCACTGCCTTCAATTTATCCCACTTCCAGGGACTTTTTCACAACTGGTGTGAAGGGATCCTTGCCATTCCAGGATGTCTGTGATAGCCTCTCTTGGAGTAATGACCCATCACATAAACCAGAGCATGGAGTCGGTGTACTGGAGACATATTTCTGCTATTTGCATGTGTGGAACAATATCAGGGGTCTCTTTTCAGAAGAGGGAAACTCCTCTTTACCTTTCCAGGGGCCTGGACTGAATCAGAGTTAGTTATTGTATCTCCAGGAGGGAAAGGCAGGTCTGAAGGGGCCGGCATAGAAGGGAAGACGCAACAGTGGAGAGATGGAAGCAGGAGCAAGACAGCCATGGAAGGTGAGGGGAGTGTCCACCCCCAAGGAGGAGGCTGGGCCAAAGAGGCAGCTCTGGAGGTTGAACAGCTTCTGGAAGCCTGAAGGCTACTATGATATGAAATGAGAGTTGGGCAAAAAAGTCTCATGAGCAGCAATTTGTTGGCACTTGTATAATCTGTCACGTGGCCACTGGGGATGAGACACAGGCCTCCGGGCCTCTGGCTTCATCACGTACTCACTGTTATTAAGACCTCTAGGCTTCATTTTCCATAAACATCAAATGGGGGTAATTATCAGCATATAGTATATACTGTAAGATGCTATGCCAATATTTGTTGTACTTTGTCAGACCAAAAGCCATTAGCTGGTTAAAAGTAATCTTAGTAAATCATTATTCTGAAAGGTAAAAGCTACAGCATTTTTCTGATTGGATCTGCCTCTCTCTGAGGTGCTGGCATTTTCCATGAGCATGATGATTCTATTCATTTTGCTGTCTTGTAGTTTGTATGGAAATAAGCATTTTATGCCTTTCATCTGAAATACATTTTAATAACCCAGCATTAGAAAATAGAAATTCGCCTTTCCAGTTTGAATGCTGTGTAGATTAAAAACAAAGATTAGTTCCTTTTTCTTTCATAGAATAAACCCAGATTAGGAATATAAAACATTTTACTAGATCTTAATGAAAAAATATTCTTATTTGAGTTCACTTTCCTTGTTTTTTGGAACTAGGTTACATGATTTGTTGTGAACAGTAGTAAAATATAACAGTTCAAAGCTGTTTTGAGAACCAACTGAAATGGCAGAAGATACAGATTATTAAAATATGCTTATAATATTTTTATAGTATTTGCGGGGTGGAGGGACATGCCTTTTATTAGTACAATTAACAGAGTATATCTGCAAAATAAAATCTATGTGCTTAAGATGAAATGTGAAAGATTTGCAACTTCTTATTTCATATTTTTAGGGTGGTTATATTCTACTACCCCCAAAATGATATTCAGAATGACCAGCTCTAGGAGGTCCTGGGAAATGTCTGATATGGCGTGTTCATCTAATTAACGTGGAGAGGTAAAGCCAAGGTTTGACCATTCTTTTGTTTTGTCACATAATATTAATATTTTAAACATTTCGACATTTCAACATTGGCAATCTTCTGAGAAATTAGTATTCCAGTTTATACAGTGTGGTAAATTGATTATGTATTGAAGGTCTACCATGTGTAAGATACTGTACCAGGGGAAGAAGAGATGCCTACTCCAGAGGATGAAGTTCTGTAAGACAAGTGCATATAAAGTGCCTGGGGAGCAAAAGAGGGAGAAGTGATTGTCCTGGTGGAGTCAGTAAAGGTTTCATTTTGGAGATCAAAGTGAGGGGGTGTTTGAAGGATGGTGAGGAGTTCAACAGGTGAGAAAACGAATACCAGTTGGTAGAAATAGCATGAGCATAGTCATAGAGGAAGGTTGTGTGGATTTGGTTGAGAAAGTACTGAGTTTTCCAATGTCGTTGCATTTACTAGTCAGTATTATTTTGATTGCAAGTGATAGAAGTGCTACTCAAACTAGTGGGACAACGGAAAAATGTATGGCTTGCTTATCTGAAAATCTGTTGAGGCTTCATCCAGCGACTCTGCACAGTGATATCAATTCAGTACTCAACTTTTCTCCATTTCTTCACTGTGCTCTCCTTCCGAGATGGCAAAAACCTTTATATTTTTCATATTGTATTCGGCCTCAGGCAATCTTCCATAGATGCATTTCTTAAAGGAAACTCCTCCAAAGATTTCATCATCTCTGTTTTGTGTTTCTTCTGGGCTCCTTTTAACCAGTGTTGGTATACAGAAAATGAAGTCAAAGATTTGGATGAATCATGGCTCTGCCACTTGTTAACTGAGTATCTTTGGTTGAGTTTCTTAAGCTCTTTGAGATTTAGTTTTGTCATCTATAAAATGGGTATAATATTTGTCTCACCTGCTTTAAAGGATGATTTTGAAGATTATATAAATACAGTATATGGAAGAGCTTTGAGAATTATAATTGGCAAAACCAGTATTAACAATATGGCTATTTGGTACATAGCAACTTATCCTAGAACTAAATGATCTTGTTGGCATACGTTTATGTCCCTTTTGTAAAACATTCCCATGTCATCATTGTTATCAGTATCAGCATTATCAAATCAGTATATGTTTATTATGTACTTAGTCCATGTGTGCCAAGCAAGCTGATTTTTTCTTGTATTAAATTGCAGTCATCATGTACTATTAGATGACATATTTGTATGGTGTTTTGAGCTTTATAACATGGAATCCATTTTTCTTATTTCATCCAATGTCTTTGGAAAGTGTAAGTGGTCCAATTATCTGAAACAAAATTTATCAAAAGCACTTTTCCCTAAGAACATTTTTTGTCCCCTCCAGTGATGAGTTTAGCAATAGAAATCTTTTGTCCTTGTAAGTTCTTAGGACCCACAGCCAGTGTAAGTGAAGAGCTCGAACCTTATATCTTGAACCCAGATGTGGCCTCCGAACTTCAGATACATACATACACCTTTCTTGACATACCCATTTGGATGTTTCACAGGACTCCAAACTTTGCAAGTTGAAACAACATTGATCAGTCCCTGCCTCACCCCACATGGTATTCCTGAGCCTGTGTCGTGTCCTCCATCTAGTGGCCAGCGCTGTGGTGCTCCCAACTGCCCAGGCCAGAACACCGAGGCCTCTTACTCCTTCCTCTTCCTCACCATCCATACTCAGTCCATCTCTAAATCCTGTCCACTGTTACCTCCTAAATGTTTTTGAATACAGCTATTCATCTTCATCCTCACCTTCTTACCATCAGCTCTCCCTGGAGGACTGCGACACCACCTGCCTTGTCCAGCTTAAGCAATCAGATGCTCACTCAGGCTCTCACTTTGATGTGTTCTACACACTGCCATCAAAATGAGTTTTTCAAACATCTTCGAAGGGCAGTCTGCAGTGAATTGCCACTGCCCGTAGAATAAACGTTATCTACATCGGCATGTGTTTTGCGTTCCGAGTGTTTCCACCCAGGCCTCTCATCCTCTTGCTCCAGCCACAGGACCTCCCTTAGTTCCGCTAGCACCATGCACTCCCTCTCACCCCAGGGCCTTTGCATTTGCTGTTCCTCCTGAATGGAGCGCCCACCCCTAGCCAGCTCCTTACTTACTTAAGTGATACTCATTCTTCAGATCTGAAATTTAGGACCCCAAGGGAGGCCCCCAGCCTACCACCTTCGGAACAGATCTAGTCTATTTAACCTATTTTCTCTCAAGGCACCCGATTTTTCACTTTTAAGGAACTTACCTAAAATGTAATGGAATAGGCCAGATGTGGTGGCTCATGCCTGTAATCCCAGCACTTTGGGTGGCTGAGATTGATGAATCACTTGAGGTCAAGAGTTTGAGACCAGCCTGGCCAATATGATGAAACCCCGTCTCTACTAAAAATACAAAAATTAGCCAGGTATTGTGGTGAGTGCCTGTAATCCCAGCTACTCAGGAGGCTGAGGCAGGAGAATTGCTTGAACCTGGGAAGCGGAGGTAGCAGTGACCCGAGATTGCGCCATTGCACTCCAGCCTGGGTGACAGAACAAGAGTCCATCTAAAAAAAAAAAAAAAAAAAGGAAGGAAATAGAACACGAGGAGGGTCTACAAGGGCAGTACCAAGTCTGTCTAGCTCACTAAGAACTAGAAGTGCTCAATATTTATTTATTGAATAAATAAATGTAAATTTTGTAGGAAGCCACACTAATTTTTAATGGATTGCTGTCTATCATCTATCGATTATATATATGGGACATATAATATCTGTACATATAGATTCCATATATACAATAACTTCCATTTTGCTAGCTTTAAGAATTAAGAGTTGGATCCTTATAAGAGAATAATCTAAATAAGTACATCTTTTTTTTTTAAGTACTGCTGTCCATTTACTTATTGTTAATTAACAAGTAAAAATTATATATATTATGGTGTACAACATGATGTTTTGATATATGTATACTTGTGGAATGGCAAAATCAAGCTATTTAACATATGTAGTGCTTCACATACTTAATCTTTTCTGTGGTGAGAACACTTAAAATCTAATTTCTTGGCCAGATGTGGTGACTCAAGCCTGTAATCCCAGCTGTTTGGGAGGCCAAGGTGGAAGGATCACCTGAGGTGAGGAGTTTGAGACCAGCCTGGCCAACGTGGTGAAACCCTATCTCTACTAAAAATTAAAAAAAAAAAAAAAAAAGCCAGGCATGGTGGCGGCTGCATTGAGCTGAGATCAAGCCACTGCACTCCAGTCTGGGCAATAGAATGAGACCCTACCTCAAAAAA